>NW_017259279.1:1233710-1243616 GCF_001594045.1 Atta colombica | reverse complement strand
AGAGAGAGAGAGAGAGAGAGAGAGAGAGAGAGAGAGAGAGAGAGAGAGAGAGAGAATGAGAGACGATAGAGTCTGGCGTCGACTCGATCCACGTTCGTCATTTCCGGTTTTCTAATCGTTGTCCGTATCCGCCGTACGGTTGCTTGCACACACGGATGCACTTTTGCGCTCATACGAATGAACAGACTGAACAGACGGACGGACGGATGGATGGACGAACGAACGGACTCAAGCACGTACGGACGATTTTGCATTTCCCCGCGACGGTGCATGTAATCCGCGACCACCCATATGGCTACGAACGGGTTACGACTTAATATTTCGCGTATCCCAAAGGGATCCCTTTTGCCCCCTACATGTGCTCTCGTCGTTCTCGAGAGGGATCGTCCAGAGAAGCTCGCCTCTCGCGTTCTTCACGACAGGAGAGCTCGTTGCTGCCCTCGCTAAGGGGGGTTCCGGACAATGAAGAAATATATAATATATATATATATGTTACATCGCGAATGGGGCAGAGGGGGACATGCTCGTGTCACGGCCGTATACGTAGCGACCGTTCCGTGCAGGGAAACACGCTCGCGGAAGCGCAGCACACGGCTGCTTTCGCAGACTGTACGATAATACACGGGATGGATACCTCAGCATTACAATATGAACTCGGTCCGCCTCGGTCACGTTCGCCTGACGATTGTGTGCGCGCATCGTACAAGCCGTGTGTGCGTGCGTGCGTGTGGTCCACCTCCGATTCCTTCCCGCCGTGTACCCTCTCGCTTTTTCTTTTTTACTACTTTCCCTCTTAACCGATGTTCTCTTTCTCTTCTTTTCATTTCTTCATTTGGTTTTGCTGCACGTAAAATGATGGAAATTCATTATCTATTACGCCTGGCATCCATAAGCGACGAAATCGTGGTTGGTTGGTTGGTCTTATTTTAGTCTGAGATTTCAAGAAAAATCATAAAATCGCTCCCCTGGAATGTAAAAACTTTTGTTCTGCGAGAATCCAAAAATTGATCGCAGTGATGTCCTTTAATTTTCATCATCAGCTACCATGTCTACACTGTTAAATTTATAATGTCAAATTGTATGCAATTTCATTTTTAATCATTTTATTTTTAATCATTCTATGGGTCGTCATTGCCTCCACTCCGATACGTTGGTAATTTAATTAAAACAATGGAGAACAATTTATATAACTCAAGTAAATGAAATTTATTAAATTTGACTCAAATTTAGTTTATTATTTACTAAGTGCATATGTTAATATGGACGTTGTTTATTTTGAAATTAACCGCAGAGATGAATTTATTTACAATTTGACACACATGAAAGTTAAAAGTACAAAATGTTATTTGTTTATTGTAGTAATTACTCAAACACTTTTCTATTAATGCATGATTTTTTTACCCTTTTTTACTACCATCTTTTCACATGAGGGTTCCCGCTAAAAAATATAAAAAAAAAAAGCGAGATAAAGTCTGTGCAAAATTGTTCTTTGCTGTTTAAAGGAGGTTTTCGAGGCGTCATAAATTGCATTATAAAATTCGCACAAAAATATAAAAATTTTTACTGTCTCAAATTTGATATGAATCCCTGGAATTGGAATCCATGCATTGAGAGAAGGTTAATTGAACCACTGTAAACGCATATATTATAATGTAAATTCTCGAGAAACAACGGCATAATGCTATTTTCTCTACGCGGCTTTATAGAAGCTAGTATAACAACGCAGAAATAGCCGCGCGTGAAATTATGAAGACATTAGAAAAACAATCGTTGTGAAGCGGAACAGTCCGTTATCAGTGCGGGGAAAGAAAAAAATAGACGTGACGTCCTAATGAACGGCGACGGACTCACTAATGTCTTCCCCTTCTCCGATGAAGGGATAGAACTATAGAACGTACGAAGTTTCTCCCGGGTTTTCCAATCCGTCACGGGTGTCTTTACACGCAGGAAGAGGAAACGAGACCTTGGCCGGCGGGACAGGCATAAATTTTTCTCTTCCCCGGTGAAGTGCGTGCCTTGAAATTTACATAAGACGCACGCCATACCGTATCATTGCGAGAGTCCGGGGCTGGCCGGGACGCATCGCTCGCTCTAATGACCGAGCGTTCAAGGATATTTACCTTTAATATTATAGAATCCCGGCCTTTTTTTTCTCTCTTTCTCTCCCTTCCCTCCCCCCCCCCCCCCCCCCCCCCCCCCTCTCTCTCTCTCTCTCTTTCTCTTTGGCAGTGCGGGCGAGCGAGCGTCCACGGTTTGTTGGCCGTTTTCAATACGCGCAATTGGAAACCGCGCAATTTTCGCGGTGATTGCCGTGCGGCAACCGAGGACACGCCTTTTTAAGCAGCCGCTGCGTAAACACGCTCGTGTGCTATCTGCACGCTTATGCTTATATGACGGAATCGCAACGGAACGTCGCGGCACGATCGATCGACCGGCGAAGGAGGATCACGTAAATTACCGCTGAGATATGCGTGCGCTTCAAGTAAAACCGCTGCTGTTTACTAGAAATGGAGAAACACTAACAGCCTCGGGAGTCGGTGGCGATTAAACAGATGAATAAAGTGTCATCGTTCTATTATCATTAAAATTCGAGAGGCAGAAAATCTCGTTTATTAATAAACATTAAAAAGGCTGCATAATCGCGCGAATTAATTGCAAGATTTAATCATCAGAATATTTAATACGCTTAAGAAAGAATAATGATAGTTTGCGATTAAATTTTTACCGAGGTTGATCTTAAATTCACTATAGTCGAGAAAGGCATGATTTTCTAAGATGCGCGCTCTATCGTTCCCTTATTCGAAAAGTAACGCAATTTAAAAAATTTAGTTTCCAAGAAAAGGGGAAAAATTACTTTTTAACTTGATAGAAGATTATTGATTAATAAAATGTAATATCGACAAAATTGATATATATTGTTATTTCCTTTAATATGATCAAATGTTATTTTAACTTTTTTCTTAAAAAAAAATCACCCTTTTTTAATAATGATAATTCTGATGAATTTTTTAAATCACTTTTCGTTATGACAATTTTTTATGAGGTTAAGTTAGTTTTGATGATTAATTAAATAATATCGACAAAAAGAATATATTTTTACTTTCCTTAATATAATCTAATGTCATTTTTATTAGTTTTGTTCCATAATCCTTAAAAAAAAAATCACCTTTCCTGAGTTATGACACTTTTTATAAATTTATGTTTGTATACTTTTGATAGATAATATTTGCTTAACTCATTCATAGTAACAATACGAAAATTATGATTTTGTAATTGTGTCACTTTTTGAAGTAAAGAATATATGTATTGTGAGGGTGAATGTTTAAAAAAAAACGAAATACGAAGTTTTTTATTGATTCATTCTATATATGTATGTGTATATACACAACACAACTCACACACACACACACACGCGCGCGCGCGCGCGCGCACACAAACTTCATAAGTCTTTATAAGTCAATCAGAAATAGAATTTGTATCCTTAACTTGGTAGACATATCGAGTCAAAGGTGAACGCAGTAAAATTGAACGCATAAAAAAATAGACATATTATCATATATTAAGAATGCAATATTATAATTATTGCACAATAATAAAGCAAATGTCTTACCCAACCTTGAGAACGGGTGTCTACAATTCGAATATTCATAAGTACTATTGCGCAAACATATTGTCAATGTATAAATTCTATTCCGTCGATTCAATATAAATCATAAAATGCGCGTATAACGCATTTATGATTAATGCAGGTCGTAACCTACTATCGTGCTTAAAACATAAAACAACATTTATGCGATTATCTGTGTAAATAACGCCGAGTAATTTCCGTCATTAATTCAATATATAGTTTGTCCTGTCGCGATCGTAAGATATTTTAATAATATTCTCTCCAATCAATTTCGATTAGTTCTTTCCTCGGCGGAAGATTTTGCAAGGTCTGCTCTATTACCCTGTTAGAACATTCGACATTCAGTATTCTTCGATAAATATAATGGTAAATATACATGGTATTTTTTTATTGTCGAATTTTAAATTTCTTCTATCTTCAACTATTAATTGTATTAAGTCTATTTTCTATGATCGAACTAATGTACACTTTTGAAAATTGAAGTAGGTACATACTTGATATTTAACGAAAGCGAGAAAGTTCTAATACAGTGCAGGAATAAAAAACAAATTTATTATGTTAAACATTATCTTGTTAATGTTTCATTATATGCGCATATAATTTTTTCTTTTTCGCATATAAATCTTGTGTAAATCTTGCGAAATATATTAAATTACTTTAAATTAGATAAAAAATTATGCACGTACTGAGAGAAAATTATTTGATATTTGTGTTTAATTGCACGGTAAAATAATTACACTGAAAGAAAAAAATATAGGATAACTTTGATATTTACGCCACAGAAGTCAGGAAAAAGCGAGGGTAATGTGCACGCAACCATTCTGTTATATATCTTTATGTTATATACTTATGTTATATACCTTTATGTTATTAGTATTATATTATAATTTCAGTTCCCTACTATATTAATAAAATTAATAAAATTATTGTCAGTTCGTGAATTAATTTACCAATGTAGTAAATAACGCAATCAAATATCATAATCCTCATAAAATGATTATTATAGAGATTGCAAAAAGCTTAATGTAATACATTATGTAAAAAGAAATAAAGAATGTAGGAATACAGCAAAATACAAGTATTTAGTTTGAAGTCTTGTATATCTCACCTGTTTGGGATACACGATATTTTTAGCGGACGGGATTTATAACCAAAACATACAAAGTGCGCAGATTGGTTTCAGACATTCAGTGCATTAAATGCAATAAATACATTACATAAAATATGTATCTTATGTCATAATACTATATATGTAAAAGTAATTATATCTCTTATTTCATATATATAAATTTTGTAAACACATATTATAAATTATTGTGTCATTTTACGTCTTATTTATATTTATAAATTTGCAAATTTATATTTGTAATTTTTCATAACCCGTACATTCCATTGTTTCCCTCTATAGCTGTATACTCTACCTCTATGGAATATACAGCAAAAATGCAAGAGTTTCAAAAAGTTTTGTTTTTAATACAAAAAAGAAACATTTCGAATTTCTGATATTTTTTTCATAATAATAGACAGTGCAAAATTTTTACTGGTTTAGTTTATTTACCTTACATATATCTTATATAAATATAATAAATAATACTTAATCAATTAAGTTTTCGTTGCGGCGGTATGTACCAGAATTGCCCTACTAAATTTTAATAAATATTTATTTGGTACCATTAATTTGATTGAGCTATAATTTTTTTATTTAATAAATATTTATTGTAAGTAATCATTAAGTTATTACAATTTTACACTTTAAACAAATATTTATTAAAATTTAGTACATTTTTCTCAATGTAAAAATTCCATTTTTATAACTACTGCTATAATAGTTCGTAATAATGTTATTATTACTGCTATGATGTTCGTAATAATAATTACAGTTAATAATAATAATAATTATATTTATAATTCTATCAAAGAAATACATAATTAGCATTGAAAATGATTGTAAATTATAATTAAATTATATAATTAATCATTTTGTTTCAGTATAACATACTAATCCCTCTTACAATTAATATATGATTTTGTACTAATTTTGTACATACTTAGTTCTAATCAATTATTAATTCCAATTAATTATTAAGACATGTCACTGAAAAATGAAACTATCGCGAACTAATTGGTATTCGTTTTCTCTATAGGCAAGTTCATAAGAGAATTTCATTGAAGTATTTTCCAGTGTGGGTGAGATGTCTCGTAGAGTTATCTTTAGCTGTCCCAACGTTCGGCCCGCCGTTCCCGATATTCTCACCGTTATTCTTTTATGTATTATTGATCACCGCCACGGTGACGGTGCTTTTTGCCCTTTGGAGCGGAGACGCCGTTGGCGTTCACGCCGTTCGCATCACATCACCTCGTCTCGCTTCGCCTCGCCTCGCCTCGCCTCGCCTCGCCTCATACCGAAACGCGCGGAAAATCGAAACTTGATGAAGATTTACGCGAACGAAGACAGATCGGCTGCTACGGGAATTTAATCGCCTAATGACAGCCTGCCGCCCGCTGACACCTCGTGATTGGCGGCTGTGCACTTCTTCTGCGAGTACCATCCTCTTTCTCTTTCTCTTTCTCTATCTCCCTCTCTTCCTCGTCGCTTTCCTGCCCGGCATCGCATGCTTGTAATTGCCCGGTGTTTCCGTGTCTGTTCGTGAACAGTCTGGAAAACGAATAGAAACGTCTTACTGTCACTTCCTAGCCGACTGTTAAATACGCTAAATGCGCCGAGTGAGGTGTAACAAGGGCGTTTCGACCACAATAATGTCGTACACCTGTAGCAAGAAAATTTTTGAATAATACTAGTGTATAATAAAATACTTTTGTCATTTCTTTTGTGATGCAACCACCGTCATCTTCGATTACGTCAGGATAATAAACATAATTTCATTAAGTATTCTGAGAACACCATAATTACGCGAAGATCTACAAATATCTAAGATTATGCAATTTATATAAGTTTTAATACATTTACTTAGTCATTGCTATGATTTTTTTTTTTTTTAGAATAATGGATTTATTTTATAATTAAAATACACAGCAACGTAAAATGTTTACTCGTTCTATTAAAATGACCAATAACAAAAATAATTATAACTATTAGAAACAGCTACTTTTTTATTGCTTTTACAATTTTTTTCAAATTCTAACAATATGTAAAACATCGACTCTGTTAAGTGAATCAATTTTTACGGTCTTGATATTTCAATAAATTTAAGATAAGCCTTTTCCTTTAAAATTTATGTGAAAATGTTTGCACTAGTCTTATCGAAATATCAAGGTTTTGATAAAGGCATCGAGATTTTGCTGAGAATTTTAAATCCAACTATTTGAAAAAATTTGTGAAATTAAAAGTGGACATTTTTAATTTATGATTTATATGTTGTTATTTTGATCGATTCGGTAGAAACGATCGAATATCTCTGAGCTCCACAGAGCACAATAATAGGGACAAGCTTGAAATCTTGCGATATTACTGGATTCACATAAATTCCTTTAAATGGTGATACGTATCTTTCAGAAAATGTTTATTATATTTTAAAAATAGAAAATTATTTTTGGAATCATATAAATTTATAATTTAACTTAATAAAAAATACCTGTTCTTTATTTGTATTAGTTTTCTTTATGGCTTATTTAAATACAAAGATACACTAATAGGGGCAATTACTCTGTATGTAGTACTGCAGTTTTTAGTACTTCAATCATATTATCGAATCATAGATTATGATCTCTTTTGCCGAATTTGTCATTTCTCGACCTTTGATGATCCTCCTCGATAGCTCAGAACCAGGTGATCTCCCAGCTTTGACAGAATCTCGAGGGGAGCTTTGCAATAGAACAAGGGATGTGATAAAAGGGGGGAAGAAAGGCCTGTAAACACGACGTAGTTGTGGATTAAAACACAGCACACGACTGTGTAACGCTGCTGTGATCCGCGTGTGCAACCCCTCTCGCAAATAATACCGACGAATTATGCCTATAAGTCTGCGCGAATGTGCGTGACGTGTCCGGGGGCGGACGAGGAGCTGCCGAGGGTGACCCTCCGACAATGTCGATCCATCCAATCGCGATGCGCCGCCAAATGGAAACCCAAAAGTTTTGCAACTCGTATATCGGAAGCTTGTCCACTATGTGCAACGCATGTATATATACACATACATATATACGATGCACATGGAAACGGCGGCGGTTACACGCGCACGCGGTCGCACGCCGCTCACCCTGCGCGAAGTGTTTTGGTAATATTTACACGACAAACAATATCCCGCGGGATAGAATCGTCGGGGTTTTATAATCCGTGATAGGAAAATTACGGTCCGCGCGGACCCGAAGCCGCGCGCAACGCCGTGCATCGACACGTCTCACCGAGTCGAACCGGTTCGTGCCAATTCGATTGACGCCGCGTGGAATGAAAATGAATCTTACGCATTAAAATCGCGTGAGAATTGCCCGAGCACGGGAAATTGTAATATCGTTTTACAAGCCTAATCGATATATAAACGATAATGTGAATTATAAAATTTTTAATCTTAATTTATTGCGCAGGTACAAAATTTACATGGAAAAGGAGAAAAAAGTTGTACGCAAATAGTACCAGCAAGATGTAACGTTTTAATCCTTGGAGAATTAAAGTTTTCTGATAAAGTAACTTATATTATATTGAAGATGTTTTCTAAGGATTCCGCTGAATTCGATTCTGATCTCCTAGAATTCTAATTAAAAAAAAAAATCTGATTATAGAAAATTTCAATTTTAGGAGATTTTTTGCTATCGATGAATTTGAATGAAAATCGATTTTTGAAAGAATAATAAGAGGAGGATCATAATCCACGAAGAAAGATCTAATCTAATGTCACAGAGTTATCATAATTAGACAGAGTACTCATAATTAGAGTTTAAGAATCAGTTTGAAAATCAGTACTAATTGTTTGCATTGCACTGATGAGCTCGAGGATGAGCTGCAAATAGAGCAAAACTAGAAACTTGATGTTTTATTTCGTAATTAAAAATTCTCTAAAACCGAGCTTTATGATGTGTGTCATAGTCAGATTATTTTTTTAAATTTCTGTTTACATTTTAAATTTACTATTTTTAATTTTTTATTTTTGATCTCAGATTTGGATAAAACATTATCAATTAATCCCATGTGTCACATTTCATAAAAATCGAGCGAGCAGTTTGTAAAATAAAAGGAAGTGATATTAAATGAGATCGCCTGTCAAAAAGGGTTAATGTAATTGAAAATATAAGTGTTTGTGATTCTTTAATCTGGCAATAAAAAAAAAAGCATGATGTATACTTAAAAAAATATTGAATTTCAATATATTTTAAATCTACAAGCCTCACGCAAAACTTTTTTCGAGGAAAAAATTAATCGAAAAATTTTGATTAGAGTGAGTTTTATTAAATTTTAGTAACTTTTCTTTTATTATCACTCTTACATAACATACACATATGTCTCAGAAATGTTTTACTGCGATGCAGTTATTTCTATAGGTGCAAAGTAGTTTCTTTTAATAGTACATTGTTGCTTACAAATAAAATAACATTCTCTTCTCTAAAGAGAATATTCAGTTGTGACAATAGCTTTCATAAAGTATTCTCCTCACATTCTTTTTATAAAGGCTGTCTTTCTGCTGTAGCTAACGTTTAATAGTAATTTCTTTGATATATTTAGATCCACATTTCCTAAGGCTTCATAATTTATTTATCTATTATATTTTTATAATAAATGAATATTATATTATTATTATTATTATTATTATTATTATTAGATACTTTGTTTATATTATTATACTTTCATTTTTATAATTACAAAACTATAAATTAAAAATCAAATTAAAAGGTTGATGTTATCATCTGTACATTGGAACAGGTGTTTCAATATTTTTTATCGAGAAAAAGTTATTAGTCCAGAGAATTGACAAGAAAATCCGGCATAATAAAAATAATGCGACAAAAAAAACGGGGCAATATAGAAGCCGTTCGATTTACGGAACCGCAAGCATGAACCGTTGCACGATGCATCGTATGCGTGTCCTCGTAAGCGACACATCGAATCCTCGCGAGCCGAATTTCGATGGGTGAAGAGCGGACTAGTATACTAGCTTCGAGTGAGGGGTGCATACACCCGGTAACCTAGTGTCGTGACCCACCATTGGAAGCGCTGAAGCCCTCCCGTGTTTGCGATTGATTCGTCCGTCAACCCCTCGGTTTTTCATTCTCGGCCCTTGGGGCGCGCCTTTCGCTGCCTCTTTCTAACTCTTTCTCTCTCTCTCTCT
>NW_017259279.1:1229540-1233610 GCF_001594045.1 Atta colombica | reverse complement strand
CTCTCTCTCTCTCTCTCTCTCTCTCTCTCTCTCTCTCTCTCTCTCTCTCTCTCTCCCTCTCTCTCCCTCCCCTCCCCCCCCTCTCTCTCTCTCTTCCTTTCTCGAATGCTATTACAGTGTCGGTCGTGGAAACGTAGTTATAGCACTCGATGAAGCCGTAAAAAGCCTTCGTGAACCGGCTAAGAATTTTTATGAGACACTTGCGAGCTGGTCTCATCTCGTTTGCGAGTAATAACCCTTCCCAACCTGACGAAATGAGTAAGGTCTGCTAATCGGTAATAAAACGTAGGCCTTGCTTTGAGAAACTTTTTTTTATAACTTGTGATTTCTTTAAGAAACTATCGTATAAACTTTAAAGTATCTTATGATAATGAAAAATATTTTTTTTATTCTCAAAAAGTTATCCAGTTAAATTTTAAAAATTACAATTTTATTTTATTTTTATTTAGATTGTATGACAAATTCATTAATATATTTTATTTCAATATTTTGTATAAACTTTATGATGTTAGCAGCATAGTAAAAAGATATGCAAAGAATTAAATTTGGCTCAATAGTTTATTATTGTAGAGCGTAATGATTGAAGCCTATAAAGTTAATCTACTCGTATCATTTATTTATCTGATATTTATTAGAATGTTGTTCATACACACAATTTGAGACAGACAATCTGAAGCTGAAACTAAAAAGAAATGAAAACAAACCTGGTCTTCATGATATCCCATTCAATTACCTTCGGCGATCCATCCAAGATTGACGATGGCGTGGCACGATAAGAAAAAAGAAGAACAGCCGCATTTTTCAATATGAAATACTGATCGCGAATGTTCGATCTTTCGCTTGCAGCGGAAGAGGCTGAAAGTACGTATGCTTATACATACGTACGTTTCGTATCGTTTCGTATAATGAATTGGTCCTCGATTTATGGACGATCCAGGGGATTCCCTCTAACGCGCAGATAGAGTTACTCGTTTCGCGTAGGTGAGTTTGTTTCAATCGAGAGGAAAATAATTTAAGCATCGCGAAGCCGGTAATTAATCCGCGGGTCGGCGGGGGTCGCGGGATAGGGGCGGGCAGGACGAGAGAGAGAGAGGGTTGCGCGGGTGAGGTGACGGTGGGGGAGGGGGAGGGAAACGGCTCTCGCTGGCGCCCAGATACACTTGATTAGCGTTTCATTATTATCGCACAATGAAGACACTTGGAACGCATTGCCCTTTATGATTTCCCACATGCAGAAACAATCGATGCAATGACGTGTGCGCGCACGAGCGCCACGGCTATCAGATTAGAGACCGGGAACGGGAATAATTCGTCGGATCTTTGTCCCTAATCACAATTGATACACCGACGGGGCGGGCTGCACAATGGAGGCGTACCACCCGGTATATATGTGTGTACATTTTACCATTCGCCGCGTGTGACACATCGGGTGTACCCTACCTGCACCCCCGCGTAACCCGCGAGCGCGAGCGTAAGCGCGAGCGCGCGCCTGCCCGCCCGCGTGCACTCTTGTTTATCGCTCAAATAACCGCCTATAGGCGTGATCCCCACACGCCGCCCGGTATATTTAGGCTTTTCGTTTAGGTGCTCACGCGCGCACTCCTGCGCGCGCGCGCACATATAATATAACCGCTCGATATGCATTATACATTCTCGCGCGAGTAGTGAACCGCCCGTGTATACATATACATATATAATTATACGAATACACACACACACACACACACACACACACACACACACATATTATATATATGTGTACACGTCGCGTACAGCGTGAGTGGCGCTTTCACTCCCTCTCCTTCTCTCTCTCTCTCTCTCTCTCTCTCTCCTCTCCTCTCTCTCTCTCTCTCTCTCTCTCTCTCTCTCCCTCTCATTGCGTTAACCAACCGTCGACGTCCCTCGCCATTCCGCGTATATTGATATCGATGGACGAGAGCTCGAAATCCATGGGCGCTTTATTACGACGAACGATATGTAAGCGGCACTCCAACGCGGAATCCTATTATTATACCGGACAATTATAATAATTATTTACCTTTCCCGTCGTAACAATTAATATCACGAGCTCGCGCGCGCGCGGACACGTGGGCGACCGAGCGTGCGGCCCCGCGCATGCATGCACGCACGCACGCATGCTTACCTTGGTGCGTGTGCACGCTTCGTAAATGCTAATTTTCCGATCGGCGTGTACGTACGCGTACGTAAGCGCACGTCTGTACGTGCGCACCAATATTTACCGAGCGCTAATCACGCGACCTGCAAGACCCGCGAGTGCTCGCCCATTTGTTTAGAGGTAGTTTGGACGTTGTCGACGATTTTAATTAATATTAGCAAGAATAACGGTAATTATCATAATCATCACGGTATATCCGTATCGATTATTTCGCATTCTATATTTCTTTTTAATTTGTTGCAATTGAAGAAGTCGATCGTTCGAAAGTAGAGAAAATTCCAGCGAGTATATTGTTTCCTTACTTTAAAAGACGACTAAAAAATTTAAGTTTCTCAGGAAACAAGAAAAACTATTTTTCGATAACAGAAGAGTGTTGACTATTTAAACGGTATCGGCAAAAGGAATATATTCATAACATGATCAAATGTCATTTTTATTTTATAAAAAATATTTTATTTTATTTTTTAAAAAATCACTGTTTTTTAATTGTGGTGATTGTATTTTTAAAATTCAATCATTCAATCATTCAAATCATTCTTCTTTATGGTGAATTTTTCATGAAATTAAATTTTATAAGCTCATTTTTTTATGATTAATAGTACTGTTTATCTAACTCATTTATGTACTAATAACTAAAAAATTATGATTTTTAATCATGTCATTTTTTTAGTAATCGATTGATATGTGCCAAAATTTAATTTATTTAATCTTTGTCTTAATTTTGACGGTTAAAGATTATTGCTGCGGTAACGTCGTTAATCGCAATTGTTACATTAAGCGTTCAATTGTCTGGGAATATTTTTTTATCCTAAAGTATGTCCATGTTGAGCTTTAAACCTATTTATGCGCCCGTCGGCTTTGAAGAGGGATGCATCGGATCGCGGGTGTTACAATGGTTGATCATAGGCAGCCCGTTCGTTTATTTGTTTATTATTTGCCAGAATAATTCCGTCGCCGAGCGCGTAATAACATTGTCTGTTGTATTATCAAGGAATTTGCATTTCCGCACGCGGTAAAGAGTAATCAATTGAAGTATTGAGAACTGGAAGCGATCTCAATCACAATCGTTAAATCATTTGGCGGATAGACCATTTACCATTTGCAAGCTGTAACAGAAACCTCCGATTCATTGACAAATTCAGAATTTATTTTTCCTCGCGTGCAATTTTCATGGCATATTCGATGCTCACGGCAGAATAAACTGCAAGGGAGCAAGTATTAATTTCCAACCCGTTCCCACATCTGACATCACGAATAAAAATTTACGAACCCATTCGAAAAATTGAATTGTATACGGAAAGAACGGTTTTGTTAAAAATTTAGCTGGACGCAGGTCTGAAAATAATTTCATTGGACTATCAAAATAATTATGTAGAACGTTCAAGTTGATTACTGGAATATCAAAATTTTTTATGGTATTGTTCATTATGCTTGAACATTCTACGTAATTATTTTGATGGGCCAGCCAAATTATTTTCATATCTGTATCTATTTAAATTTTGGGGATATTTTAGTCAAAATCATTCTTTTCGTGTATCATCAACGTCATATTAATTTACTTATCACATAAAAGTGAATCGACGTTACTAAATTCGTTCTCTCTTTAAATATATTGTATAACAAATTGTACATTAACTTAGTAGGGTAATTGAAAGGTGAGGAAATTGTTCAAGCGCGTGACCGTGAAATTTGGAAGTTTTCTCGCGAATTTTGGGTTTTCGAGGAAGTCTCGATTCGAAGAAGACCGACCGTCGTCAGTAACACTCGCAGCAATAATCCACGAAGAAATGTGAGGGATGATTTACTGAAAAACCAGCGGCGCGTCTCGATGCCTCCGAGGGGTACGCGGGGATAGCGGATACAAGAAGAGATGGGACGAGAGGGGGGGGGGGGG
>NW_017259279.1:1223937-1229433 GCF_001594045.1 Atta colombica | reverse complement strand
GGGGGGCAGAGGTAAGGGGAACGGGAAATAGCCGCGCGTTGAAGCCGGCGCGTAAATAATTTCTGATATAATACGGTTAAAAATTACCAAGTTTAATATTAAATAATTCATTTTAATACTGGCTGGCGGCCGCCCCCGGGGGTGGAGACCGCCGCCGTGGAGACGGCGGCAAGGGAGATGAGGGTGGGCGCGCGGGGGGTGTTGGATGGCGCGGGAGACGAAGGGGGGACAGGAACGTAGCTACTCGCGGGGGGCCGACGGGGCCCGCGCCCAGGAGGCATCTATAAATTTCTAAAGTTAATAAATACGTAATGGCCAGCCATGCTTTGTAGCCGCCCGGCACTCTGTAGATTTTACTTTACCGTAAAGGTAGCGCTGTCTCGCTCTCTGTCTCTCCCTTCAGCTACTCACTCCTCCCCCCCCCCCCCCCCTCCCCTTCTCCCTACCACCCCTTCTGTCTATGTCTCCTTCGTTTCTCACCCTGAATCGGATCTTTCGATCTCGTGAAAGTTTCACGAATGAAATTTTGGCTGTGTCCGTCCTCCTTCATCTCTAAAGAATGTACGTCTTTACTTGAGTAAACGATCCACAGGAAAGTTAGTATAGTAATAATACTAATAACACAGCAACAGCATGAACATTTTGCAGTTACTATATTATACCAGCATGACCGTTATCATATTAATGTTCAGAATTTCCTATTCAGATAACATCAATCCAAGTAACATGTTCATTTATTAACATAAATGAGCTCGCTACGAAATTCAATGAAATTATGTCAAATACGGAACAAATTTACTATTTATTTTTTCTTTTATTAATTTCCAATAATCTTTTTTGCAATTGTTATACTTCTTTTATTAAAAATAAGAAATCCAGGAAACAAATAATCTATCGTATATATACTAAAAGTTAATTTTCCGGAATTTGTCTGATTCTTTATGAGCAAATGCGTAATACGTGTAGCATTAATTTAAAGTCGACAGGGTTGAAGCGAAGTTTAAAACAAAGTCGATCGCCGTGGAAGTCACTGGAGCTTGGCTCGATCGCGAGCCGCGCGCACGACAATACATGAAATCTCGTCTACAGTCCCTCGGATTGTGACGTCGAGGTGGGGCCGATAAGAATCAGGCAAGCGTGAATGGTAACAGGGAAAAGGGACATTAGTCGAGCATTATCGCGTCAAGCGACGCACGGTCGAACTGCCGGAAAAAGAATGCAGACACCGTGGCGTATGCGAACGCTACCGGCGTTGCGATGTTACTGGTGAACCCCATTGTTGTTGCACGAGTAATATAAACAATTGGCCCTGTCCGTCTCTCAGTTTCCGGCCGTCACTCGGAAGCTCCGACATTTTTATGGATCGCGAGGGCCGCACTCGAGGTCTCTCCTTCCTTGAGCCTTCTGAATATTAATGCACGAATTCCAGGTCTATGTATTATTTACGTGCGTTCCCGCCCGTCGAAACCGCGCGACTACGTTCTTTCAGGATTCGCGATCCCACGCGATACCACGCGAAAGAAAAATATCTCTGAGTAATCTCGGGAGTTTTATCAATTTCAACGTGTAGAATATTACAGACTACGCGATAACACAATAAGAATTTGCATATTTATTTTGTATAATATAATAAGATAAATATCTCAATGTTGAACTATCTCAATGTTGAAAAGATTAGCTTTATTATTGATTATTAGACAGCGATATTACAAATTAAATTATAAAAGAAATATTAATAAAAGAAAATAATATTAATAAAAGAAATTAATTACACTTATGAAAACTATCTTGTCTACGACAAGGATAGACTCAGAAATGTATTTTACAAATTTTGATCAGCATTTGTGTAGAGCATTAAAAAATAATCCTTGTAAAGCGAAAGAGTGGAGAGAGAGAGAGAGAGAGAGAGAGAGAGAGAGAGAGAGAGAGAGAGAGAGAGAGAACTGTATCTATCTTTGTGTGATTTTCATAATATAAAAATCACGATTTTCTTGCTCTCTAAAGTGAAACTTACTGCTATCTTCTTTACAAGGATTATTTTTAGTGTCCTAGAATAATCATGTAAAGGCGGATTAGAATCCGTGAAATACATTTCTAAGTTTTTCTTTATAAAGTGTGTGAAGTACAAAATGCAAGCGATCGATATTTAGGAATCTCCTTATGGCGATTGATATAAGAAAGTTTAAAGTTTTTTTCGACTTTTTTAAAACTTTTTTTCGAAGTTTTTTAAAACTTCTTAATCATATAAGTTATCAATCGTTCAAATTTTTATTTTACAAATGGTCCATTGTTGTTCGAAGTTATTATCCGCATGAAATTTGTCTTATCAGTAATTGAAAAATACTATCATATATAATCTAAAAAAAATGTTAAGAAATGAAAATATGACTATACATATGAAACTTGAAATAAAGAAATTTTTTTCGCAATAATTTACAATTAAAATTATAGGCTTTTATTCATTTTCATATAAGATGTTTTTTTTAATTTAGTATTTTCTTGCTGTTATTAACAAACATTTTAATTATTATAAATATTATTTCTCACTTATTCAGTTATTGAGAAATTTACTTTATATTCGCATTGATTGCATGTTAAAAACGCATCGTTCAAAACTGTGCCAAAGATGCTATAAAAATCACAGAGTGTAACAATGAAAATTCGTCTAAATAAAATCGGCGTATGTATGGCGTATGTTTAAGGAGTTATGAGCGATCGATTGGACCATGCTAGCTAAAAATACATACAGTTTAAACGATTTTAAGTACATCGAAGGAATGATTTATAGATGGGGCCAGGTCGGTGTTAAGGCGTTTTCGTTATGGAGAAAAGCATTCCCGACGCGTGTCGTAGCAAATGTTGAATCGATATCGCGACAGTATTAAATTAATAAATGAAGATCTCGACGTTAGAAATGACATCTAATCAACGTCGTCGCGAAGGCACATTAAATATCTTATTCGATATTAAAGCGAGGCCTATTATTATGGCGCCATTTGGTATCTTCATTTCGGTCTCGCTATTAATCGTGCGTTGTGTTAACACGGCCGCGGTTTTACCTGTGACGTAAACGAAGCCGCATCTCTTTTTATTGCGGGAAAAAAATGCGCCGGCTGATTACTGTAACCGCTAGAGTTATAGAAATATTACGATCGCGAGGAGCGATTAACGTGTTACAACGCTGCATCGTGAATCTTAATATCGTAAATTATTGCTGCAAAAACTTTATTAGATTCTTAAATTTTTATTACCAATTAAATGTAATGAAATTAAATTGGATATATATATCTTATTCTTTCCTTGTTAATTTCTTAAACTGGAATGTAACATGATTTTAATTCGAATTTTACTTGCAAGGATATATCTCGCAGTTAAAAATTTGTGAAAGAGCCAGTTAAGGGCCAATAAAACTTTTATCAAGGAATAGCTCTTGACTCTCTTTGTGGAAAAAAAATCCGTAATCTAATTCTAGAATTCTGTTATCTCTATTGAATGATACGAATGATATTAGGGTCGATACGTAAATTTCACGTAATAAAGAAATAAGCCATTTTTAATTAATATAACACAAGTTTTTCATGCATTTTACATTTTTAGCGACAAAATATTTATAAATTTTTATAAACACACAAGTACTCTTATTATTAACTTAATAGGAAAGAAAGAATAAACTATCATATTCTAAATTTTATAATTACCTTAATGTAATGTTAATGTTTTTATTTTTATGTCACATAACAAATAATCATAAAATAGTATTTTATGATCATCACGATATTCATACAAGTCTATGATAACTGCTTAAAAATTGAAATCCATAGGGATAAAGAAGATGTGATGCGGAGGAGCAAGTCGCTCTGTTCATTGCTAAAACGGCATCTCGCTGTAAATTAACTTTATGAACTCATCGCGGAAGTGGCCTGCGAGGTTCTCGAATCCTATGTAGGTCTACCTATTGTTAGGAGTTTCTTTTTTTTCTTCGTGGGACGGGGGATAATCGCGATTGGTCAAATGGGCGAATACACGCACCAACGCGTAGGTATATTCTTCTCGCGTATCCTATGTGCGTTCACGCTCGGTCGTTAATACACCAACAGCAACAACCATAAAGCCTATCCATCTAACGCGGGCTGGATTTTTTCCTCGGCGTGAAAGGAGCGTTATTAATTTCTTGGTGCGCGCAGCGCATGTTAATGGAAACGCATGTTTCTCGGTAATTAATTCCCGCTCCTCCTCGGGCGGCCGACGGAACCTATTCGAGGACACGTTTCTCGCCGAGCATCGCATGGGGAACATCTCTCCCGGATCATCGTAGATCAAAACTCTCTGGCATCGATCCACGGCCGTGCGCGCGTCGCTGAAGGCTCTTCAGCCTCTGTTAGCCTAAAATACAGAACGCTCTCTGGTATACGCTCCACCGGACACGCCGTGTAATCCATCGCGTGGATACTCGGGCTCGTCTACCGGATGCGCCTAGCGATTTCGCGTCCGATTCTCTAGTTGCACGAGAAGCGTTGAGAATGATAATCTAAGCCACACTTGTAACAACATGTCACAATACAGAGTTAACGTGAGTTAGTATACTCGGCTATATTATGTTAAGAGATTACCTCGACGTAATGGTAACGCAACGGCACATTGATGCCATTAGTTGGTTAATTTGCTCAATTAAAGTAAAATAACGTAACTTAAATTAACATAAAGTTTGTTGATTCGCTATATGCTGTTAGAATTAGTTTCAACTATTTACTCGAATTATGTCGTTCAGTGTTTCAAATGCAATCTTCACCCTGCGATAAGAACTTTGAATATATAATCTGTTTATAAAATTCAAAAGACTTCTTTTAAATTAAATGTTTGATATACTTAATTTAGAGAAAAATTTACTCTCTGCTATCTTAAATAACAATCAAATTTTTTTTTTATTCAGAGTGAAATTAATTAATTACAAGTCTAACGAAGCTTTACATATAGGTAAAATCCCGTACGATCTGAAGAATGATAGTTGACCGCGGACGTACTTTTATTCACACAAAAGTATATTTGAACTTTTAAATTAATTTCATGCGGAACCGGAACTCACTCGGAGAGCTCGCGGGAGGCGAATTTTTTTCTGGCGCGGATTTTTTTCCAGATGACGCGCGCGCGGTATTTCGCGATTAATTACCTGCCGATCTATCGAGACAAGTCCGAAGCAAGCTTCGCCCCGCGATCCTGGGGCTGCGTCTCTTTTCTCATCGTGTATCTCCGTCTCCCTGCCATTCTCTCACGCGCCCTCCGTCTCACTCATCCTCCGCCACTCTCACGTTATCTCTCCCTCTTTCTCCCCCCCCTCTCTTTGTCTCTCTCTCTCTCTCTCTCTCTCTCTCTCTCTCTCTCTCTCTCGTCTACGAGTCAATCACTGGATATACACGAAACTCGCGCACATCGCCGTGGAACAGGCCGCAGCATACATTAATCACTGATGCTAATGGTATCATAGCCAGCATAGCTGGC
>NW_017259279.1:1214455-1223837 GCF_001594045.1 Atta colombica | reverse complement strand
TCTCTCTCTCTCTCTCTCTCTCTCTCTCTCTCTCTCTCTCTCTCTCTCTCTCTCTTTCTCTCAGTCTCTCGCTCTCTCATGCGCGCGCGCGAGCTCGTTGTTCGAGAGACGGCTACCACCGAGTATAAAACGTACATGCACAGACATGTGTACACACACACACACACACACACACACACATACGCGCGTACACTCTTGTCCGCACACATGCTCGTTGGACGCCTATCTTGATCCTTGATTCGCTCGCGCACACGCAGTCACGTAGCGCAGCTCGGGGATCCAATGGATGAACAGTTAGAATGCAGTAATATGCGAGGAAATGTATTCCACTTATTCCGCACCGTGTGTAAGTCTCGCTATCGCTAGCAAGAAACGACGAATGGCCGACATGGGGGGCATGCCGTGGAAAACTCGGTCTCCAATAATGCGGGGTGTTTCATAAGACACGCGTGGCGCGGCCGACGAATTTCACGGCGCAGACTTCTGGGGCGCAAAATTTAAAGTGAGGGAAAATTTTAATTATGGAATCATTTAACATCGGGAATTATTCGTGGTTTTCATGAATGAAGCTTCGGCGATGCAAATAGACGAGGAAAATCTTATTCATTAATTAATTTTAAATGGACATTATTTTAATGAGATCCTAAGTTGAAAGTTGACGTACCCATAAATGCATTTCATTTGAAATTTTAGAAGTGGAATGACTTAAAGTTTAACTCTCCGATACTCTTTTAAGATTGTCGCGTCTATAATCTAGTCTGACCGCGGGCTTTCTCATGCATATACCATCGGCAAAGAAACCGGCAACTTCATTTAAGAAAAAACTCGCGTATTTAATATTGATAGCCCGTTGTCAAGGGATTAATTTTCACAATACGGATAGTTGAATTTTTCATCTTATACTATATCTACCAATCGATTTATACCGCCGCCGTATACGAATAATACGAAGATTCGATTAACATGCTAAATTATATTACTTGCCGCATTTGGGTAAGATGAAAATGGAATCAGCACATGAGAGAGGGTTAAGAGCTTCGCGAGGGGTTGAAAAATAGAGGAAATATAATTACGAGCGATGCGATTCGGCTCGTGCGAGAGGTAGGGAAATAGCTATTGCCGAGCAGCAGCAGATACGCGATTATTAAACGATCGGAATGTAACGAAACGCGTCGGCCGCGAGGTCTTCGAGTGCGGATCAACGATTCGCCATGCATCATCCCTCCTTTGCCCTTACCTCGCACGCTTTTTTCGCGTATCGGTTTTAATTACATAAAAATACAACCTCTCTCTCACTCTCTTTCTTTCTTTCTCCGACGAGTGAACCCGTCCGAGTGTGAGGCAACGGGGTCGTCCGAGTAAGAACACGACACGCGTAGTCGCGCGCGGCCTCGCGTTCTCGCCGACGGGAAGGAAATAAAGGAGGAAATAAAAAATCACATACACAGAGGGGAGAGAAGGTACCGTGTGGTGCGGGTGGTTGAGGGAACCTGAAGAGAGACGGAAGGCATCGGCGAGGAGAATGGATGGGAGAAAGTCAGAAGGGCGCGGAGAATGGCTGGTCTCTCTCTCTCTCTCTCTCTCTCTCTCTCTCCCTCTCTTCCTTTCTCTTCATCTCACTCTCTCGAGGGGTGGAACGTTACTCGTTTCGAGGAGGCGGTAGGTTGGACGAGGCGGTAGTGGTCGCGGAGGAGGAGAACGTGGAGGAGGTGGAGGAGGACGGGGTTCGTCCTATCAATCACGGTATTATTATCGAGTCCGTGATTAGCAAGGCATGCTAACGATATCTCTGGCCGGAGGCAGAGGGCAACGCTAGGCCGTTGTGCTCTTGTGTACGCACGCGTATACACGTATGCATCGTTCGGTACGAGCCGTACCGTCATCGTATGAGTACGTAAGTGTGTATGCGCGTTCGCGAGTCTGGATTTGCGTATGTATACGTGTATGAAATTGTCTATATGCATTCACGTATGGCTGTATGTTTATGTGTGTGCACGCGCGAGCGCAGATCGGCGTTGCCCGCAATGCAACTGGAGTGGCCGCGATGCGATTCCGGAGTAGTACGCGGAGTGTACCGTGTGTACTGTGCCGTGATGGTAGCGGTATGGTAGGTAGCTCTGGTGGTGGTGATTTCAACGACGACGATGTAGAGGAGGTTGACGCGCGCGCGCGCAGAGGGAACGAGAGAGGAGATGAACGGAGCAGGGGCAAAGGGAACACAGGTCGCGCCGTGTAGCACGGGGGAGAAGGCAAATGGAGAGAACCAGCAGGAGGAGATGGAGTAGGTGGAGGTGGAGGAGGTAGCCGGTGTTGCTAGCTGCTTGCCTGCCTACTGCTGCTGCTGCTGTTGCTGCTGCTGCTGCTGCTGCCAGCAGCAGCCACCGCTGGCTGTTTCGCCATCCGAGAAACGAGATGGTTGTAGGCACGTAGATACGTACTGGGTAGGTAGGTAGGTATGTAGGTACCTCAGCCCCCCTCCTCCCCCCCCCTTAGTTGTTCTCTCTACGCGCATTGATTCGAGGGACCGACCCTTATCGTTGTTGTATCTGCAGCGAGGTCCGATCCGACCAACAACTTCGGCTGTCGATTCACGAAATCGCGGCCGGGCTGATTTAATGCGCAAGAAATGACCCCCGGCCAAGTGTCGGAGAATTGGAATCCGGTCTGCAGGACATATCCTCGAGTGTTATGCACCGCGCTTTCAGAGTTCCAGTCTTCTTTGTCCCCTTCTTCATATCTTATAACCTCGGTTTCTCCTTCTCAACATCTGAAACAATGTCGCGATGTTGGTTAGCGTTAACCAATGCAATTCAATCTATCTACATACAAAATTATTTTCATTAACGTAAATTATTGTTGTTTGAATTAAGAACAAATCCCAATTTAAAAGCTTACTGTAACAATGGGCTAACCTGCATTTTGTAAAAATAGATAAGTTGATCCACTATTTCCCATTACTTTAACTTTAGAATTAATTTTCTCTATTTTTACAAAATGTAGGTTAGCCCATTGTTTCAGCCGGTGTTATCCTTTAATTTATTTTATTCAAAGATTGTAATTTAAAAAGAGAAGCAAGGAATTTTTTTTAATCCGATATCAGTTGGCAGAACGACGCTTGATTGAGTTATCAATTTCGGTCCTTAAGTAATTTTTAAAAAGGTAGCGAATCACAAATCTATCTCAGTTAATCCCAACTGTACATATAATTATGCTTAAGTAATAATTTTTGGGGATAGGAAGTTTTCGGAAGAATCCGCGGCAAAATGGAGGATCGGATCAGTGCTGGGCGATGTAATACTCGTTCGTTCCAGGGGGACGAGTAGTCCCTCGGTCCTATCTCTGGCGTGCGGCCGATATTCGGGTTATACGGATCGCTCGCAATGCGATTCGCGGCTAAACGCGTTACGGGGAACGTAATTTAGTCCCGGTCGCATACCCCGTATCGCGCGCGCTCTCGTACCCGGTCCGCACTCGCGTGTGTCTCTCATGTTGGTGTGTCGCACGTATATACGCGCGCGTGTATATGTGCACGCGTGCCCCGCGTGCCACCCCGTCCCGCGGATACTCGCGTCAGCTCGCGTCCGCCGCGCGTGTTTCCACGTACGTTCCTCTTCCTCTCCCACTCTCATCCTACCCGAATCCCTTCTGGCCCCCGCAACCCCCTCCCCCTCCCTCCCCCCGGTTCTCTTCCATCCTCTTTCCACGCTTAATAGATGCCACTCCCTCTTTCTCTATCTCGTTGCGCGTACGTGTGCGATTGTATATGTGTGTCTCTGCCTCTATCTCCTTCCATTCGTGTGCGCTCGTAACGCACGGTCACCGACGAATTCGCGCGGGGTTTGCGCGAGGGACGGTGGCGGTTGGACGAAGGGGTGGATTGCACGGGCGGCGAGTAATGATATTTCGCGCCCATTATGAAATATTCGAAATGATTTGCCGGGATTGTGCATTTTGATTTGACGTTCATCCGCGTAACCTAGAGCTGCTCGTGCGCGCGCGATCGCGTATACGTGCGTGCCTGATACAGGCGGGGAGAGGGGGGGGGAGTGCGTACAAGGGGGTGCGTCGATCTCGACGTGTCCAATCGGCTGACGCGATCGTTCGTGAACGTCGACACTTTTGACGAGAAGAATTATTTGATCCCTTCGTTGCGATTTTTAGGTATCATAAATACATTAGATATCATAAATACATTTTGTGTATCCTTTATGAATATCGTTACAAATTAAGAGACATTGATGTATATTTTTTCTAATCTATTTTTCAAATCTATTTTTAAGCAGTATATTTCGAAAATATTTATATTTCGAATAAATTATGAAGAAAATAATAGCAAAATTTTAGATATTCGAGATGTGCTATAATTGTAAGTTCTTATTATCTCAGTTATTATCTTAGAAATAATTAGTGATTGGTACAATTTTTTGGTTTACATTTTTAATAGAATGAAAATTTAATTATATGTATATTTACTAAATTATTTTGACGTATGTTGATATAATGACTGTAATTATTATTCTATCGTTTACTAGGAAAAAAATATCAATGTAAACTTACGTTTAATATTTTGGCATACATTTTTTAAAAAGCATATTAAATTCTGTAAATTTTAAATAAAAATCTTACTATCAGTGGATGATCCTTAAATACTATTCTTTCATTTAAAAATCCCGAAAGCTTGCACTAACAATAAGCATTACCTATATATATTTTCACATATGTATTTCGATCCTACATTTATTAAGTCCCGAATAAGCAAAGTTATTGATATTTCTAGCTCTACGTTCCTAATTACATTAGTTGTATTAGTTATAGTAATATTAGTTATATTAGCGACAAACAGACGCATTCATTTCAAACCGCTCTCTGGCATTACCCCGCGTATTAATGATATATTTAATAGCTAATGATAGCGCGATGTATATTTAATAATGTAATAAACACCACGTACAATCGCGATATGATTATATTGTAACGCCCAAGTCGTAACCATAATTTAAACCGTAATTCCGACCGGAAGCAGTACTCGCTCGTTGCCGCTCTCGGAAGCGTTGAACCCGCTAGTCGCGTCCTCGCTCTCGATTGAGCCGTTAAAGAATGATTGCTTTCCTTATGAAAAACAACTCTGTTTGATATTTTTTTGTATCGTAGGAACATTGCTAACTTTCTAGCGGCGGTATCGTCTTTTCATTAAAAAAAATTAATTTTTTATACTGATTTTACTCAAAAATATCTTGTGAAGAATTTTGACACATATTGACATATAATTTTTTTGGAAAGAGAGAGAAAAAAAGAAAGAGCGTGCACTATATTGTAATGCTCAATGCTATATACGTTTTCATCTTCAGTCCTTAAATGTAACTTGTAATTTGCACAGATCCCGAATTCATGTCGAATGTAATTTTAAGTGAACGTTGCAAATGTATAACACTCGCTGCTAGAAAGTTAACTCTTCATTATTTGCATTTAACCTTACCTTATAAATGCTGTAGTATAAGAACGTTATTTACATATATTATATTTAGAGCAAATTATTTTAAAATTAAAAAAAATTTACATTTATCTTTATCTAAAAAATTATAGAATATTATCAATCTTTATTTACATGTAAATTATTAAAAAGAACAATGAAAATTAAGATTAATATAATGTTAGAGTGTCAAAAACAGTCCACACACATACGAATAATTATGTAAAAAGAAAATTACATGAGTAATGTAGAATTAAATAAAATTATCAAAAACACACTGTTAAACCTATAGTGTCAAATTTAACTTAATGTGAGTCGCCATTGCTTCTATTAAATATATCGTTATTTTATATTAAAACAATGATTATATTTGACATTATACAGTGTTTAACACTATATATAGTGTCAAATTGACACAATGTAGTATCAAATTTAACTATCGTTTTGATAAAAAAATAATGATATATTTGGTAGGAGCAGTGGCGACTCACGTTAGGTTAAATTTGACACTATAGATTTAATAAACTTAAATTAAATTATTCGACTTATATTTGTCAGCATATATCAAAGTTACGTAGATATAAATTCAATTTTCATTACGTTCTTTGTATTTTTATTTTCTAGTTCATAATCTTCCTATGCTATTTCCGTTATAGATGATGCAGCGAGTATCGAACCAATATCTAGATTCTTATATTTAGATACTTAACACATGGTGACGGTAGAAGAAATATTGTACATAAGCATTGACGTATGACCGTGAAATCGTGCTTTCCAAATGAGTCTCTTATTACGAATTTCTCCGATGTCTTTATTTGCCGCGGAGTACACGCCAATGGCTCAGCAAATTCATGCTATTTGTCGGAGAAATTCTCTTCGTTCCATTTTCTGCGGTTTAACATGTAAACCACTGCACTTTGTTTACTTTCCAAGAGCGAACACGTCAGTCCCGTCTTTCTGTCCCATCAGTATAAGAATAAGGAAGGATAAGAATGAGAAGGAGGAAGGACATTTCGTTATTCAATCGTTTGATTATATAATATTAACTAGCTACGCTATAATACTTATAATCAGATAACCATAATCGTGTCTTCGTCTCCGATTTTAGCTACAATAAATTGATTATATTCAAATCTGTCTTGCATTCTCTATATTCTTTCTTCCCTGACGTCACTCAGGATAAGTGAAAGAATAAGGAAGAATTAGCTATGTTACTCAGGCCGTCCAAAATGTAAAATAAGAAAATTATAATTAGTGGAAATCTACGAAATATGTAATTAGATAATTATAACAACGGATGTTTGAAACTTCTTAGCTCGAAAATCGATCGTATTAGTCAAGGAGGTTAAAATTGAAATAAACGCTTAACTCTCGATTCACTGACATTAGCGAGAGGATTAAAATAATCCTCGCCTGATTCACATGACATGTTGTTAACGTTGGCGGATAGAGAGGAATAAGATAGCGAATGGCCAACTAATTTTCGGTTTGTCAGAATTTACAAGCCAAGGGCGGCGGGATGAGGGAAGCGTAAAGCGGCACGGCGGGCGTTATAGAGAGGAGTGGAGGAGAACGGAGCAGGGGGGAGGGGGGTGGTTGGTTTAAATTCTCTTCCGTCACCGCAAACATGCATATAACGCAGCCGGACGGTGCGTGTAAACGTGTAAACGTCGGACGGTGCCAACCGCTAAATACAAAAATCCCCAACCACCTGTGAAGCCGGCCAACGCCGTCGATGTGCGTGGAGCCGCGTGTACGCGCGTTCGTACGTGTGCACACGTTTTCGAGTTAATTACAGCATAATTGCGGTCGACATTTTGTTGTTCGTCGCAGTCGTCGACCGTCAGCCCGCCGAAAGCGGATCGCTTTCGACCCTTTTCGCGCTGCGAATTCTTGCGATGTCGCGCGAGCTTTTCCTCGCTGGCTTCCGATTCGCGTCGCTGTCGCGGTCGCGACCGTTATTTTTGCGGCTCGAATCTATGATTCTGCCTCGGTTGATTTGCACAACTTACAGCTGCATACTCGGTTGGAAAATTTGTGTTAAATTTTACTTATGTCATGCTCTAAACGGTCCATTCTTGTGTTAATTTAAATAAATATGTTAGAAAGTAACACAAATATTATGTAAAAATTTAAGGAAATTTCTTCATTAAAATTAATATTTATAACAAATTGACATTTTATTTATTTATTTTAGAATGTACGTTTTAAAAAACATTATTTTTTTATATTATTTCTTCACTTGCTCATAAATGTGTCATTTTTACTAAGAAGTGTTGAGTGTCAATTTAACACAAAATATTCAAATAACACAATCACATTATGTTAAGTTAGCACTCAAAGATATTAAAAAGTTTGCATAAAATTTTAATAAGAACTTGAATGGATCTTTCCTAACTTCTATAAACAAAAATGTTTTTTACTGTGCAACTGAGTTTATTACTAAAATATTACGAAGATCATTTTAAAAGATGCAAGGAAATATCCTCTTTTTCCTTTAATTGATTCACGTTAAAAAATCTGTTGTTGAAATTATTGTGTACACATAGCGTTCCTTTTAATACTTTCTTAGAACTTTGACATAACTGAAAAGAAATGAAAAGGAGAAAAACTACTTTTGAATTTGATAGAAAATGTTTGACTAATCAAATAATATAGGCAAAAAGAATATATTTTTATAATATGACCAAATATCATTTTTGTCATTTTCGTTTCATAAGCTTTAAAAAATCTTTTCAATTGATAATTTTAATGATTTTTTTTTAAATCGCTCTTTTTGTGTTGTTTTTCGATTTCTTACGAAATTAAGATTGTTTATTTTTGATGATTTGAATAGGGTAATGTTTATTTAATTTATTCATAATAATGACTCGAAAATTCAATTTTTTTTAATTGTTTCATTTTTAAAATAAGAGAAAGCGATATAATTTTTATATAATTTAATGTAACGATCAGAAAAACTTCCGTATTCTAGTATATTCATCTGTAAAGTTTCTTAATCGATTGTGAAATATGCATTTATATGAAATATGCATTCATTACATAACTCGTTCTCTCTTTTCTGAAGTCGCGCATTGTGCTTAATGAATTCGAAGGGCGCGTTTCGAGGGAGGCATTCGTCGGCCTCGGAAAATAATAGTTCTTGTTCGATGAAGCACTCGATGGCACTCATATCGAGCAAGGCGCAACTTCGAACTGAGACAAAAACATACGAAACGCAATCGCAGAAAGGAGCAACGCGCATCGGTGGCGAGCAAAGGGCGGCGTGAGGGAGGATGGAAAAGACAGAGGGGCGGAAGCGCGGAAATGTGGACGGGGCACAAAAGCGCGAGATATTCAACCCTATCGGAGCGTATATATAGTCTGGTGGGGCGGCCCCCTCCCAACCCCCATAAATTGATGCCAATGTACCTACGCGGCCCCGGCGCGTTATACGTCTGAATATTACGCACACTCGGCCCCCCCCTTCCCTCTTCTCCTTCTCCTCCTCCTCCTCTACTTCCTCCTCTTCCTCCTCCTCCTCCTCTTCCCTCAGTCGGCAGGGGGGTAACAGTAGGAAGGGAGGCAATGCGAGGGGTAGCGGCAGGAGGGTAGGCAGAGAGGCGGCCGCGTACCTACACGAGCCGCACCACCACGCCTCGGTTATGCCGTATAGAACACAATTAAGTAAATGAGCACGGGTTGCGCCCGCTATAGATACCCTCTATTATGTGTATTGATCTCTAGCGCGGACTCCAGTTACACGTAATACGTGTTTTGTCGTTTGTGCGTTCGTACGTGGCGGCCGAGCGTATGCATGCGAGCGCGTGCAAGTGCACGGAATAGATATGGCGACTAGGGGCAGAGCCGAAGAGAGGGTACAGAAGAGAGAGAAATAGGGAGAGCGAGAGAGAGGATGAAAATATGAGAGAT
>NW_017259279.1:1159248-1214355 GCF_001594045.1 Atta colombica | reverse complement strand
AGAGAGAGAGAGAGAGAGAGAGAGAGAGAGAGAGAGAGAGAGAGAGAGAGAGAGAGAGCGAGAAATAGGAACAGGTGCCTGGATGCGAAAGCTGCGTCCCGATGATATTCCTGAGATCGAAGCCTCGTTAATGAAAAGTACCTTTACGAGGTAAGACGAGCTTGACGAGCCGCGAAATGAAGGAGCTTCTGTCGGTTTAATAATTGTTATCATTTAGCCAGAAAAAGCTGAACGAGAAAGCTGAGAGAATTTTTTAAAGCGCATTGATTCATTCCGAATTGATTCGATGAGAATTGAGCATCATAAGACAATGCGGACGTTTAGAATTCGTATTATTTTACGATGCAAATCTTGAATGAAGAGTGAATCGATTGTATTCGAAAAAATATTTATGTTGTATGTATGTGAAACGGAGATATTATCAAAGATGAATATTTCTACAAAAGTATGAGAAAATGGAAAAATAGATGTTTTAATTGAAATATATGGGTCCTAGAGTGACTGGGAATAATTTGAAAAATAATATTTTTTGAAAAAAGTTTGAATATGTACATATTTACATCTAACAAGATTTAAACAAAAATTTGATTGATTAATAATATTTTATTTCTATTTTTCATATAGTCTTATATCGTAGATTAAAAATAAATTTGAAAAATTCTTCAAGAAAATAAAATTAATAACGAAATCTTTAGTAGATCTCAGGGACTTACATATGTTCCCTTAATATTATAAAAAATATATGTTTCTGTGTTATGAATTTAACGAGTAAAGAAGCATCACATATGATCAAGGCTGAATCTGACGCCTATAAATATTTCTACATAAATTTTTTAAATACATCTTCCAATTATAATCTTTCAATTGTAATCTTTCAAACTGCGCACTGACTATTGTTGGACTTCAAATACAATTATAAACTGAAGTTGAAATAGTAATATCACAAATCAAATTAATTTAATAATGATAGTTAGTAAGCGCTAAAACGCTGCAAAGAATATATTTTATTTGGTTCTACAAATAACTGGGCTTTTTTTTTAATAATTTCTTCAATTGACTGCTGATATTTTATACCGATATTATATATTTGATGGAAGATAAAATTTAACTCTCGAAGTGAATAAAGTTATGAAGTTTTTCAAATCGCATTATATCTCACAGTTACCAACAACATTCATTCAAGTTAATTGACTAATTAGAGACATTCTTTCCTGTAATAGTACAATATGATTTTTATGTATTACGTATCATTTTGTACGTGTGTATGCGATACAAATGAAGCTTCCTTTATCGTCTTTCAGGCTATAGCGATACTCCTTGTCATTCGATGCTCTTGAGAAGATGTCCCTTTCGCGTGCGTTAACCCCTAGATCGCCGCACTGGCCGCGAGCGCATCTGAAAACGTACACGCATCTCTGACGAGCACATTGGACAAACACAACTCATAATGTGTATAAAAATTTGAAGAGACATTACTAAAAAAAAGAAGAAGAAATGTGGGTGTGTTTCACGACCTGCTACAATTAAAAACTCCCGCACTCTTTTTCCTGGCCTGAACTCGGCGAATTCCTAGAATTCACCGTGAATCGGCAGCAGTTCCGCGCTATATGTTTCCCGGTTTTAACAACGGGGTATTATTTCCCGCGCCCGTGCGCGTTGCAATCTTCGCTCCAAGTTCCTCATGATATTTAATCAGGCGGACGCCGCAGCGCGCGATCTCTGCCTTCTGCCGTTCCCTTTCTCCGTCTCCACTCTTGTTTCCTTTTCTTCTCTTCTTTTTTTTTTCTTGCCTTTTCGAGGGAAGAGCTTCTTCCTGAGCGGTCGCTCCGCAAAAATTTTCCCCCGAGCGCGAATAATAAATTCCGTTTTACGAGGCGCTCTTAATTCAAGTGGAAATCGTTGTAGTTACGTGTTATCGCTGTCTTTGTCCTCCTCCTCCTCCTCCTCTTCTATCACGTCCTCCCGCGACCGCGACTTATTCTCTCGTTCTTTCTTCAACTATAGCAAGTAGGTTGCTACGACTTATGTGTATTTACTGCGGCCCGCCAGCAGGAAACGGAAAGATAGTTATCTGATGGCGAGAGAGACGGGGAGAGATAGAGAGAAAGAAAGAATGAGAGGGTGGGAAGGCGAACGAGGAGTGGAGAGAGAATGCGTAGAGAGGTGGCCAGGTAGACGCCATAGTTATTTATTTTCCCGCAGCTGATTATAATATTACGCAAGCCGGCGGTATACGTTCGCGTAATGCGGATGCAAATGCGACAGAGACGAGTTATACCGAGTAGACTCGGCGAAATCTTCGGCCTGGAGTCGTATTTTATTCATACGCTGCGCTTGCGCGCGCGTGCGAGTTGGTTCTGTCTATGTTCTGGATATTCGTGTATACGCACATGCGTGTGCATATACCGGCGTGCATTATTGAGTGCATGTAGCGTGTCATTATAAAAGAAAAAAAATAACGCCGATTTTACGAAGACACCGTAACACGTCCGGTACTTGCGAATTTTAATTTTTTTTTTTTTTTTTTTTTTTTTTTTTTTTTTTTGTAAAGATTTCAACAAATAACAATATTATGCATCTGCTTTGTGACGAGTGTAGTAGGAAGCTATTATTAATGTTGTTTTTTATTTGTAATTAAATTATATGTAATTTAAAGAGATACAATATAGTTAGACTACAATAGTGATTTTGTCAAAATCATATGACAGAAAAGTATGTACACTTTCTGTATGTGTATTCTAATTTATGTTATCTTACTCTGTATCTTGATTTAGATTATAAAGTGAGACAATGTAAATTAGAGATAGTATATATCTCTTTTAGACCTTATATATATATTTACATAATGTAGTCAGAATTGGGAAAATTTTATAAAAGTAGATAACTATTACAGTTACAGTTTTTTCTCTCAGAAAGTAATTAATTATCGTTACAAGTTGCTAATTTTGAAAAGTAATACATTATAATTATAATTATTATATAGATATTATCAAATTAGAGAACAAATTTATAAAAATTAAGCAACTATTATAGCACCTCTTTCTTGCCTAATTATTGCTTTTATGCATTGTGTATATTTGAAAAGATATATTGTATGTAATACCTAATCTTTTTATTAATTCGTATTGCAAATAATTTTCGTATTGTAAATTTTGTATTATACATTGATCGTGGAGCATTGTGTTTTAATGCGACCTAGGCACGCCAAGTTTTTTCTTCAGTGTAATCTAGTTGATTACTTCAGTCACTTAGTCCGTCTTATGTGTCTTAGAGTTAATAGGTTTTTTACAATAAGCTTTTTTGAAGTTTTTTAACAATGACTTGATTGATAATTATATATACATATATGTTCCTTTAACTCTTGCGTGGAGCATAGAGCCTCTAATGAGATTTCAGTAACAATGGATTCTTTCCGGAATTAGATTGTTAGCCTAATGTTCAACCCCCAGTCTGGGAGATCCACTATTATTATTATATAGTGGATATTTATCCACTGATAAGATCAACAGTTTAACGCCCGATCCGAAAGATGCTGGTGATTAAAAATTTAATCATCAGTTGGAGCAATTTTTGGTTCCTTAAATGCGAAAAATCACGTGAATGCAGGTGAGAACTCGGATCTACAATCGCACTGAACGCCAAGCCATTCGGCGCCTCTGGTTAATAATTAGATTCATCAGTGAATAAATGAAATAATTTTTGTATAATATATCAATTATTTAAAAAAAAATTAACATTTTTTTATTTTAAGAAGAATGTAATATTGTATACTATTTTACTAGGCGTATATATTTTTTTAAGGGATGACACGCATATATATAGGACAATAGTACCTATACTATCTTTTTCTTTCGTAAGATTTTAACAAAATCGCTCATTGCTAGATTTTGTTATAGAGTTTCTTATCGCATTGACAGAAAAGTGGCACAAATAAAAAATCGGAATCGCAATGTTCAAATTTTGAGAATTCATACAACGTAATTTTAAAGAATATATATAATTGAAAGGAAAGTTTAAAATTATATATACTTATTATTCTAATTAAAACGTTGTTCCAACTCAAAATAAAAATACTCGACTAAAAAGACTTACTAATTTTGGGATGTGTCACATTTTCATCAAGGCAACATGTTCCAGTCTAGCGAGACACTTGTACGAAACGATCTTTAATCTAACGAATAAACACATTATTCTTACTTGCATTACTTACGATCGACGCGACAGTGCAATCGTCGCGCACTGCTTATTCCCTGGTGTATATGCGTCGAGTATAGAGACATACGCATACACGCGCATATCAATGCATGCACACGATCGTGCGCAAGATGCCTTTATATAATGTGTGCGGCAAAGACACACGAACAGAGAGAGACCCCTCCGCTCGCGCTGTATTTCGCGCATAACGACATATTATTTATATAAGCGACGTTGTCTCGACAAATCGTTCTACTCTCGTAAATTACCCGGTATATAGACGAGCGCAAGTAATAGCTATCCAGCACAGGAATGGGACTCGCGGCAAAATTTCGCGTGGTATTTTCAGTAAATTCATATGGGTTTCGACACAACTTAGTATCCGCTGAATTGTAGAGACTCGAGAAACAGCAGAAATATTCTCATGCGAATAAATGTCAAGAATTACAAGACATTATAAATTTTTCGTACTTGGGAAATCGTGGAAAATAAAATCGGTGTCATCGATTTAAAATTCTCACGACAGACCTTAAAATACATGTATCTACATTATTGTTCATGTCCAGACACTCGCGTAAATTTTATCGAATGGATAAGCAAAAAAAATTAAAACATTATAAAGCAGCAATTGTATTATTCTTTTAAGAATTCTCTTTCAAGAATTCTCACCATTTTCTATCTCTCGGTATTCGATTTACTTAATCGTTGACAGCCGGATTTGTCGTTTCAGAAAAATATCTTGCGGATCGGAAATAAAATATTCGAAATTTGTTTGCGGTTCACGTATAATAGACGACTGAAGGGAGGGCGTGAAAATATTCCGATTACATTGCTAAACTGTTTAAGCCAAATAAAAAAAATAAATAAATAAAAAACTCGGCGCAACGGTGCGAAAGAGAGACGGATAGGTAGATAGATAGGTAGATAGGGCGGATGGCGGTTTATTATGTTCCGGATGGGAACCCACGAGAACAATATACTCGCAATATACACGTAAGTGGTATAAAATGACGGGCCGGAAAATTCGAGAACAACAGGAATGCAAATATAGAAAGACACCGAATCCAATTTGGCAACGATGCAATTAAGATGCGGAAAACAAATGAACGCAAGTAACGGTCGTGCATAAAAAAGGAGGGGAGGAGGTAAATTTTATTACAAAAAACGCAGGGAGGGGGAGGAAATGCAGCAGAGAAAGAAAGAGAAGTTTATTTAACAAAAGAGAAAGAGAGAGATGGGGGAAGAAAAATGGAAGGGATGGAAAGCAGCGAACGGGAGACAAAACGCACGAACGGAGACGACGACCGAGCGCGTTTTAAGCGTCGTCGATCAATTAAATCCTTAATAAAAGGACTTCGTAACCAGATTTCGCTTACGAGATAATAATGTGCATTACGGCAGCTCGGTAGCTCCGATGCGTGAGACGACTCGCACGCAGTACGCATAGTCGTGTGTGTATGTGTACGTGCAGTCAACAGGGTGTCCCGACCGGAAGCGCGCGCGACCTCGCGCCAGCGTAACGTTATTTTCTAATTTCCCATTCATGGGCTACCGTTTAGTTTCGATTTGCCGCTTCGTTACGACGCTCGGAGATTTACACGGTCAGATAGGATTGTTGCATGCCACCTACCCCCCGCGCCTCTCTTCCACCACCTTCTTCTTCGCCTCCTAACCGCGTTTTATATAACCATCTTTCGTCACCGCGCGCGCGATTCCCCTCCCCCGGATATCTCGCTCTGCGATAATCTTTTCTTTCTTCCTTTTTCTCCGTATTTCTCTGTTCTTCTTTCTCTCTTTCTTTCTCTCTCTTCTTCTTTCTATTCGTCCGCCGGTCTTTCCTGGAAGATAATGCTCGGCCGCGCACTTTGCATTTCAAATGCGAGAGAGCCGGACGAACTCGGGGGATCGATCGCGAATCGCGACGTACCGAGCTAACAACGCTAAAAGGGAATAATTTCGACGGCGATACCGGGCGATTAGGCTAGCGGCGCGGCGCGCGTTACGGCGCGGAACGCGGCAGATTGCACTTTGTGCTGCAACGCGCGCCGCGAAATCTTCATCCGAAGACAAGGAGAGGTCGTCGTGGTCTTACAGTTAATTAATTTCCGCGAAGAGAGCGAGAACGCATACGCGATTATCTTTTTTCTTTCCCCTCCTTTCCCTCCTTCTAAAAATGGAAAGTATCCTCTCTTTCTCTCATGAATATAAATGATTATTACAACAAAATTATTATAACGAAAACTCGCTTTCCTTAGATACTTAATTTTTAACGTCGGCGGCCGACCTCTCGAGAATCTTCTGGGATCCAGCCCTGATATAATTTAAAGTACGGAACGACGCTCTCGCGTTAATTTAAAGTAACGAGCCGCAGAAATCTGCGCTGTGTCGTCTGCGACTCGGTGACGCGGTGTTTGTGTTTTTTTCGCATAGCGAGGACGGTCCTCCGACCGACGACGACCGGCGCTCTTCTGCTACGGGTAACCGATTTTTATTGGGACTCGATAAGGGAGAAAAATTTTATCGCGTCTCCGGCGACCACGAAACGAACGGAGAGAAGAAAGAAAGATGGAGCAGGTTATATATGTCGAAGGGGTTATACAAGGTGCGCTTAAAAGGAGTAGAAATTTTTCGATTAAAATGAGTCGATCATAAAATTGCCTTATCGATGGAAAGTCAATTTTGAAACAAAACATAAGATACTATCCAGAAATGTTTATTATATTATAATACTTTTGTGATAGTTTTGCTATGAACGTATATAATAGGTGTGGTCTTTATACAAAACTATAACGTATAACTTTTTCTATTATTAAAACGTACATTTCCTTTTCCATCTTCCAGATAAATTTTCGAATTTATATATTTATATATTATCTACTTTACCTAATAATATTATCTAATATTTAAATGTATATACTGTTAATAGGCGTTAGGAAATTTGCACAATGAATCATTTAACGTTGGAACTTATATAATTTTTTATCGAATTACACCTGTATGTGCGAGAGAATTTAAATACAAGGGACACCGTATTTTACAGTTAATCTCTACGAAACTTTCATTCGAAAGAAGAATTCAGTGTTTCATCAATTTCCGGGATGCTTAACATTAGAAATCGAAAAAAAGCCATTGGAATCTTTGCCAAGTAAAAATCTCTCGCAAACGATACTATCGAGCTCCACCTTTTCAGGCGCACCCTGTATATATTTGTCGAGAGCAAGAGGAAACGGGAGGAACGAAGACTGGCGGATAGAGGGAGGAGGGAGAGAGAGCAAGGTAGGGAAAAATGGAGAAAAAGGTCGAGAGCGTGGTACGCCGTGCCCAACGAGTAATAAGTTAGTAATAATATTTTCACAATATCTCTCCTGGATTGGATGTTATTTCATTATATTTTATTGCCTCTTACTATTACTCTTGCCAGTGCGGAAACCTCCCTCGGTCCCCGCTCATCCCTGTACCCTCCGCCACCCACTCACCACCCTTCCTAGCCCCCTTTCGTCCCCCTTCGACCGCCGCCAACGTCCCGCTCTGTTTTATTATCTCGAGCCTCTCTCCGCACCGAGGGAATTCACTCGCGGAACTCATTATTGAGGGGTTTATTCTGCTGTAACCGTTGCTCTCGCCACTCGCCTGTCCCCCCTTCTTCCTTCTTCTTCATTTATCTCTTCCTTCGTTTTTGACCGTGTACGTTGCAACGCAAAACGCAAAGTTCGCCGGTCTGTCAACGAGGCGTTTGCATTCTTCAAATTTTTACTATATTCTCCCATTTTCATGTAAATTAATAAATATATAACCAAAAATTTTCAGGCAACGAGTAATAAAATTAATTTTATTAAATAAAATTAATTTTATTTAATAAAATTAATTTTATTAAATAAAATTAATTTTATTATATAGCTTGGATAAAGAATATTTACAAATAAAAAAAAATCAGTTTATTTTATATTAATATAGGTTGGAACAAAAGTTCATAGTGCTACCTCACTTATATCTTATCTACACGTTTTTAAATTATTTGGCAATTATTATACTATTTAATAGAGAAAAGTTTTAATTTTAAGAATCTGTTTTTTTAATTGTGATACAATGTTTTGGAGTTGTACAATCAAAGTCAAAATGTTTTTTTTATTTAATCCTAACTTAGTAACAAAAAATCTTAGGCATTTTGTTAGAAGACGATTTTTTAGGGAAAACTTTAAGCTTTCATGTTAGAAAATAAAAAATTTTCACATTTTTGATTGGATACGTAACAGAGCCATAAAATAAGAACGAAATTTTCTATTTTGTCCAGCTCGTAGTTTCCTATATATAAAAAGTACTCACAGAAAAAGATATAATGATCTTTCGAAAGTAGAGATTCCAAGCTTTAAAATTATTTTTGAAATATAAATTTCATTTAATTCTGATGAAATTACATTCTGAAGTTAAGTTACACTACTACGAGCTTTTGTTCCGATTCTTAATGTAATATTTAATTTAATAAATATCTTGCTCGGCTTCCAAGCCCTTTATTTTATATATTTTATATTTGAATTATATTTCTTGGAACCTTTGTTACTTACTACTATAACTACTACTATAATCTTTTTTACATAAATTTGTTATCAAATTTTAAAATTATATATTAGTATAGTAGAAAAGTTTTGGCAACCATTGTAAAAAAAAAGAGAAAGAGAGATACGTTATAATGTAAAAGATATTTAAAAAACGAATCGCGTGATAACACCATTGCTGGTATTGTTTCTCGCGTGAGAGCAGAAGACACTAGCTGAGTAAGATCAGCCGATCCTCCGCACGAGTAGGAAAAGTCGGGTGGGAAAAGTCAGCCAACCGATAAATCATTCTTTTACTTTGCCGCCCATGCAATCTTCGCCACCACAGCCGCGTATTTCTGCGGATTATCGTGTCTCGGAGGGAATGCGAAGGGTAGCTTGTATACATAGATAGAAGTCACTTTCGATCTTTAATCTTTTTAGCTATAAATGCCACATACGTATACATGTCCAGTTGAGAAGATTATAAAAAGAGCATGTAGAAGTTGAAATAGAGATATCGGATATTATAATAGAACAGAATTACGTATATAACAATCATGCTCTTCAGATAATTATTGATTTATGTACTTTGTAAAACTTTTAAAGTGAATCTCACTCTGAAGAGTGAAATATCACTCATAAAGATTGAAAATTGAGCCGCTCTTTTTCAAGACTTGCTCAATTTTATCTCTTTAAAATGTGATTCTACTCCAAAGAATTTAAAGAGTAGTTTTTCGGAAGCGTCCGATCTTATCTAATCTTTACATGAAAGTCACTTTACGGGAAAGTCACTTATACAGTGATGCTGAAACAGTGTCGTATTTTGGGGCAAGGAATAGGATGAAATAATAAATTATAACAAATCTTACTGAAGAAAAAGCTGTAAGATTTAAAGAAATAGGTACCCTTCTTTTAAAATTAACATTTTCAAGATTATTCATCGATTCATCTTGTCTCGGGCTTAATTTATTCTGCGAAACCGTCTCTCGTCGCTACTCACTTTTCTCAATCACGCCCCCTTTTTTCCTCTGTTTCGTGACAGGCTGGTGGACCAGAGGGAAACGTCGACGCGCGGATGGACTTCGACGAGAGCAATGCACCCCGCATGGAAAAAGCGCAGCCTCTACTACGAGCGGTATCGACAGCGTACGAAGACATGTAACGTACAGGTGAGTTGTACCACTCGGGCATTACACGGCCGGGCGCACGTTGCAATTTCATGCGGAAAGTTTCGCCTTGATTCCACCTACGTAACGAGCGGCCGCGGCGTATCCCCTCATCGCCGGCTTCGATTTTCTCCTCCGCTTAAGGAAGCTCCGTTTTGAAAGCGAGAAACGACTCGCATTACATGGACGAACAATGCCGACGGAGGGAGCAGAAAAAAAGGAGCACGCTCGATATATTGTACAGGGTGTCCCGGATATGTACTCTTTCCTGTCTAGGCGATTCCGAATTTTGAATCCATTTAATTTTTCAATATTAAACGTAAAATATTCTATTTGACCGTTTTTAATAAATTTTAATTATTAAACTTGTACTGTTATATTTCTATTCAAATTAGCTTAAAACCAATAGAGAAATAAAATGAGGGAAAGATATTAATTTTTATGTAATACTTTGTGAATATTAAAACTTAATTTATTCATTAAATATTTGTATTATCAGGCAGCATTGTTTCTAGGTAATTTGCTTTATATGTTTCAAGATAAATATAATTTACGAATAGCATTATTTTTATGCACGACATATCAAACGAATCATCATTTGATATTTATAACCGTTTACCATTTCTTTTCTTATCTCGGAGATAAAATTCTCATTATATTTATACCCGCGAGGACACACGAGACTCTCGAGAGAGCTACCAAAAATCCATCGCCGTAGCTTTATCCGCGGTTCGGAAGGAACGACGAACACCCTGTATAAATATCGGCGTGAGCGTCGCGCGTATTTGCGCGATATATTGCTCGTCGCGGCAGTCATGTGCACAAACTCGGCGACAGAAATAGCGAGTGTTGTCACCGAGAAATTGCGGCGGCCGATCATAAAAGTATTACATCAGCGGTCTGTAATGCTGCGCTCGCGCTCGCTCGCGCGCGTATATTATATGCGTTATTGCTGCAACGAGGCGCAGTGACACAATGTCGATTTGTCGCGACGACGATGCGATCAAACGTATACGGCACACACATCGTCCGCGAAGCGAAGCGTAATCACCTAAATAACCACCGGTGACTGCTTTTCCCTCTCTTTCGCCTTCTCTTTTCCCACCTCCCGCGGAAGACGCGCCAAGTCGCTTCGAGAAAATGCGTTGCATTTCGATCGGCGTGATTGCATCGCTGTATCGAGGGAGAGCGAATTTCCCTTAGTCCTATTGCCTGTTGCAATCTATGTCAGGAGTAACAAGCGCCGCAAGAGAATTCCAAGATTCTCTGGAGATACGATTTACTTAAATTCGTTGACTGAGTCGAGCTTAATAGATGATTTGTTCGTGCAAAAAGGCACGATCTTTGGCTTTTTCTTAAATGGAGCATTTACATGAATCAATGGAATTAGTCACGTCAGTATGTTACGATTAATTAATGATATTTACTAATTATATATCTCGACCGTGTTATTTCTCAAACTTTGTCTTAATATAATCGCTTTAAAAGTAACAACTCATAAAATGAAATTTCTCAAAAAAGGAGAAAGTCTATTTTTTTAAATTGATGGAAAATTATTAACTGATCAAGTAATATCGACAAGAAGGTTCTATTCTTAATATAATCAAATGTCATTTGATTGTATTAATTTTATTTTACAAAAATTAATTATAAAAACTACTTCTTTTGAATTGTGATGATTTTGTCGATTTTTTGGAATCATCTTTTTTGAGTTGCGAGAATTTTAACAAACCTTTTTAGATTACGTTTGACGATTTTTTAAGTTAATTCTAAATGGTATTCATGGATCGGAATATTTTTTATTTTATTTTTTTTTTCAATTTAACATTGTAAAAAATTGTTTATATCAAATTTTTTGTTTGTAACCTTATATTATTTTAGCTCTTAATATACACGATTGAATATTCATGTACTATATTTTTTTTTCTTGAAATATTAGGCACCAAATAGTTATAATATTTGTATACAATTTTTTAAATACATGCCTTGCGAATACTTTCTAAAGATATTAAAGTATGTAAGAATCATTTGACGATTTTAATAAGAAAAATTAACCCGCAACATGAAGTGTACTTAAATTACATAATTTTATTTCTTGGATTTTGGCCTTCAGAATGAAAAGATTGTTCATTTAACCTTAACTTTTATCTTAACTTTGAACAAATATTAAAGTATAATACATTGGACCCGCGAATATCCCAGTTAGGATTAAGTTTCACTTTTGATCATAGATAATGTAATATTTTTTTATTTAACTCATTCTTTTCTCAGAAATTACGTTTCTTTAATTACGTTATATCTTTGTAGTAAAGGAACTTTGTATGAGGAGCTCTGAATAACTTTAGGTTGTATCGCTGCTTGTAATTCGTATAAACTTTCAAGATATTCAAGATTAACGATGTGGAAACAAATAATTCACGCTTTGTCCTCCCGTTTCACAAAATCTAAGTAGGACTTTGACGGAAAGAGAAATAACAGGCTCGCGAACGACGAACTCGGACGGGCCATGTATTAATATAAGCTTGGCGTGACTAATACAACAATTTATCCAGCCGCGGGCATTTAAATAGTTATGACCTAGGTCGTCAGCAACGAGGCGACGAGCGGCGATTTCGTCACGCGCTAACTCGCGCGAATTGAATTCGCCTCGGCGCTTTCGTGAATTAACTCTCTCGTGTCGCCCACGCGATCCTCACCGATAACCGCTTGTCTCTGTTTCCTCTCCTTTTTCTCGGTTCAGTCAATCATTCGTCAAACAATGGATACAGCTTTACGAGATACATCGACGGCTTTGCGGAGTCAGTCGAATACACTCTTAATCCAATAATTATGATAATGCAGCGGTAGACCGAACAAGATCGGAGTAGAGTTAAAATTATTACTGTTCGCATAACATCAGTTGAATTTAACTAGAATTTAACTGATTATCGATAGACAAAATTAGAGAATAAGAGAGATAGAATTAGCTAAAACTCATTAACTAATTCAGTATTTATGGAAATTGCCTTATATAATATTTACACGTTTAACAAAAGATAAATTAAGAATACTATTCTCACGGGTGATTCTCGTTAGGCGATTCCTGTTTTCGCGTCTAACGTCGATGATAAAAAGCGATGAAATTTTGTATATGATCGAAAATTCGATTCATTATTATTCCGTTATTTTTCGGCGTCCTACCGACAGAAAGAAGCCCGCAGCGGCAAACGGACTGCGCCCTTCTGTTTTGCGTTCTATGTAGGGGTGCCCGCGGGTGTCCACCCTCGAAGCAGGACGTTTCGCACTCCATACACACACACACACACACACACACACACACACACACACACACACACACACACACAGAGCCCTCTTTTTAATTGTTATATTTATAAGGGGTTGTCTCGGCGCCGCACACATGGTGGTTCCTCAGCTTCGGGGCTCGAGAACTCGGTTGTTTTTGGACATAGGTATTGGACGAACGTGCCCTTCTTTTCACCCTTCTTCCCTTCTCTCTTGTAAATCGATACTCGCTGCGAGGCGCGGACTATTCGCACAATTGGGTGACGAAGGGCAGAGATGGGCTTTATGTATATGTTAAACTGATGTATTAGAAAGAACGGAAACAGCTTCAAAAATATTTCCTATATTTTCATATTATTTATTATAAAAATATTTCCAATAAAGAAAATTTAAAGTCACAGGTCTTTATTGAAATTTCAGTTTACAATTAAAGATTTACGAAAACAATATAATGATAACACTAGCCGATTTTTTTTACTTCAATTTGTTATTTAAATATTTATAAAATTAACCCATCACAAGCAATGATTTTGTTCCTATTTCAAGTAAACTTTCATTACTTTTTTAAGAAACATAATAATGTAACTCTTACTTTTTAACCCTTAGATTTACTCAAAGTATCTAAATAATCTATAAAAATTAATCTATAAAAAAGTAGCTATAAAAATTATTAATTCTTTGTATATAATTTAATATCTTGTATATAATCTTTAGAAAGTTTTTGTAAAGTTTGTATTTCAAAAAATGTATATGAATGTGTTATAACTACTTAGTGCTTTTAGTTAAAAAAAAAGAAATGCGCAGGACATTGAATAATAAAATCTAACGGTTAAAAATATTACAAGTCTTACTACTAGTAATTTGAATTTGTTTATTCTTCTGTAAAAAAAAATGATAATATGAGAATTGACATATTTTTTACAAAGTGTTATCGATGAGAGAAACCTGAAATATTTAATAAAAGTTTGAAACTTATCGGCTTATCTATCATCATATTCTATTTCGACAAAGCTTTTACATAAGGTGTAAAAAAAATCTTTTATACAAAGTTTCTTACACGATAACATATAACAATGATAATCATGATGACGCTAGCTATACTATCATTCGTACGTCTGTACTGTCCGGTCAACGCATCCGGTCAAGCGGTAGCAGGAGACCACGCGGCGAAGCTGGTGAACGCTGGGAAGATCGTGACGAAGCGAGCGGAGGAGAGGGTGCGCGCGGCAAGGGGAGAGGAAGGAACGGTCGGATGGGGCGAATATTGGACAACTAATTACCTAATCACTCATTATCCACCGCGGACTCCGGGCGCCGGTAGTTCGGCGCGCCAGGTACGTAGATAGAGGTGGAACGGGCTTGCCCGGAGGGCCATTGTGATACACGAAGCAGAATCATGTACGATCGTATATTATCGATGAGAGGACCAGGGGGATGGGAGGATGGTGGAACGGCAGCGGCCATCCCTAAAACCCTCCCCCGCGCTGACCCCCGCTGTCTCTCGCGTTGCGCGAGAGTGTACCGGGAACTCGCACGCGTTTAACGTTAGCACGGAATCGGAGCCAATGACGGGGCGGAATCGCGATGCGGAAACGACGCTTCCTTTCTCGCACCTCGCACGACCCTGCCCCGACATTACCCGGGGCTCTCCCTCTTCCTCGCGCCCTCGATATCATTCCCGACTCGCCTTCCTCGCTCAGACCTCTAGTCTTCCTATCTCTCTTGCTCTTCCTCGCTCTTTCCCCCGTCGCCTTCGATTATACCGCTATTTTCGACCATGGGTGACGTCCGGAATAGATAACGGTTATCACTAATGCATCAAGTCACTTCTAAGCGCTTCCGGAGTGATAATCCGCCACCCATCCGCGCTGCACTCTCAACAATGTTTCGGAAATATCTTGAAGAAAAAAATTAGTACGGTTCCATAGCTTTTTCATTTACGGGCAAAATTAAGAGAAAATGAACAAAATCTTATTCTTTCATTGAACTTTGCGTCAACAAAATTTTAATTTGATGATCGCAAAGATTGCAAAGACTGTAAAGAATTACGGATTAATGCTGAAATATAAAGAATGCTAGAAGACACGACATCTAATCAAATTTTCTCTGAACTGTATGAGAATATCGAAAGAAAAGGGAGAGGATCGCGAGACACATTATGTATTAATTCTTATTCTTTCACGACTGCACTTTGACTCAACAAAATTTGAATTCAACGACGCGATGGATTGCAAAGATGATTAATGTTGAATTGAAATTTAAAAAGCACTGAACGACATATCTAATCAAATTTTCTCTGTAGAAACTATACGAGAATTTTGAAAGAAGATTGGAAAGAAAAAGGGAGGAGAGCGCGACACTTAGAAATTTATCAATATGACTTGTATTTCTGATGACGTGTTCCGTCTATTTCCATAGCTGTCATATTGGGAAAGTTAATAGCATTCGTTAAAAATTGAACCTTCCCCTTTGTCCCGCCTTCTCTCTGATGTCCGTCTCGAAAATAACCAACTCGTTTTGAACTAGTATTTTTTTTCCACGTCGTTTTTAATTTGATATAAAGTAACGATTTGCCGATCTGTGATGATTGTCGCAGAATCGTCTTAAAACGACTCATTTAAATCGGCAGTTATCCCTGTCACGAGGGAGATATTAATCGCTCACCGAACACATTTCGTGCAGATGTAACCGCGGAACCAAAATATATATCCTACTTGCAGTATTTTACACCATTTCGAGCGTTAATAAGAAATAAAAATATTCCCTCTCGAATATCTCGGCTAAATTTGGGCAACATAACTATGGTTTAATCGGAGTTTCATTGAAGAATGATTATTTTCAAGCTCGTTTTCGAATAATCGTTTCTCATTTCTTCCATAAATATTTTTTTTGCTTACTCTGCAAAATTTTTATACTGCTCAGTACATTGCGAATTCATTTGAGCTACTTTTCTTAAATAGAATTTTAATCCTCAACAATACAATTTAAAAAAAAATAAAAACTAGGACATTGCTCAATAAATACTTTATCAAAAAAAGAATGTACTATTAAAAAAGTATGTAAAATTATATAAATAATTGTGTAAAAATTACACATTTCATAGTTGAAATATATAAGTTGAAATATAAAATTGTCTGTTGTTGCAAAAATTAGTAGTTTTATCTTTAATTGTAAATATATTTTTACATTAGACGCAAAATTACAATAACAATATTTTAGTTTTTATAAGAAAGTAAATTGTTGTAATATTGTAATATATTACACATATTTACATTTGTATACATATCGATAACATAGTTTAAGAAAAATTGTATGTAATTCATTGGTGAATTACTACATAAATATTTTTATAAATTTAATTTCAATTATAAATTTACTTTTGCAAATTGTTTAATTACTGTGAAAAAGAAAAAAAATGTAATTTTATTTATACGCATATATATAAATTTTTAATTAATAATAATAAATTTCAAAATTATTCATTATAATTATTGTAATTGTATATAAAAATTTTTTTACAATGTAGGATATAAATTTATTAGTTTACTACATAAAATTTAAAATATTAAAATATTTTATTTGTTATGTATTTATTTATCTTATTACTTTTTTCAACTTATCATTTAGCAATCCTACATAATTCGAAATGCTTGAAAGGTGCCGAAGATACGTCACGGACGATAAAGTTTGGTTCGATGGCCTTCCGATATGAACATTCTCGAGATTAGGATGCGGTAAGACAATCCACCGGATAATCATGGTCGAGGCTGGATGTCGCGCCCGGCGTGACGTGGTGTAGTGGTCGTCGTCGGGTTAGTCCCCGACGACCGCGCGATGCGCGTTATATGGAGGTTTAGGCCAGCGGACCGAGCTAACTGTAATCAGAGTTGCGGCGTTGTAGTAGCGCGTTTCAGTCGCGTCGGACAGGACGGGAGGAATCCTTGGCGCTGCTGGATCGACCTGGAACGTCTCCACCACCTACCTAACTACCAACCTATCCTATACAGTTCGGCCAACGTTCGGGAGATCGTTGCGTGTCCCCGGATGCACGTGCTCGGGGTCACGGCTGTTCCCGGCCGATACTCGTCCTGGATGGTCCTTAATCCTCTTAAGTGCCGTGTGGCGCGACTAAATATCAATCACAGTTTATATCAACCCCCGGTCGACCGGTGCCCCGTTTCCCTCCGGAAACCCGGAGGGGCTTTCAACGTACTGCGGAGGCGTGAAGAGGAGAGGGAAGCAACGGCGATCGATCGCGCGAACAACTTGATCGGTAACTCTTCGGATCAACAATCACCTCGTAGTCACTATCATGTTCATGTTTGTTTTAGCTGCTGAAATTTTATATATAGATTTCATTGTTGACATAGCCTAGATGAATATTGTAAAGAAGACAGATGTTAAGGAAAAGTTGTTATCGAATATGTTAAGTTTCTTCGAGATTCCATTTTTTTGATATGAAATATATTATTCTTGTATCAAAATGTCTGTTTTAATCATATTTTTCTAAAAATGAAAATAGACTAGATTTTTTATATTTTTATATGTTATGACATTTTTTCGTTCTTATAAAGGAGGATGGACAGAAATATATTTCTTTAAATATATTTTACTATTAATCTGTGTATTTAATGCTATCTTTTGTTCAGTTTCAACAGCTTGTAATCTACTTCCTAATATATTTTTTGAAATATAATATCGTTCATTCTTATTGTCATTTCCTTATTTCTTACTTTTTTAACAGCTAATGTCATGCTCTCTCCTTTCTATTTGTCTCATATTTTCTCCATATTTATTTAAAACAAAACATAAGCGTTAGAAGTCAAATCTCACTGTCCTAAACTATCCTATTTTCACAGTGCCTTTCAGACACAGTTTTAGAATTATGTAAAACTGCTAAATGATAAATTAAAAAAAAAATAATGAAATGAATAAACATAACATAAAATATTACATTTTATTTAGTGAATTCATCGATAAATTTAATATAAATTTAATATAAAACGAGCAGTTTTATAATTAAAAAAATTTTAGGTCCTAATTTAAAAAATAACAGATACTGTTCTTATTAGTAAACTAAAAATGAAATTCGACTTACGTTTAATGATGTGACTAATTGATAAAGTTAACTCTGTGTTGTTATAAACAATAGCTATACAATAAAATGCATAACTCACAAATAAAAGATTGTATTCTCAGTATAGAGAAAGAGAAGAAATAATCCTGACCTCTCACCTGCAAGTGGACTTGACAAATGCTGCTACGCGCATTTAAAATTTTAAATAATCCTTGTCCGCTACATTCGACCTTTTCCTAACTATCTAAGTTTTAGTGAAAACTGTCGTAGTCAAAAATTCATTAAACTTTTATATAAAAAATAATATAAAATATATACCTATAATTCTCTTATTTCCAAAGTAAACTAAAAAAATTAAGTTTTTCAAAAAAGAGGAAAAATTATATTTTAATTTGATAGAAGATTATTGATTAATCAAATAATATCGGCAAATAGATTATATTAACATGATCAAATGTCATTTTCTATTCACTTCTTAAAAATTATTCTTTTTATGACCACTCTTAAAGAGTTGTAACAATTTTGAAATTTTTAAATGAAAGTAAATTAGTTCATTTTTTATGTTTACTTAATCATGATAATAACTCGAATATCACATTTTTTTATTTGTATTACTTTAAAAAAAGGAGTGAATTATTATTTATATAACAATTCGCAATTTGTTTCTTTTTGCTTTGAACTTTAGTGTAAAAAAATTATATTTTTAAAACTATATACACAAAAATTCATCATTAAGCTTTTCTATGAAAAATATTATAACATATTGTTTATGTAACTCTGTTTCACTAGCTTTGAACTTTAGTTTTAAAAAATTCCATTTTTTAAATTATATTTCCGTTTTAACAAAATGTTAAAAGATGGCAAGTTTCAAGCTTTCAGGCCTGCTTTACTTAGAACGCTTCTATTATTTATGGACCCTTTGTTAAAGTAAACTCTGACATCTTTGATGGCCATATTCCGCGATAATATATTCCATTATGACGCTCATTCGTTAAGGATGATTCATGACTTGCACGCGCGATCGATCGTGTTGTTTGCCGAGAGAAAAAGGAGCACAGGTAACAGCCTGTATTTATAGGGCGATGTGATCAGTCGCGCTATCGCGTAGATCCATTTAAATACATTTAGGAGATTGCAAAAATGGACTATTGCAACGTCGATGAGTAGTAACTACTTATATTTATAGAGCCGTATCGTCGCGTGGATACATTCGGGGTACATTTAGAAGATTGCAGAAATGAAGTTTCGCGCGAGTCGACCGACGTGTAATTACGCGTTCAATTACGCGCGCCCGACGATAAATACGGCGCAACGCGCGGCTATACATAAAAGAGTTTGCGAACTTAAGCTCGATTAATCGAAGGGCTGCTCCAGGGCAATAACACGCTATGCCACGTTTCACCAACGGGCAGACCTCGCGGGCGAGAAAGATCGCGATAAGTCTTTTGATAATCACGAAGTTAACGGTCGCCGTAACATTAATTTTAATTTTATCAAATACGGCGCGTCGCGTTTATCTCTCTATCGATGTTTTCGCGATGATGTCTCGCTATTATACATTAAGAGAAATTAAAAAATGAACAAATCAGAAGATTGTAGAATTTTTATTATTTCAACTAGAATTATAATAGATTTAATCATACTTAAAAAAATATCAACGGACATCATGCGGTGGCATCTATATAGTTAATATATATTAATCATGTTGTGGATTTGTAATTCCTAGTATTTATGTCAACGCCGATGTAGATTAAAAACTCACGATAATAAATACCAGGAATCAGTCGTATTTAAAATAACTTTATTTAAAACATGTATTTTAAATAAAGAAATAAAAGAGTTTTTAATATTTTAAATAAGCTTTTGGAATCTATTTTATATTTTTTATTTTAAATAAATTATTAGTTATTTCACCTTTTTTCTTGAAATAATAATTTATGCCTTTATGTTAATAAAGGCATAAATTATTATTTCAATAATCAAGCCTTTATGTTAATAAAAATATACATAAATTCACTTATGTTAATGACAGCCCGTAATATAGACTTTAATTGAATCAACATTTTTTTCTCAGTGTAATATATTAACACCAACATTGAAAATTATATAGACATTGCATATTAAATCCACATTAATATTTTTTGCAAAAAAATTTCTGAATAATTGAAAAATTTCAATTAGATTTTTCAATTATTGCAAACAAGTAGATTTTTTCCTTTTTAGAATAAATCATAGACATATCGATCTTTCCGGGGATTGATCGTGCAGGAAAGATTCCTTCGTCTCGCGACAGATGCTTTTCCCGCGGGGTTCTCGCTTTTTCCTAATGCCATTATAGAAGCTTGCGAAAATAGCGGCGCGGTGCGAATAGCGTACTTGCACTATTCGGTACTATTCGCGAATACTGGCCCGGAATAATTCCGGGGGTAGCGCGAGGACTCTTTCGTCGAGCGTGGAATATTTAATGGGCGATGACGAGCACCGTAAATAATTGATCACATTAAGATTGCATTGGATCTATAGTTGAGAGCCGCGGCACGTGACGCATCGTATTCGCGTGCATGTGTAGCGTGCAGATGTATATGCGTGAGCGATTGCATGCACAGCATTTCGTACATGTGTTATCCGGTTATCAAAGAAAAAGAAGATAAGACGAATATCGAGGAATAAAGCGTTGCGAGTTACGATCGAGAATAAGCGCTCGCGATCGTAAGCTTTCGAGCTTTCTGGAGGCGGGCGGCGCGCATTGCCTCCCCTTAAGACGCAGGGATGACAGCCGTTGAATAATACAGCGGACTCGCGTCGAGGTTAGATATTCTTACGATCACCGCGAACCCTTCCTTTCCGCCGATACACGGCTAAATCGTCAATTATTCAGACCGCAGCTTGAGCATTTTCCCCGTTTCCGATCGCGCACAAGTATATGAAGTCCGCCCCGGCCGGACATTGTTAACAGCATACGTAACCGCTTTCGTTTCGCATCCCTTACGAGCGAGCGCGGATTGTTCTCTTTACTCGAAGGGATTTTCAGCGATAACGCCGCGCCAGGCCGCTCGGATCGAATTTTATGCAAGCAGCTGAATATCACGATGAATCCTTGATGAGATTTAACATCCTCTTCCGCAGCTCTCGAATCTACTTCTTCACTTATTATCTTATAAACTTTTTTTATTTTTAATGATCATAAATGTGTAAAGATATTATATCGATGCCACGGTCAAATCGGTGAATAAATAAAAGTTGAAAGATCGATTGTACATTTTTCTTATAATTTATGAGATAGTCTTTGTGCTTTTTTACAAATTAATCTCTACATATTCTTATGAATCTACATCCCTATAAATTATTCTTACAGATTTACTGTTGTCTCTTTCACAACTTATACAACTATACCCATTCTATACCCTTATTTTTTTTCGAACGCTAAAAATTATATTTTAAAATTTCTCTCGCGGCGAAATAAGTCGCCTCTACCATTATAAATATCGCCTCTCTCGAGGCGATATTCGGAGACAATTCTGACAATACTGTGCACGAGTACGTTAAATTCTACAGCAATTACGATATTTAGCTGTTACATTGGCAGTTGCATTATATAGCGGATGAAAAAAGGATTTCTAATTATACCAGATGTATGAAAGAAATTTTTTCTTTCGTACAGAAAATATATTATATATTATATAGCTACCAATAAAATATCTGTCTGAGATTCGTCAAATATTAATTAAAAAATTATTTACATTTCTGCATTACGGAATTTCTGTTTAGATACACTAATCTCAAGCAATAATCAATTTGGAATTTCTCGTCTTGTTGTCGTCAGTTAGAACAATCGAATTGGTTCCAGTTGCTTTATCCTCGATCTCCGCTTCGCGACGTCGGTTGTCTACCATCTCGCTCGTTTCCTCCCCCCACGCCTCTTCTCCGCCCTTTCGAGAGCGGGTTAACGAGATCAGGGAACATTTTAAAAGGACAGAGTACCGCTACCGGGAGAGGTGCCCCCTTTAATTATTCAGGCGCAATTAACACGTCAATAGGTCCGCTGCACCTGGCTGCCGTCTTCCGCCAAATATGTACGTTCGTGAGATGGCGCGGCCAAGTTTTCGCTCTCAAACATTTCTCTCTTTCTCCTCTCCTTCTCTCTGTATTCATTTATAAGCTGTTTTTTTATCTCTCTTCAGCGTCTCTTTCCTGCTCGCGAAGACACGGAGAAGGGTTGTTCTCCCTTTTTCCCCTCTTCTTCTGTCTGCCTCTCCTCACTTTGTGTCCATCTCATTTTTATTTTATCCTTTACTCTTTTACTGCGAGCGTCTGGTATGAAATCTTTAGTCGTGTTGCCTATGGATTATGTTATTTCGTACTGGGTCAATGCTTTCTTTCAAACGGTACGTTTGTTCTTCGTAAGATGATAAAAGATCTTAAGCAATCGTCTGCGAATAGTATATAAATGCATGCCTTTTGTTTCTCTTTTTCTTCCTCGCACTCCGATTTTCTTACATTTCATTAAAACTATAACAATGTGTAACTATACATTCTCTTTATTAATTATTTCCTTTTTTCTTGATTTGTTCAGAAATACTTTTACATCATATAAACTTCCTTGGCAATTTATTTACCTTTATTTCTTCTACTCTCACTTTTTCACTCTAAAAAATATAGAATATGAATTCAGTCTGGGCATTAAATATAATTCTTACTGTGTGCTGTGATTATAAACATTACAATTTAACACCATGAGTTTTAAATCATGATGTTAAATCCACGCCCGTGATGTTTAATTCACACTATGTTGCATATATCAACATCAATGGTGATAATTATGTATCAAATAGTAAATCCACACCCATATATTTTAGAGTGTTTCATTTATTATTTATTGTTCATACCTGTATTCGCTTTGTATACTTTTCACGTATTTTTAATTCTAAAATACGAAGATAATTCCTTTATAATATTACTACATCTTTCTTCCAAGAAAAGCTGAAAAACCTACTCCTAATGATTTTCGTAGCAACATCGTTTTAACTTTAAGCTTCGAATATTGATGATTAATTATTTTCATGTAGTCATATCAGCGCGCTCCGCCGCGACTCGTTTGGTGATTATACACTTCGAATTATCGCTGCCGAGTTAATTATAATCCGCGGATCCGCGCTCGCGCGGATTAAACGCATTTCGACGTAGCAAACATAGATCGCTTACATCATTAATGCTCCCGATGTCGTTACGTGATTCTACTTATAGAACTTTCGCGGAGCTCGCCGCGACGTTTTACGCAATAGACACCTTCAATTATTAAGATATTCAAGTATTGATACCCGATTGTTTCCCCGGATTTCTCGTTGCTTTTCGCTATAGACGCAATAATTCCTTTTCCGCCTGACATAGCATTTTTCAACCGAGTGCTGTGCCGTAAAGAGTCTTCGCTAAAAAGTGTATCGCAACAATTTTAAAAAAGGTAAAAAGAAACAAAAAATTTACAAATAAATAAAAAGGCAAATAAAGCATAGTAAGAAGTATTTTGAAACTTATCTGAATTATTATATCGACACCTTATTTCAAAGATGACACTCGAAAAATTAAATTTTTTTCAGAAAGGGAAAAATTATTTTTTAACTTAATGGAAAATTATTGACTGACTAAATAATATTGATAAAAAGAATATCCTTAGATACGATATTCTTAGATATATAATTAAATGTCATTTATGTTTACTTTCGTTTCGCCTAAAACTTCGCCTAAGCTGTGATAATTTTGATATCTTTCAAAATTATAATAATAAATCCGGAATAATTTCATTAAAAGTTACGATGCGAATTGAAAAAATATTGGCTTAACATATTACTAGCTCAAAATTTATTCGATATCCAACCTGAATTACTTTCTTAAACAGAATCATAATTAAATTCCTAACACTTCGAGAGGTACAGCGAGAGTATTCAAGAAAACGTCGCAATGTCCCCCAACGGCAGTCAGATACAATAAACAGTATAAGATCTTTCTGTGCTACGACGGAAGGTAGGCGTAAAACGACGCATCGAATTTTCATTTTCGTTCCTTTTCGTCTTTCAGATATTTATGGAGATTTGTACCCGTAAAATTGCCCGTAAATAATTTCTCCCTCGGATGCTTTCTCCCTAAAAAGGATGAGAGGACGAGCAGAGCCCTCGGCAAAGCCGGCGTTTGATGCCGTCCAAGAAGGTCCTGCTGCTTTATTGCTCGCGACCGGTCACGCGTTCGTGTAAATAATGCAGGAAAGGGGTTGCGGAATAAACTGGTATGAGAGCGCGCCGAGTTTTCATCGTGCTTCGATCGCGCGCGGCCGCGTCCCGAACAACAAGTCCCCGAGAGTCGATAACAATTTAATTCTTTTTTAACCCGCGCACGAAAAGCAGCGCGACGAAAGGGTCGTCGTACCATGAAAGTGGCATGTATGTGCCATATAGCTGGGGATAGTTTTAACAACTTATAGGCTTGTTGGAATATTACGTATGCAAGAGCGGTGTCCTGTCAAGAATAGGTACCTATATAGATAATATACGTTTTCTTCGACCGATATACTTCGAATAAATTTGTATATAAAATATATAAAATATATATCAATTTTTACTAGCACACTTAATTAATTATATAGCGTCATTTGGTGAAATCCCTAAATTATCAAAAATTCAAGCAATTCTAGAATCTTTCCGCCATGAGTTGACTTATAGTATATGTAAGACTTTCACGATCTTTAAATCATCACTATTTGATCCTTAGATTTAATTTCGTAATATCTATTGAAACATCGTCATTTCGATTTTTGTGAATAAAATAAATGAAATTGAATTTTTTGAAATTTTTTTTTCTTGAAGTCGCGATACTTTTGATCTTTCTATTTTCCACGAGTTTAAGTTTCTTTATGCCTGTGAATACATTATAATGTATGTCAAATTTGAAAACACTATTCGTTGAAATTATTTAGTTCCATCAACATCATCTGAGACCAGATATACATAATATACCCATTGGAAAAATAATCAAAATTTGAAAAAAATTAATTTTTTTTTGTATGAATAATTTATTATTCTTTGTCCAAACGGAGTTTGAAGACTTAAGTGAGATTTCCGTTTTGAATTATTTCGTTTTGAATTATTCTTCAAAAACGTGAAAATTTTTGGTCATATCATTGTAAAATCATATTCGTGAATGTTCGAAAAAGTATATCAGAATTTTTTTAGATTTTCTAGTCCAAAAATCATAACGAAACACTCGGCAGACTAGGAAAGCAATGAAAGAAAAAAAAACATTGGACCTGGGGGGGGGGGGTTAAACTTTGAAATGAACTAAAAAAATTTTTTTAACATGGTTCCATTCCAAATTAAAGTATTAAAAGTGAAATGAAACGTCGCATGATCGATCAGTACGTAGTACGAGCAACTAATTTGGTCCGAGGACAGGACCGAAAAGGATCTGTTTGGAGGCGCCGTAAAGGTGGCACTCGCTATCGACAACCTTGTCTTGCGGCTCTATAGGTATACAGGTCCATGTATACAGGTACATATAGTATATACAGGGTGACGCCCGAACGAGAGAGAAGCACGGCGGGGCGACAGAGGCGAGCGGGAGGGATGAAATGCGGGGTCGCAAGTCGGTATTGTCGTCGGTTACAAATCAAATACCCGATATCATTGTTCGGTACAAACCAACCCATCCACTCGGCCCCCTTTCTCCCGCTCTCTCCCGCACCGCACCGCGTCCCCTTCTGCAACGTTAACCTCGTGCAACCTGCACGCTTCGCAGCGACTACGACTAATAACTACTGCCAGCGTGTGCGGCCGTGTGCGTGAATGTTGCACGAGCACAATGGCCACGACAACGACGACGATGACGACGACGATGATGACGACGACGGCGACGACGACGCCGACGGCAGCATGTAAGTGGAGAAAACATTTCTGCTACTTGGCATGAAGTTCTGTCATCGCAACTGAAACGTGCTGTACCTACTAGGATGGTGAACAATCCTTTTAACCCTTTGCCGCTTCACTGCAAGGTTTATATATACGATTATTTATATACAATTTATGTCTCAAAACTATAATGTTTTTCTTGACTAATTATAAATATTGCAATAGTTTAAGAAGAAAAAAAAATCTTTATAGAAATAGTAAATATCAATTTGAAAAGAAAATAATAATAAATTATTATATATCTTGAAATATATATAATTTCTAAATCATTAATCTTTAAAATGAGAAATCTATAATGACGCTGAAACAATATAATATTTGGAACAAAGAATGAAATAATGAATTGTAACAAATCTTGGTTCAGGAAAAACTGTAAGATTTAACAAATAGATCCCTATCCTCTAAAGATTAAAAAGTTATAGATTTTATATGTATATAGATCAAGTGTTAATTCAATCATCATAAACAAATGAGATTATTGATAGGAATGATACAAATTTAATTTTTATTATTAAAAATAAAATAGTTTCTAGAAAGTAGAAATATTTTATGTAAAACCTACTTCTAAATTTCTTATTTATTAAAATGACATTTTTATTAATTTTCTTACCGTTTATCTTATATCTGTCTTGAAGTAAGACGTGCTTTTGATACATTTTGTGGAGACAAATGTAAGATACTGTTCACGTGAATCTGATTACATTCGTGTGAGTTTTCATCAGCGCACAATCAGCCGCAAAATCGGATTGATCTTGTCGTTCGAGGAGATCGTTTCGCTAAGTTCTCCTCATCATCTTCGATGTCGGATTTGCCGCTACGGATTGAAACGGATGCACGTAATATCAGATACACCTCTAAGTGAGAAAGAGGGGGGGGGGAGGAGGAGAGACTGAGAACACACGTTCTTCGGGAGATTTTCCGATCGCGCACGTTTTCTCCCTCCTTTGGTAGCGTGGGAATGTGACCATTTAAATTAGTTACACCATCGAACGCGAAAGGTAAAATGTTGGTTGTTGCGCAGGCGTCACGTACATACTTTCTCTTAGCTCAGCTATGATTGCTCTTTGCGGACGCTCGGAGTTCACTTCGATGTTTGAATACTATTTTGATACTCCACCAAATCAAGATTTAGATTTTTATTTTTAGAACCTTAAAGGAAACCCAGTCTAATTGCGTATGTGTTTTAACAGGCCTTTCTTTTATACACAGAATTATACACAGAAAGATTTATATACAGAAAGAACAGTTTTGCTAGAGTATCTAAAATTTTAGCTGGATCTGAAAATAATTTTATTAGTCTATTAAAATAATTATGAAGAACGTACGAGCACAATGAACAATGTTGCAAAAAATGACATTCTAGCGACCATTCTATATAACCATTTTAACAGTCTGACAAAATTATTTTCAGATCTGTATCTAATTAAACTTTTAGACACTTCAGCAAAACTGTTCTTCTCGTGTATGATTCGATTTTATTATCTTGATTAAGATTGATAAATTTCTCTTCCGATATGGCTAATCGTGAGCTCAATAGACGGCATATACATTTCGACACCCGATAGCTTTAATCGTCGCAGCGAGGAGGATTAAGTAGAGAATACCGTCGATATTTAGAAAACATTCGATCATCCCCTCGAAAAGGAGTGGAAGCTTGTACCGTCGCGCGAGTGTCGCGAGTCATCGCGAATATAGCACGCATTCGCGCGTGGTATACACTCGTCGTGTAGAGCATGGCCACGATAATTAATCAGCGGGTTAATTACGGTTCAGTCGACGAGTCTATTCCTACATCGGCGAGGACTCGAAATATTCACGCGGATGGCTTTCCTAGTCGCGTTAGGCAAGTTACGGGGAACGAGGGGGCGACAGAGAACGAGAGGACAGCGGGGCGAGGAAACACGAGAGAGGAGAGACACGACCAGAAGTGCTGGATGGACAAGGGGGACGCGGCCGAGGGGTTGTCTGCGCGGGGGGGAAGGCAGGGAACGGAGGGGGGGGGGAGGGCAGAGACTCGGCTAGGCATCGCCACCCTGGAGCGGGCGATTAATGATTCAGGGGCAGAATTTCGCGATGCTGAAATATTAAGCGTATAACCCTCTCGTTCTCTACTACCTCTCTCCTTCCCTCTTCCCTTTCTCTCTCTCTCTCTCTCTCTCTCTCTCTCTCTCTCTCTCTCTCTTACCTCTTCTGTATCTCCCTGCTCTTCTCCGTACAGCTGCTGTCCCATGCTCCCTTTCTCTCCCTTCATTCCCCCGTCGCTTCCTTCGCATCCTCTCTTTCTCTCGTACATGTAGGATACTTCGCTACCTCTCGCATCCCCCGTTCCCCCTCGTTCTCCTTCTCTCTCTTGTGCAGTCTCGCGTCCTCGCGTCTGCCTCGCGATATACGCACGGTCCTTTCGGGTTGTGCAAGCATGTACACGCATACTGGGTGCTCTGAAAGCAACGACATGTTCTAGAGGTCGGATTGCAAACGGCTGCATTTGTTTCGTTGCATCGGGAGACTTTTGGATTATTTTAATCCTAACTACTCGACTAATTGAAGATAAATATTTTAGAGGCATTTTTATTTGAGGATTAAATACCGAGAAAGCGGAAAATTAAAACCATTGCGACGAGAAATAAAATATCGTAATCGTCATTTCTTCTATTAATGATTCATATAAACAAGTCTATTTCAAAAGCAAACTACAAACATTATCCGCTATTTAAGTATGAATAAATGAGATATGCACTTTGAGCACATCCTGTAAACACAGTCATAGGTTAGCCATATGTGCTTTTTTTCTGTTGTCATTGCTGTGATAGATTGACGTATCGAATGGAAAATTAGTAATTGTCTGGAAATCGAAATAAAATAAAAATTAATTGAGCTTAACAGCAGAACTTTTTTATTTATTCTAAATACACTCATCTGTGATGGGATTTTAATTTCTTCTGAAAGAAAGAAAACCGTTAGCGAGGGAAGAAGAAGGTAGAAAGAAAGAAATATCTCCGGATTTTTTCTCAAGGAAATATAGATTTTGAATAATAAAGAAGATCGCTCCGGGACACTCGGTATAAACTCGGCTGTTCGTGCACGCGTTCACCCGCTCGCGCACGCTTAGCCACGCGGCGGCAGCATCATCAATATTTCTCTTTGCTCATTGTTCTTGTACAATGCGAGCGCAAGGCCGCTGCCGTCTCTGTAATGTCGGGGGAGTGCCGGCGTCGTCGGAGCAGGTAGCGATTACCGTGGAAATGGCTAATTTTAAGCTACCTCTCTCGCTGGAGAGACACGCGTAGCGCAAGACGGGGCGATCGATCGATCGCTCGCCATGCCGCGACAAAATAAAGATCCAATCGGATCCGAAATTTCCTAAAGATCACGCAGAAAGCGATCGCGCAAACTTCTTTGGCGCAAACGTCCTTTTTCGTACGAATAGCGGTAGCGAGTGATATAATAAAGAAAAATCCTCCGCGTTAACAAAAATTGTTCTTTTGGAACTGAATCACATTACATTTCCGCAAGAAAAGTGAAATAAGTGAAATTTTTTGAATTTTATATTATCTGCGGATTGTGTTTTATATACTGGATCATGGGCTTTCAATCAGGATAAGCTATATGAGTTGAATTTAAATAGAAAATAGAAATTCAAGAATTGAAAACGGGAAAATGACACGAATCGAGATAGGAATTGTTCTAAAGGTCTAACATAACACTGTAAAAATTAACATTACTTCTAAATTTGAAACAAACAATTTATGATTAGCTCTAGTTAACTTATGTTTAAGGCTTCTAATTAGACGCCGAGTCATATTGGAATTGTGATAAACGAAAAATAACAAGTTGAAGTTTTTTTTATAAATTAAGAGAATTTGGATAAAATAAAATAGTGAGATCTATTTTTTCCAAGCGCTAGTCTATTTTTTCCAAGTTTTAAAAATCGATTTCATTATGTATTCGTCTCATCTAAATTCTCTTTATTTACAAATGACATGCAAGGAATTTCAATGAATCATTTTTCATTTATGACGTTAAATAATTAATTTTAAAATACGCAATTTTCTTTCCTCTTTCCTGAACAATTGTATATTTTTTTGTATATATCGCTTTTCTTGCAGGCCCGGGATAGTGTACATCGCTCTTTTACTTCAAAAATGACAACTAAAAAATTGTGAAATTCGAATTTTTAAATCATTAAAAAATTGTCAAAATATCATTACACTGTAAAAAAGATAGTTTTTTTACGGATTATGAAACGAAAATGTATTAAAAAAATGTGACATTTAACTATGTTAAGAATATTATTTTTTTTATTATGTAGTATTATATAGTATTATATTATATTATATTATTTGATTAGTCAACGTTTTTCTATCAAGTTGAAAAATAGTTTTCCCCTTTTGTAGGTAACTTAATTTTTTGGAATTATTTCATCACTTTTGAATTAAGAGAGCAATATCTCCAAAAGAAAATTTTGGGAGAAATATAACCCTTTTTTTGAATAAAATAAAGAAATACTTGCTAAAAATGGAAACATTTGTTTAATAAATATAAAGCAAGGCAGACACAAGACGATATATTTTTCATAAGTGCATTTCGTTCGGCGAAGTTCATGAATACGGGTTCAGGAAAACGGTGCACGGGATTCTTATAATTTTACATGACGTAAATTGTAGCCAGTTTTATAACGTTATCAGTAGAATATATAACTGTTTTGCGCCATATCGTAATTTCAGGTTTATTCTCTTAGTTTCGCAAAGTTTGAGATTAACGAGAGTTGTCGTCGAAAACTCTGTTTCAAAGATATCGCGCGGATATCGCGCGCTGAGAAGTAAAAGGTAGCCGTTTAGAATACGTTTACGGGCGGGCTTGATGCGTGCGATCGTGGACGGCCATTACCGGAGGGGAAAAAAGATTTTCTGCCGCGTCCGTCAGCGCCGTGCGTGCGCTGTTACAGGTGGAAAACGGTTACAGGTAGAAAATCCGAGCGCGTTGATACTTCACGCTTTTATTCCATCGTGCGCCACGCACTCGCACGCGCGCGTCCATTTTTTCATCTCGTATTTTTTCATAACTTGCCCCCGAGAGTGCGTCGTCCGGACGAGAAAGTACTGTCGACCCTTTTCAAATTGTACGCCCTAGCCGTGTTCGATATTGAAGATTGGTCGGAAAATCTCAACCTCGGGATTGCCGCCGTTCAACCGATATTGCGATTATCGATCATTCGCGAAAAAAGTCAAATTTCCTTGTGCAAATCTCTCCGACGACTCTTTGACGGGGTCGAAATTTTTCCGTCCTCGGAACAGCAGAGGGTGTTAGTATACTGTTTGCAGTTAAACAATATTACGTAGTAAAATTTATAGCCCTCCCCCAGCTCGGCCTCGCGCGCCCTTACAATGCGCTTTCTCGCCCTACACTCGCAGGGGTGAAAGTATCAACGATATGAGAAATGCGGACGTTATAGCCAGTGCCACCCCCGTCGCCGTTCGTCGCCCTCGTGATGATCCATGGCTTAGCGAATACTGTCCTGTAAATATTTCTCTTTTTTTTTTTAAATGACATTTTGATTTGCGAAAAAATCAGTATAATTGCTGTTGCATTAATTATTTGAGATAAGAAACGACGTTTTTCTTTAGAAAAAAATCACCGGAAAAATTCGGCAGAACTCCACGGAACGATTTTACTGAAAATATTTGAAAATTTAATTATAGATACAGATCTGAAAATAATTTTGTCTGCGCCATCAAAATAATTATGCAGGATGCTTAAATAGCTGATAGCTGGAATATTGAAATTTGTTGCACTATTATCAACGTTTAAGCGTCCTGTATAATTATTTCGATATAATTTTTCGCTCTAACAAAATTATTTTTCGGATCTGCATCTATCTAAATTTTTAGATATTTTAGTAAAATTATTCCATATAGTAGGAAGAAAGCTTGCAGTTGTTGTAGGCGTAACGTCCATATTTTGTAAATACGCCGACATCAACCATGTTACGGTAACATCAAGCTTGATATTACATATTTGCTGTTCGAGTAACAGCAACTAAAGTTGTTGCGACGGTAAATGTAAGTCATACATACGTATTCGCGCTTTTACAACGGCCCTGTATTTTCGCTGCAAAGTATACAGAACATCATTCTGCTGTTCTGGCAACTAAGTTTCTATTTGTGCAATAAATTCTAATAGAATTGTATAGAAAATAGATGTCATCTCGACGATATTTATTTTCTACAAATAACCTTTTACGAAATTCTTACCTAACTTTTATTATCATGCAATAAATTGTGATGGAATTTGTAAATCTGTATGAATCTTGACAAATAAATTACATTTCGAGTTTCTACCCACGATTGAACTTTTTACTTTATATTTTCCAAGCTTTATGATCCCTTTGGGATTCAATACTCCCAATTTATCTATTCGCCTAACGGGCATACGCGAATAATTTGCATGCACGGAAAGAACGGTTTTGTTGAAACGTTTAAAAATTTAGCTAGATATAGATGCGAAAATATAATTTTGTTGGATTATCAAAATAATTATGTAGGATACTCAAACTGATCAAACTTATCATAAAATTTTGCTATTCATCATATTTGAATTTTTCAATTTTTTTCTATTTTGATGATCTCTTTTGATGGCCAACAAAATTATTTTCAGATCTGTAGCTACCTATATTCTTAAATTTCTTAGATATACTGCAACAAAATCGTTCTTGCTGATTATTAGAATGTCAAAACTTTTTGCAGCATTGCTCATCGCGTTTGAGTTTCCCGTGTAATTATTTTGATAGCATAACAAAATTATTTTCAAATCTGTGTCTAGATTTTTCTTAAATGTTTAGATATTCTCTTAAATCTTTAGCAAAATCATTCTTTCTTTGCAGAAACGCGTGAAAACACGTCTACTTAAAACTGCAAAACGATTAGTATTCGCACAAACTTAGCAATAATGGTCACATATCAAAAGAACGAAGGAAAAAGTCGCAGTTCGACACGCAGAAGAATAACGCACGCGGCCGCCCACGGCGTGTTTATATGCGCTGCGGACCATAAAGGACGAGCGATATTCCTTCATCAGAAAGCCTCGCGGGCGTCGTTATTCGTTCGCATATATCCGACTCATTCGTCGTTCGGCATTGCCCCCGTTTTTTACGCTTCTAATATCGCGCATACAGTTTTACACCCGCTCCGATCTGGCAAAGGGATGCGGCCAGGGAAGCGAGTATGGGGCAGCGGGTTTCGAGCGGGGACCGAAATCGAGTTAGAGACTACTCTGCATTCTTTACGACGAATCCGCAGTACGCCGGTAAATCTATGTATCGAGAAAAGCGAATTTTCCGGATTTATGCTTCTAACGAGACCGTTTGCGATATTTTTTTATTTTTAGTATCATTGCTATAATTACAGCTGGCGTTACCTCTACTAAAAGGAAAATTTTCATTAATCCTTTCTCATGGTTTTATCATCGCTTTTCTTTTTTAAATGAACTGTGTCGTAACAGGCATATTCAACGATAAGGAAGTTCTTTTCTAAAATTTTAAGTAATCTCTTCGAAATTTGATTGAACTAATTTTCACTAATTCTTAAAACATTAAATGCTTGCCGATTTCTATTTGATTAGATATTATGGTATAAATATTCAACGATGAAGAAGATCTTGAAATGATCTTTTCAAAATTTGGACATTGATTGCGTTTAGTAGAAAAAACAATTTTGTGATTGTAAGATTCTCTTTAATATAATTAATTATACATTTAGATTCAATGAGAATCAAAGAGCGAAAACTAATCATATTAAACACTCTTACAACAGTTGCAAAGCTGCTTTTTTCGTCAAACGCATAGCTATAAACTTTCGCTAATTCTTCATCAGTTAAAACATCAGTTAATAAATAACGCCTGCGTCGCTAGCTGATTTCTGATAAGAAATATATTATACTGAATATTTAATAACCAAAAAATTCTTTTCTGAAACTTGAAATCTTTTCGGAGTGGATGTTATCTTTCGCTAATTCTTAAGACATCAACAACTAAATAATGTTTGCCGATTTCTGATTAAATACTATGCTGAGTTATTCGCATCTTTACAAATCTTAGAAAATATTCTCTCGATTTAGCACAAAATTCTACAGAATTACCCAACGCAATCATTAACAGGGAATTTTTAGACAATCGACCACCCTAAAACGTAACGCTCGCTATTACCAAAATTCGAGTTAATAGCCAGTTAAGGGAGTCCGGCGGACGGGTCTCTCGTAAGGGTCGAACGCGTAGGACCGGTCTCTCTTTGTAGCCTTAATTCAATTAAAACCGCCATCTTTCCCGGCCGACACACCGTCGACGTCGTGCTCATAACTCCGTTATCGAGGCACGACTGCCCAAATTCGATCGTCAATACCATCTTGTTGGCCTCCAGGACACGGCAGACGGTAAAACCGCGTCGACGTTTAATAATCGTTCACTCTTTGCATCCCCAATTACGCTGCCACGTGCCGCCGCCAGGAAAAGAAAGGGAGAACAATCCTTTGGGGTGCGGCTCGCGAGATTGTTGTTAATACGATGAATAATCTACTGGGCTACTCTCCCGGTGAATAGGCCGATATCAGAATAAATAGTGGAGAAGAGTGCCCACCCGTCGCGATTGCTCCAGAGAATGATATTACTACAGCAGCAGCAGCATATTTAGATAGTCGGCGAAGATAGCCGTTTAAAATCGCGATCATATACTTCTACTTTGGGATATTGCTGTAGCGATGTAAATATTTCAATACAGTTTCTATTACAGCCATCTACCTCTGCAACTATGGATGTCTATTCTGGGTCTACTTCCCAAACTTCGTACGTCGAAAAGACATTCACGTTCCTTTCTTATTTCAGAAATAATTCAAAGAACATAGCTTCTTGTGCCTTAATAAATATTCATATTACGCTTCCAAAAAAGATCGCTCAAATACTTACCGTTCGTCTTACGAGTTTTCGCGCCATTAGTTTTTCTCGCCGCATTAGCGATTCTAAAATTGTTATGGACAATATGTGCTAAAAAAGATTTCACATGTGCTAGCTTTTGAGAAATGTATCCTAGACTTGGCATAAAATATCATTCATTCGTCAACTTACGACACTAATTTATTATACAGCTGTCTCCGAGAAGAATGCCACGAGCATAATCGACCTATGTAATGTGGTGTAGCCAGACTCATTTAGAAGATACGGTTAGAGCGTACGTTTCTACTCGTCCGTCTTGTCGCTATCAGGACAATCATTATTGTGCGCAGGTGCAATAAGATTCTTGCACTTAATGTGCGAGAGACGAGAAGTTCAAAAACGCCGTTCATGTCTGTAGAAGTCTCTTGACGCCGCTACCGCTAGCGTCCGTTGAACTCACTTACACCAGCTGTAAAAGAATAAATTTACCCAACTTTTTTCATAGCATCCGCCAACTAAATGCTACACGCTTTTTATATCTCTATATGTATCCGTGAAGGAATCGAGTCGAGTCTATTCGAGCTCATCTATTTCGATTCTTGCTTTTTACAAAGAAAGAACTTGAAAAATATAAATATTAAATTCCCATTGATTTTAGATTTTAAATGCTTCATCAGAGAAATTACTAAAGACTTTGCACATCGACAGTTGTGTACCATTTATCTTAAAGACGTTCTGGAACCACCTAGAAATATCGTATATCTCTTGGATCGCGCTCTCAAAAAATATCTTCCCGTTACCCACTCGTTTAAATCTCACCGCTCACATAGGTACAACCTACTTTCGTAGGGAACAGATCGCGCGATTCTTTCCTAGAATGCATTGATTCGTACGCGATATCTGCGGAAAGAGAGAGCACCGTCCTCGTGATCGTCGTCGATGTCGTCGTTGTCGTCGTCGTCGTCATCGTCGTCGTCGTCGTCGTCGCGGTGCTCTCCACCTCCGCTCAGCGATACTAGTATAACGACAGAACAACCACCACCACCACCTCCGCCATCAGCAAAGCGCGGCCTCCTCTCATCATCATCAGCGGATCGCCGTTTCGGGAGGCCGATCGGTGGGCCTCGCCGGGGCCGATGCCACGAGAGAGAGAATTCTCTCCTTCTCGGACGGCGAGACAAAGCGAGACGCGCGGTCTCGCGGGAGTCCGCGGGAGTGAGAGAGGCGGTTATGAGGCGGTCTCCGGGGGCGGCGCCTGTCGGCGCGTCCGATCGGAAGGCGAGCCGCGCGATTGGCCGGCACTATCGCGGTGCGAGGGGAACGTGAGGACGCGTGAGGTACGGCGGTGGGCGCCTCCACCCGCGCGGCGCGCAACATTGCCGTCTCCTTGCCGTGGTACGCGCGTCTCTCTCTCCCGCTGCTGCCTGCCGTTGCTGCTGCTACCGCCGTCGCGCCGCGCCGCACCGCGTCCTCACGCGAAGCGAACGCGCGGCGCACGATATCGGCCACCGCCGCCGCCGCTGCTGCCGCGAAGCGCTGCGCCGCGCACGGTGCCCACCACTGCCGTTCGAGCGAACCGCCGCCGCGTTGCTGGCCCTCTCAGTCGCGACGCGCTCGTCACGGGGTGCAGATCGTACGCCGTTCGTCGCTTCGACACCCTTCGCCGCGCGCAGCACGCGCTTCTCACGCGGACTGTCGTCGCCGTATGTCGCGCGGCGTTCATCGCGTCCCGTATTCGTATCCATATTATTCGTAACGCGCGATCTCGTCGTGAAAACCGTCACGTTGCTGTCGTGATCGTTGTCGTCGCGTTTCGAGGTGGTTGGTGGTGGGTGGTTTGACGTGAAATCTGACTTCTTCTCTCGGACAAAACGCGCCTCGATGCGATAGACGTTTCGGTGAGACTGAGATAAGTGTGACAGTAGTTAGAAATTGTAAAAAAAAAATAGAGAGAGAGAGAGAGAGAGAGAGAGAAAATACAGCGAAAAGGATAGCAAAGATTAATAATTAAGTGTGCCGCGTGGTGCATCCAAGTAGGGACGTAATTACCCCCTCTACCCCTTTGTCAGGACTGTCCTGATTCCTCGGAAGACTCCCCATCGTGTATGATGCCTCGTAGGGAGAGACAAGGCGAACTCTAATTTTTTTGGAAGCGGTGAGAGTGAATTCAGAGAGTACTCGAGTATATATATATATATATATATATATATATATATATATATACATATATACGATATATTGTGAGCCACGTTTTCGGAGCTAGGCTGAAACGATGCTCGACCACGACGTCCCAACGGGACGATGACGCCCGCGTCGGTTCGCGTCTGACAGGTCCGCGCACGTTGCCACGAGGCGCGCGGATAAGGCTCTCGTACTCTTCCCGCGTCACTTCGCGCGGAAGGAATCTGAAGATTTTGCGTGTGGCTGTGCATGTGTGTGTTGCAGATGCGGTCTCGTTGCTGATCCAATCAAGGTGAACGTTACCGAGAAGCAGAGGCGAGACGCACCACGAGGAGGCGACTGGAGGAAGAGACGAAAAGACGAGGAAAAACGGTGGAGAAAGCGAAAAAGGAAAAACTCGCCTGGTGACGTAGAGGAAGCCAAAGGCGTTCCTCTTCGAGAGAGACAAGACAAGCAGAAGCTCACGTTTGATCATGACGCAACAAAGTGGAGCTGGGTCACCCCAGCAGTTCTGTCTGCGCTGGAACAATTATCAGACTAATCTGACCAACGTCTTCGATCAGCTGTTACAGAGCGAAAGTTTCGTGGACGTAACCCTGGCCTGTGACGGGCATAGCGTTAAGGCCCATAAAATGGTCCTGTCAGCTTGCAGCCCGTACTTTCAGGCGCTCTTCTTCGACAATCCCTGCCAGCATCCTATAGTCATCATGAAGGATATCAAGTGGCCGGAGCTTAAGGCCGCGGTCGAGTTTATGTACAAGGGCGAGATCAATGTCTCCCAGGAACAGATTGGGCCATTGCTCAAGGTCGCGGAAAGTCTCAAGATCCGCGGCCTCGCGGACGTTAACAGCGAGCAGGAGCTGACGTCCAGGCCGAGTCTGGAGGAGGTCGCGACCGCGGCGATGCAACGGAAGAAGCGTCGTCGGATATCCGGCGATCGCTCACCATCCGGTAACAGTCCGGAACGTGTCGGCTCCGGCAGCATCGGCCCCGACGACGACGTGATCGGTAGTAACATCGTCGTGCCCGAGATTCACAGCATGGTGCCGTCGACGGCCAGTTCGACCCCGAGGTCTCTCGGCTCGCCTAGCACGCCCAGCATCTCCGTCACGCCGCAGATCAACCTGCAAGAACTTCCGGTCTCGCTACCCTTACCACCACCCCCGCCGCCACCGCCACAGGGACAGCAGAGCTCGCACCCCCTACCGACCCACCACGTGCCCGGCCACGTGACTTCCGGTCCGCACGCGCCCGTCAACCACCTGGGCGCCCATAGCCAGCAGCTCAGCGTGCAACAGCAGCAGCAGCAACAACAGCAACAGCAGCAGCAGCAACAGCAGCATCATCAACAAAGCGCCGGCAATCCCGGCGCCGGCGACGACCTCGAGATCAAACCCGGCATCGCGGAGATGATTCGGGAGGAGGAAAGGGTGAGTCGAGTTTTGTTTACCTATGATCGATCTGCTTCCTTTATCTTCTTCCTTATCTGCGTGGAGGAATAGTTTATTACTTGAAAATTGATTGACGTTGCACTTCCGATAATAGATCAATGTCTCTATGCGAAAATTATTAAAGAAATGATTAATGCATTAGCATGTAGAACGCTATTAATAGCGTTAAAAGATACCGAATAAAAAAGTGACTTTCCGTAATTTACGAAAGAGTTAAATAAAATTTGTGTTAAACGTTATAAAAGATTCAAACGCATCAATAATCCTCGTTTTCTAAACGTGAGAAAAGCTTTTATGCATAATTGTTATATCACAACAGTATTCGTGCCCGTGTGTCTGTGAAAATTATTGCTAAATTAATCTTATCGACAAGAGTGATACTATTCCTTATTATTAAAGGATTAATCCTTTTTCTCGGGACGTACATTTGTCTTTGCACGCGTCAGTGCTAATATGTAATTTTCAATGCAAATTGAACAACAAGAATTCCGTAATTGCGCGGAGTGTTGTAATTAGAAGATTTTTATGTTCACGATAACGTCGAATCATTCAGATATGTATTCCGATGAGCTGAATGTAACTTTCCTGTTTTTATGCCGGCAGAATATTACTTCTTATGCCGAAGATAAATTAGTAGAAATAATATACAGGAAGAACAAAAAATCGTCAGAATTATACTTGCTTGTTAACGAGAATGGGATAAAAACATCATTTCCGTCAGAAGTAACGTTAGATCTTCAAGAAATATATGCAAAAATGTATAAAAAGATTGATTAATTTTCTGCCAGATAATAAATGTACTAGATGGAAAGTTCGAACAAACTCCAGATATATTAGAAATTTAAGAAGTTCATTTTTAATTTAAATCTCGATGCATTATCAAGCTGCGCTACAAGCCTAATTTTATTAGATGTTGATTGACGTTAAATAAACGAGGGAATAAATTTCTGCGTCGTAATTGGAAATTCGCGCACGCGTATACATTTCAATTTATTTCAATATTGAATAGGATAAATACGAATAAAAGAGAAATATTCCAATATTTGCCCAACATTTAGATATAATTTGGCAACGCGGGTGGGTCAATTAAAAGTTTCTTCCGCCGGTCAGAACGCACTGCGGCCGCGAATTGAATAAGAAACGTCGACGTTTCTCTCCCGAGCGAACTACCAGGCGAACTTCCCTCTCTCGATCGAAACTTTCGCGCTCCGGAATGCGGTTAACCCGAAATAATCGCGCGCGGGAACGTAATTTTCCCGATAGGAAACAAAGATGTTTCTCTCGTTGACCGTCTCGTAGCCGCGACCGATCGTTAACGCGAGCATGATGGGTTCACGCCTCATGTCATTAGAGCGCGCGTTCGTCCTCGTCAAGGCAATCGACCACGATCCTCGAGGAAGACAACGGTTACTCTTCCGTATAATTGGCCGCTCTTTCGACAGAAAGTCGCGGACGCACTCGAGACGCGGGACGACCGCGTCAATTATAATAGATGCCGGATGAGTTTTCGCGCCGAAACCGGTCGCGCGAGAAGGGATGGAAAAGCGGAAGGGGGTGAAACGACAGAGGGAAAGAGAGAGTCCCGCGCGCTTTTCCGCGGACGGAGGTGGAGGGCCATCCCAATTACCCGGCGATTGGCTTCGACGGTATGCGCTAATTGAGAGTATCAATGAACGTCAATGAGCGCAGTCAATATTTGGCCGGGGTGCATCCGGCCGAGCGTTTTGTAACGTTCTTTTTGTTAAAGCGGATGACAAATATTGACCGCGCTCGTTCGCGTTCGCGCGCGGACGTGACACAAACACGCGTGCACGAACGCACGCACTCATACACGCGCCCGGGGTATCGACTGTTCTCGTTAATTACATCGGGACGACGGTGTCTCCTGCATTATTTATCGTTCGCTACCGGTGCAAGTTATTAAGCGTGCGGCTAGTTACAAGCCGTTTTGTAACTAGCACGACGTAGGGAACAGATCATGCACTGACTTAGGCCGAACAATTAACTTGGCTTAACCAAATATATTTTCTCTCTCTCTCTCTCTCTCTCTCTCTCTCACCCTCTCTTTCTCTGTGCTTTCAACAACGCTTACGTTCATTCCCTACCGCGCGTGTAATTATGCCACTTATTTGTATCAATAATACGATCGATGTATGGACTGTTCGCTGTCTTGATTAAATTTAAAGTGATGCATATATTTCTCTTGTAAAAACTGTTGTCTAGAATTCCACAGTTGGAGATAATCAGCACTCTGATGCATTATATTCAAGGTTTATCTTATCCAGATGTATATATTACGTATATATTTTATAATTTACATCGACAGCTACGTTTTTACGTTGCTTATGTAACATAATCCGATAAGTGGGATAAAAGTCTTAATATATGAATATCTAACGTTACATGAGAATTCTGTATGAGAGTATCGAGTTCCAAAGCTAATCGGAAAGTTAAATAAGTTTAATTATTATCCTACTCGACGCCGAATGCATCCGCGATCGACGCAGCGGGATTTATTCGTTATATGGATCAGCGGCTTCACTCGGCATATCTTACGTGCATCCAGAAAACGAACGTTCCAAGTGGCGGTGAAACTTAATGCGTGCGAGCACGTTTAAATTTTCATCCGGGGATTTTCGGGGGCGTAGATATCCGAGAAGAGTGAAAATATCGAACGACACACTGGAAGAAACTTGCACTTGATGAATGAAGGACACGCCGCTCCGCTTACGAGCGTTTACGCACGGAAAAGCATGGAGCAAGACTGACTCCGCGCCCGTCAGTTGAGTTCAATCTGGAAAATTAAAGTGAGCGACCAGCTCGCGCGGCATTATTTTTTTTCTTTTCCTCTCTTCTCAGAGCGCACACGTCGCCGAGCCCCCGCCGCACACACCGTGACGTAATCCGCTATACGTATATAATGGTTATAACATTCCGCGGAATTCCATTATGTTAACGCAACCACGTTCCAATTCTCCGGGTATGCCTGCCTGACTGCCTGTGTGCCAGGTATCGTAAATGCGCGCCGTTGTAGTATCGCAACTATTCCGCGGTGCCTTTCCGATTAAAATACCTAATTGATGCGGGCGAGAGGAGCCAATGGCGGATCGCAGAATGCCAAGCCGCGAGAGAGTGCTGCCAAGCACCGTCGACATGAAATTTTTTTTTCCTTACGGGACGAATAAGAGAAGGAAAGGAAAAAGAAGAGGGAGAATAATTATACAAGTAGATGAAATGAAATAAAATGTAATTATGCAGATTGCAGTAAATGGACGGAATGCGTCGCTATTTCTAAGAAAAAGAGCGAGAGAGAGAGAGAGAGAGAGAGAGAGAGAGAGAGAGAGAGAGACAGGGGGGGGGGGGGGGGGAGGGGAGACAGAGAGGCTGAGGAACTTGTAGAAAAAGAGAAAGCGATGTTTTCATTTATATAAACAGTATATCAGTATTAACGTGAAAGTTCTTGGATTAATTTATTCAAGATAAAAAGAAATGCAAGTTATAAACCACGAAGGAAATGATGAAGTAAGTCAGGAGAAAAAGTGCGGACGAATAGTGCACGAGATGCTCGTTAGATTACTGACTTAAGCGCTTGAGAGTTTTATTCTCCTTAAATCTAATTCTAATAACTTTATATTCTTCATTGAGGAACGAAATTTTCGAGCGTACGGCCATTTCTGGTCTTGCATTCATCAAGAAGAGTTTCGTTGCCGAAGGTCGGTTACTCGATGACGCAAGTCTTATCGCCAAAGTATACGAAGTGTTTTTTTGAAGTAGAGAAGATTATTTATATTTTTTAAAAAGATATTTCTCTTATATATGTATATACGTACATAAAGTACAGGGTTTAAAGTCCATTGTACACACACACACACACACGCACACACGCGCGCGCGCGTGTGTGTGTGTGTGTGTATATAAAGACATCGATGATGAAATTACAAAAATTTTATCGAATACTATAATTGAATTTCTATTGATAATATCCAATTCTTTAGTGCGATGTATTTCAACGAACGTGTTGACTAAAACGATCTCATCTCTTCTCTCTCTAACGTGCGAAATTATATAGTATGTAACAGATTTACTAATTATTATGACTGGTATTTCATTACCAATAAATTTCGATATCTCATTGGCTATATTCATTGGAGTCCACAGACGCATTAACATAAATAATGTAACGAAATATTGTCCCTCATCTAATTCCTTTCCTAAAAGTAGCACTCGATCTTCCGTATCTCGTTGAAAATTAGGGAATCAACAGGGAGCGTCCTCTGAGTTATGAATCGCTCGCCTCCGGCGGCAAAAACCGGAGACAGTAATTATTTATACTTTGAACGGGCCCCGAGATCCAGAGGGGCCTCAGGACGACGTATACGCGGCATTACGCGGTTTAAATATAAATTATATTTCACCTGACGCGCGTGGGCCCGACGATGCGTCTTCTACGATCGCTTAATCGCGCCCTAATCACATCGATTAATCGTGCATGTAATCATTCACATACCAAAGAACAGGTTTTCGCGATTATTCACCATAAAAAAGTTTATTAAGTAGCGCGCGCGCAATTTAATATTTTTAGCTGATGGTGAAATATACTGTTTTTATAATGAATATAACGTTTATAATTTGACACACTTGGTAAATAAGATTGAATGTTAATAAATTAATTCTGTCAGGCATATTTAAATAAATTCTTTTTAAGATACGAGAGCTTATTAAAAGTTAAAAATAGATAGATAGTTTAAAGATACAAGTTAGTAGATGGGATACTTTGATCACCACAAAAAAATTTTAATTTTAGTAATGTTTTTTATTAGTATATTATGTAAATTTATTTATATCAGTATTCTTACGATACGAGATAGAGGAATGTAAAAATAATGAACTTTAAAGGGATTCTAAAGCCGTTTGTATTATCGAATAAATCATATAATTTTTGTATAATAATTATTTTTTTCTTCTTTTACAAATTCGAAAATCTTTTCCCAGGATTAAAGTATACATTAATACGTGTCTGAAATTTACGTCGAGAACGACAAAAAATTTCGAAATTAAAATTTTTTTCTACCATTTCTTAGTCCGGCTGTCTAGATTTATCACATCGAGACAACATTTGCTTCATATAAAAGTGCAATCTGTACTACTTATGAAATAATAGTTCACAGATTAGTAGTTACATGAAGAAACAACGTGGAGTTTCTTAAAATTGAACTTAGATAGCTAACTAAAAAATGTTATACGAAAATTTATGTGTGCGATATTAATGTAATAGTATGTAACGATGTGTCAATGACACGTAAATCGTCTACGTGTAAGTCCTATTTACACTATACGAATTATTGTCTTTAGTATCCCTTTAAAACTTTTGGGCATCTGGGCAATACTTTTTATTTTCCTTTTCTTGAACAAAAGGAAAACTATGGCTGGCTTACTTAAAGATTAAATATCATTTTTACAATAGAACATACATATTACATCTACCTACACAAGAGATTTTTTCGATTTGAGATAGAAATTGTAAAATAATAATGATATTAAAATTATGTTATGTGATTTCTGGGTATAATCGCGAGGCTCTCTCCGTCGGAAATGAACTACGAAAAGCGCGATGCTCGAGAAGGGTGACGACTAGGGAGAGGGAGGGTAGCGGGCGCTCCCCCGAAAAGTGTACACAGTGTACAACACGAGAAGCAGCAAAGCGTGATCACGCGGTCGGTGGAGCTCGAAAGGGCGGGTCGAAAAAAATTTAATCTTCCCTCGCATTATCCTTTTTGGCAATAACGGCTTTACCTCCCGGCTCGTCCTGCTCTGCTATCCTCGTCCTCCCGTGCTCTCTTTCTCTCTCTCATTTCTCTCTTTTCCTCTTTGTTCTCTCTCGTGTTCGGTGACTCGAGAGCGAGAAAGAGAGATAGAGCGATCGGCGGGGAGAAGCAGGAGAGAACGGATCCCCGACGCGTCGGCAGAGAAAAAAGTCGCGAAACAGTAAATCGTGAATTGTAGTAACCGAGCGCCATTCATCCTGATACACCGGATGTGACTACATATTTCCTTCGTTCCGTTTAAATTAGTGTTTTTGCCCGGCGCGGCCTTGATTGTGTTTTCGCGCGTCTCGCACACTCTTGCGCGTGTGCAAGTGCATCTCGCCGACAAGCTCGCTCACTCGCTCGCACACTCGCGGTATGCCATCCTGTGTACTCCTATCGGCAGGCGGCACACAATCGCTGCCGTTTCTGCCCTTCGTTGTCTCTCTACGTGTGTTCGTACCGGGCGATCGTAACGCGCGTAAAAACGCGCACACGTCGATCGGGTCGCGTTGATCAACGCGTAACGTAAGCGATACATCAGGAGACCGAGAGAGGATCGTCCCGATGGGATTCAAAATTGAAAAGCCCGCCCCCGATGTATTAAAATGCGCGCGTTACTCGCGTCCATCCATCCCTCCCGTCGTCCACCTCCTTTCGGTCCTCCGTCCAGAAAACGATCGCGATACGAGCACGGTATCGCTCGCGTCGCGCTCAGAAGTCGATTACCGTGCTGTCAGAAGTGATCGAGAGAGCCCCCTCTTGCGCTTTTTGACACATATCGACGTTGCCCCGGTGATTTCGGGTCTCCGACATGCTCGCTTTTCATCTACTTCTACTCCGATATCAGGAAAGAAAAACCGATTCTAGAAAAGCTGTTCTTAATTTTATTAAGGCTCGGCTTTTTGCTGCTTAACTTGTGGACGCTTAAACTCAAGACATGATGTAAAAATTATATTTTTTTTTTATCTATGGTTTATCACTAAACTGACAGTTTGATTGTTAATAATTTTTTAAGTTACTGCATACAAAACCATTAGTTAGATTAACTATAGTTAGAAAAACACAATTTTTTACACGTTAATTTTATATGTTATCGTCAAGTTAAGAGAGATTAAGTCTAAACTTAATAATAAGATAATGAAAATTGGTTCAAATGTCGTGTTGTTTAATGTCTATTTCTATCAATCTTAATGTAATCTCGATTTAATTTGCTCGTTATCTTTCCCTTCTTAGAATTAAAAAAAAATAAAAAGTTAATCAAACAAATATAGAGATTAAAGTTAATCTCTGTATTAGTAAAAATGGAAATGTGTTAAATTAAATCCGACTCTTTTAAAATGAAAAATGGGAGCTGATGTTCGACAGCTAGCGATTGCTTGGAATTGAATTCTCTGCTGTTACGTTAGTGAGTTCCCCACTAGACGTTTATAATTTAAGAAATAAAATGAGGATACAAAGAAAATCACTTTCTTCTTCAATATGCGTTTTCGTAAGATTAATCGCTTAATTAGAATTAAAATCCTCTTGACGGGCGCTTCCTCTGACGGAGGATTCCTTCGTTCGTTTCTCACGGGTCGATCTCGCACTTATACTTACAAAGTAGACGGCGCTTCTCGGCACTCTCTCTTGGTCCAGTTCCTGGTTTTTTTTTGCGCACGCAAGGCGCGCACGCGATAGCCAGGTTTTTTCGTAGACACGGGCGTTACGCGACATGGCGAATAGCCGTTGACCCTCCGGCAGGTACGACTGGCTGTCTTTCTTTTTCTTTTTTTTTCGAGGCACACGTCGTCACTCGGTTACGTCGTCCGTCGCAAGGACGAGTTGGAAGAAATTGATAGCTACGCCACTCTGCTGCTCGCGAGATCTCGAAAGTAGGTAGATGAGGACCATAGCCTCCGCCTTCCTCCTCTGTCCTCTGCTCCTCCCTTCCCGGCATGTATTACGTAGCCGTCCTTTCGCTGCTCAGTGGAGGACTATTTTATAATAAGGGCCGGCTTCGCGTAATGGTATGTATTTTAAATATTTCGAAAATTGCCTTCCTAGGAAACTCCTCGCATAATGGCAATACTTGGAATATAATCCCGGGGTAACCGGACCGCATAGGCGCCCGAGCACTTAACTTCTCTCAGTCCCTCAGTCCGTCCGCCGCGCCGCCCCGCTTCGCCATCGAGGGAAGCCTCTCTTTTCTCTTCTCCCTTTCCTCGCCCCTCTTTTTATCTCTTCTTCAAACGATCCTTTTCCCCTTTTTCCATTTTTATTTTTTTCTCTCCTCGAGTCGTCAGCGCACTGCATCGCGCGAGTGTTTCTTGTCGCTTTCCTTCCTCGCTTCGGAAATCGTCTCGCGTTGGGTTAACCGGACTGGATATATTCCGTAGGATTTATCTCCGCGGAATCATTGCCGACTGGCAGTATCGGGATAATACACGCAGGGTAGACAGTATCTCAGATCCGCTCGCGTTTTTCCTTTCATCTGCGGATTCCTCTTTTCACGATCTGCTCTCACAACTTTGTAATACTCCACTTTAAATATTTTTCCAACGATTGCTCATGTTAAAATTTTCCATTAAAGTTCCTTTAAAATGGAACGTAGAATAATATTTTATTACCTATGTTTCTTTCGCCAGATTTTAATCTTCGATGATAAATGAATTTACAATTTAGTCTGTAGTTTTTAATTTTTGTAAAATGTCTCAAAATATAGATAAAGAATTACTTTCTAATGGCGCTCTAAAAATACTAGTGTGGACTTGATACCATGCCACGTCTAACAATAAATTTCACCGTATTGGTGGTAATATTAATATCAACATGGTGATGGAGATTGAAAACCTATGATGTTAAATCTGTACCGATATTTTTTAGATTGATATATAGATTTTTTTTTTAAACATTTTGTACATTGAAAGACTGTCCTACTGAAGAATCGCCGATTGTTTCTACTCTCGTTTGAGAAAATATCTCAGTGCAATTTACCTGCGTCCAAGTTTCTTTATGATCCTTTATTTTCTACACTTTACGAAATAATCTCGCCTTCTATCCGTTTAGGGATTTTCGCTGAAAACCGCATATCGGAATCATTTTTTATAATATTTTTGATGCGAGATAATTACGAATAATACATATGTATTCTCATATGTATTCTGTGTAATTATTATTTATAATGTGAAATGCGATTCCGATTGACTTTCGTTTTTATCGAGCATTAAGTATTTAAATAGATTAGAAACGAATAAAAGAATGAATCTCCGAGATAATATCTTCACCGAGAAACAATTGCGGATTGATTCCTATGACAAAAAAATGGTTGTCAGAGTTATCGTTAGCCCATAAGTGGAGCTCCGCGCGGAAGCTATTGTACTTTCTCAGACACTTTAAGAAATTCGATAAATCGTCCCGTCCTTTCCCGACGGAGAGAAAGGAAAAGAGAACCTCGTATCGACGGCGTCGACGCTCCATTTTTCCGGAGCAGTGGTTACGTTAAGGCGCGTACTGAAAATTGCAGAAGAATTCGCCTCGAGTGGCGGCTCCCGAGTGCTCGGAAAGTCGAAAGTTACCCTGAAATCCGCGGTCTGATCTCAGTCCCGCGAGAGACGGCGACCTTCGCGGCGTCGCTCACTTGGGGAATGCATTATTTCGCGGCATGGAAATGCCCTCGAACCGGAAATCGATGTCGGATCGCTTAAGTAATACGCCGGGAAAACGCGACCGTTTAGCGTTCCCCGTATTTTCCCCTCAACGACGACGACGATGACAACGACAACGACGACAAGCGTTTCAAGCGAAACCCTGACGGGCTGGAGGGAATCGTGTAGGGTAAACCACGATGGGGTTGGAGGAATCAAGTGGCGGGAAAGAGAGAGGGGGGGGAGAGAGAGAGAGAGAGAGAGAGAGAGAGAGAGAGAGAGAGAGAGAGAGAGACAGGCGATCAAAAAGGGAGGGAAAAGATCCGCTCGTTGATAAAAGTTGTATGTGCGTCCACCCGGAACGTCCGCGGAGCTGTTCGTGAAACATTCAAGCCGGACGACGGCTCGAAAGACACTCCCGCCGACTTGAAATTCCCGCAACGACCTCTCCGTAATAATGTAACGACCGCGGTGTACCGTGCGGCCGATCCCCGCGCGTCTCGCTCTTTATCATCCAATTCCCCAGTCGCGATTTTCGCGACGGGACCGTGTCCCTACTTTGAATTTCTGTGCCGGAACACGACATTTACGATATCGACATCCGGAAGGAAGGATGATTATCAACGATTTACCTTGGTATCGAATTAAAAAATAAAAGGACGACTCTCATACTCACATCACAGCGATTATATTTAATTTTTCGGAGCTGACGCAAAAATCTGTAACATATAATATTTACTGACGTATTTTCTTCTCAATTTAATTTTATTAAAATATACTTTAATAGTTATATTTTACGACATTTTGGTTCTTTGAAATTAATTATATTTTTAAGACCCATTTAATTTAGGTTAATTAAAAGACACTATTTTCAAGAAATCAAAATAACAAAAAATGAATACTAAGTATATTTTAATAATAATAATCGAAAGAACCCTGCTACTACTAATTATATAGAAAAGGTAGCTTCAGAAATATGTTGTATATATAGTGGCATATTGTAAATACATAATTTTTTTGAAAAGCAATTATATGGTTTCTTTACATTAGTTGGTTTATCTCTTATTTTATAGAGAAAGGTACTTTCAATTGATGAAATCCAAAATAACTTTCAAATTTTCAACAGTAAAATCTGTTTATTTTTTATTTTATTTTTTAAGCAATTATATGGTTTCTTTACATTGATTTATCTCATTATTTTGTTCAGTAGAGCAAGGTACTTTTCAGTTCAATTAAATTCAAAATAGGAGCAACTTTCAAACTACAATAAAATCTTATTTATTTTTTGTGATTATGCTTATGGATACTTTCGATGAGCAGCATAAATTGCAAAATATCACAATTTCAGTTTGAAGCCACTTTTTGTATACAATTAGTGCGATGTTCTAGTTACAGACTACTTAAAGAAAACGAATTATTTGACATCTTTGACAAAGAAATTAATTTTGGTCCAATAGATTCATTATCAACTTCGGAGGATTAACGTTGATATTTCGATGATTGAAATTAAATTATGCAACTTTTTTTGCATTTTTTTATTTATGTATATTATATGTAATTGAGTCGGAAATAAGAAACATGCTTTCCTGATATCTTGGCGCTTGATGGACGTATTGTGCGCTCTTGACGTCCGATCAGTTACGAGTTAATCTCGAAACGAATCGCTGCCGTTTCAAGAAAGGCCGCGCGCGCGTGCATTTATCGGAGATCGTTTAATCCCTCCCCCAATTTCTGCGCTATACAAAATTCCTGACAAACAGAACGTCCGACCGGCCGATTCCGAATCCGGCGTGCACCGGATTCGATCAGAAATGCAACATAGAGGTCTGTTGTTTCTGATGTTACAACGACGGCAGCGGCGCAGGAAAGTAGAGAGAGAGAGAGAGAGAGAGAGAGAAAGACAAGTCTTTTTATCGTTCATCATCACGCACAGTCATCGTTCCGGAAAAATGGCGATTTTATAAAGCGAATTTAGCAATCTTTCCCTTTAACTTCCTTTGGGAATCACTGATTGTTATTTTTGTTGAGCTTTAATGACTTGAACATAACTAACTTCTCGACGTTTCACGCATATTATCTCGGTATTTAACTTTACGAAAACTTGCATGGAAATTTAGATAAAAAAGAAAAAATTCAAGAAGAGGAAATTTAATTTTTTTTAATTCGGCCTCGCGACGAACCCAGAACTGACCGCCGCTTCAGAATTTCAATAACGATCGGGATTGCGCCTATCCCGAAAGAGTTAAAAGCGTCTCATCCCTTATTTACATAACCCATTTTTGCAGCCTCGGCTTTCGAAACGACCAAATTTGCCAGGCGATCTAACTTTTACGATCGCATCCGATTTCCGAGCATACGCGACTCGTTCTCTTTCTCCCTTTCCCCCTCTCTCTCTCTCTCTCTCTCTCTCTCTCTTTTTCTCTCTCTCATTTTTTTTTCTTTTCAAGTTCCGTCGAACGAACGTTGCTGGAACGCTATCGCGACGGCGGGTCGGAGGGTCAGGACAAGGGGGTGGGTTTCCATTTCGAAAATGCGGCGCAGAGGACGGATCTCCGCGCGATGTACGGCGGGCGACAGCTCCGGCGAGCTCGCGGTAAATCAGAAATTATCTTGCGTCGCGTCCGAGTTGCGCTGCCTTTTCCCATCGAAACGCGCATAAATACCGAACCAGAACGAGCGACAGAGACGGAGGGTGGAGGTAGCGAGAGGGAGAGGAGCAGAGCGGTCCTTGCAGTCGCGGCGGCGTGCACGATGCACTCGCTCTCGCGTGTACGTGTGCATATGCAGGACGACACGCGTGCACATACATGCACGCGACCGTATATGGTGTGTCCTAGGAACACCGTATACTACATGTTTCAGGGAGGGATAATACAGAAACATGACAAGAATTTCATCTCAATACCTCGTCAGTCGGTCCAGAGAGTCAGTCTCATGATGTCAACAATTAGAAATTATCAAGTAATTTTGTTTCTAAAAGAATGTTTCTGAATTGCTTCAATTTTAAATGGATTTTATTTTAATTTTTGAGAGATTTGAATTTTCTCGCTTAATATTGAAATTATAAACTTTTATAATATACATCCGGAAAAAAAAGAATCAACTTCAAAGAATGCAGAAGAAGAATCGTTCTAGAAAAATCACACATGCACGTTCATATTTGCTAAGTAACTCTCGATAATAAAGTAAAAGCGAACAATTAAGTAAACGTAAAGAATCCCGCTAATTATATGGAAAATTTGGTTGTCGGCGAAATGAATAATTAAACACACTTTCACATGTAAACTTTTAACTTGTAATAAAACAGAAGATGTTGCAGACACAAGACTAAATAATTTTTTGAGCTATAATGTCAAATTGTGACCACAAGTTTTACACTTTTAATAACCATTGCTTATAAACTATCTGTTATTGAGTCTTGATGTGTATGATCATTATAAGCACATTATAAGCTACATATTACATGTGAAAACCAATTCATTCCACTACATTTTTATATAAATAAATATAAGATTCTTTCGAAGAAAAGATATTATCTTATTGCGCTTCGATAGGTATCGATTCCATCGATAATGGCGAGTCTTAATAATATGTATAACGATTCGCGTCTATACATTCATCGCGTCTCTTCATTCCAGCTGACTGTTCCACACTTAAGATTCGCTCGTTCTCGGACACCCTGTACAGACGCCCATATACGCACACAGACACGCGTAGCTCTGTGTACGGGCACAGCCGCCCCCGCAGATATATATTAATACGTGGACTGCACGTCGCGGTACGCGCGACTTGATGGACGGATGACCGGACCATTCCGCAGATTGCTTCGCTCCCGATTCCGACCGGAAGGAGATTTATAACCTCTCGTCGTTATCTGCGCGAGCGAGCGAGTGAGCGGGCTGGCGAGAGAGCCGTACGCCTCTCTACCTATCTATCTCCGCTCCTCGTTCCGCTCGATCACAGATCGATCAGCGGGTCGCGCGCGCGATCACTCGTCGTCCTTTGAACTCCTGCCAAACGCGCGACGAGCAAGGGTGATGGAGGTGGAGGTGGAGGAGGAGGAAAAAAAAAGAGTTCACCGCCGGTAGATGATAGCGCGACGCGTTCGTAATTTTTTCTCCCGATCGCTTTCGGGGGACGCGGTACCTTTTACGCGCGCGCGAAGCTAACTCTTCCAAACGGAATTCCACCACAACTGCCGGCGGAGAGTTGTGGCACTTGAGCTCTTCGGCGTATCGCTTGGCGGCACGCCGAAGAGCAAAATAAGAAGAAAAAAAAACGGAAATAGAAAAAAAAGGAGGAAAGAATATTGAGTAAGAAAGCTCTCCCGCAGGCGAAGTAACGCCGCGTACGCTCAAGTTAGTTACTTATCGGATAAATATAGAAATATTTCTTCCTCCGTTGCGCAACAAATGATAAGTAAATATTTCATAAAAAGCGATGTTGATAGCTATATTTGTTTAATACACACCGTGCCTCACAACCACGTATGTCACAGTTTTTATATTGCGAAATATTAAGAATATATTTTAAACATTTCAATATTTAACCGATATATAATTTGATATTCATTTAGAATAATATCGCAGTTCTTTATTATTTGATATAACTTGACGAACCTTGAGAACATTCGGGAAATAAAATGATAAGCGAGTTTTATTTAAATCGTGATAACTTCAAAGTAAGACATATATGATTTTATGTAAGAAAATAATTCTTAAGATAAAAATTATCTTCGTAAATTTGCAAATTTACGATGATAAAAAAAGTAGATATTTCGTGTCTCCGCAAAAAACGTGATACAAAAAGTAAAAAATATAAAATTGTTCGGGAGAAAGGAAAAAAATACATATTTTTTAATTAATTATTTACAGTGTTAAACAAGTTAATTAGAGCAAATAAAAAATTACTATTTCACGTTTCAAGTCTATAAGTACCTAATGTAAATATTAATTTTGTTATATTAGACCTCTAAAAACTATCCTTATTTTAAGTTGTGATTTTGCCCGTTTTCAATTCTTTTCTGTTTTCTATTTGCATTCAAATTGTATTATATCACTTCCTGAGAGTCAATGTATTTAGAACACAAATTACACGTAATACGAAATTCATAAAATTTCAACTCGTGTTATTCTCTTGCGAGGACGATATAAATTATAATAAGGAAGTTACTCACTCCACAGTTGCCATGGCGTTGTCCGATGTTTCTCTCTCAGGCCTCCTCCTTTCAAATTCCTTCGTTGCACTCGCATAATAGTCACTCGCGAAAGTACGATTAATTACGAAGCGCGCTAATCACGCCAGAATGCGACGATCACACGGCGCTTTGCATGGCACTCCCACTATTAATCGCATACAACGCGTTTACTACGTCGCGAAGAACAACGCGAGATATTTGCCTCACGAGTGAATCGCCTCAATGCGAGCTGTCGCTAATTAAACTCGCTATCTGATAATGTCGCGTTAATTTTAATAATCGTAGGAAATGATCGTGAGACAAACACTCGCTAACGTGAAACGGTAGTATGATGACACATGTAGGGCTGCTTCGTTGTCCCACAAGTGTCGGTTGCATAAATGTTTACATCTACTCAATACAACTCTTTGTATACGTCACAAAGAATTTGTTGGAACGTTTAACGTACAATAGAAACATATAAATATTCCGTTTCTTGTGTTTTTTTTTTTTTTTTTTAAATCAATTATGAGGAGCGCTCTCATTACTCGAGTTACATATAATACATCGTACTTTTAATCTTCGAAGCTGATTCAAAATCATCTGTGACAGAATTTCGGACTTGTGAGATTTATTTAATTTATATTGATTCAAAAAGGCACTAATTAATTTCGAGGAATCGAAATAACAAAACTTGTATAAAAAAAAATTTGAATATTAAGTCTAATAACAATAATTTCAATTTGTAAATGTAACATAAAGAAATAAAAAATGTAGGTCCAATCCAGAACAATTAACAAGTCGCAATGTCAATTTGACCTTAAAATGAATCGTGACTGTGTGATCGAACAGCGACTTAATAATTTTTTTGGGGCCATTTGGAAATCATGATGACTATATGGTTTGCTTGGGAATAGATTTACCGTCAGTTCCGAAGGGATATAATTAAGTGGATCCAATAGACTCACCATCAGCTTCGGAGAATTAAAGCGATAAATCAATTTAAAAAATATTTCTATGTATTTTAAATCAAACAATTACGTATTTTATTTATCTATTTATTTTAATTTACAAACAACATTATATTATTATATTACATTGTTAACTGTGTTGACTCTAATAGCCTCCTTATTGTATTATCAATTTTAAACCGACGGAAAATCCAAAGTGTATTCGAATCGAAGTGGGAATAATTATCGTTGATAAACGTTATACAATAACAACATAAAATTTCCAATTGTCTCATCACTCGAATTCCTATCGAGCGAGTCGCACGAAATATTTGTTTTGATATCCTTAGTATGCTCGTGAATTGTTAAACGCGGAAGTTAATTAATCGTATAGCTCGATACTCGGACTAATTGTTTGTAGGAAGTAGTCACGTTTGTCTCCCAGTACTTGACACGATCACGATTCGATAGAACATCCGACGACACCGCGGGAGCGATGCCCGTTACCTGCTATGCCGACTCGAATCTCGTGAATGACAACAACGCAACGCGCGACAGCTTTGCGTACACGACGACCGCGTCATAAGTTACCAAAACAAATACCAAGGCCATACGCCAGACAAGTCTCGTTGCCGTAAAATATTTAACATACTGTGGAATAACTGTAACTATGCCGAATATATTCTTTCCCCTACATTTTAATTCCTCAACTATAGATTTGAAATTTATAGGAGACCCGTCATTTATTTAGAAATTTAAATGAATTATAGGTCTGTTCTTTATTGTACTAAAT
>NW_017259279.1:1156392-1159148 GCF_001594045.1 Atta colombica | reverse complement strand
GTGCGTGCGTGCGTGCGTGCGTGCGTGTGTGTGTGTGTGTGTGTGTGTGTGTGTGTGTGTGTGTGTGTATTTGATATATATTTATTTGTTTGAAGTTTGATGAAAGCAAAATAGGAAGTTTTAGGCCCGGTTGCATCAACGTTACTTTAATTTTAAGCGAGGCTTAAAACTCTCTTTGTCTCTTTTCGATTTTAAAACAAGCTAGAGTTTAAAATTTCGCTTAAAATCAAAGTAATATTGAAACCGGGCCTTAGTGCGGTCAATAAGCGACAGAAGAGGCCTTATGTTTCGTTTTTAGAGAAAAACGATCAAAACTTGATTTTATATAATTAATACTGAAAATACAAGGAAATAGAAGACACTTTGTATACAGAATGAAAAGCGATTGTTGATACATATGTATTTATATATTGTATATTTATCTTTTTTCTAAAAGTGAGAATGTTTAGGATTCCTCATCCACTGATGTATAATGTCCATAGTTAAGGATTAAATTAATTTCAATGAAGGAAGCGTTGTTATGTAATTTACACTTTGTTTAGTGGATCTGCGTCACCTATAAGGTAAAAATTAATTCCGTTTCATCAAAGCGACGTTTTGAAATGGAGATATCGCTATTAGAATACTAATTGATGGAAGAATTTGCTTCCATCTGATCCATATGTATATAAATGTATGTTACCAATGACAAATTTTAATTGTTGTGTGCAAATTCTTTTCTTCTTATAAGTTGAACGGTTAGTACATGTTATTTATCTTAAGAAGAATTAAAATATATATTACTTGAAAAATCATATTTATCTTTTTCTGTTTTGGTCGAAAAATCTTTTTATGTGAATTAATTTATTTTTATTTATGAATTTTTATTCAATATAAATCTGAGGGAATTAAATAAATTATAATTTCAGTAAATTGAAAAAAATCAAATGAAATCACAACAAAAAATATCACAATTTGCAAATAAAAATTATCTTTTTTTCATAATTAAAAACATAATTCTTCACTATTCTCGAGTTATAAACAAATTAAAAAAGGATAACAATAAAGTAACATCTATAAGAAGACAATCAAGTTTGTCTTCTTTTCAATCGTAAAGGAATTTTGATTAACTTTAATCGTTTATAATTGAAGAATTGTTGTGATCTCGACATTTTCTGAAGATTTTTGTCACTCGTGACAAAACATTTGGTTCCCATATTGCGCGGTATATGATAAATAAATTTTTTTTATTAAAAGTAACGCGCATAATCATAATTTGATTATAATTGGGCAATACTCTTTTGTCTCCTACGGGACAGGAGAGACAAAATGTAATTGAAGCTCGGATGAATGAAATTGGACTTTTCATTAAATTGAGCGACAGCGTAGAGTTTCTTTGTATCCGTGCTTATCAACCTCTACCATACAAGGTAGTGATTGTTGATCGCTTCAGTTGCGCGCATGAAATACGAAACGCCTGCGTCAAAGGATAAATCAAAGGATTAATTTATAGTATTCAATTACAAAGGGAAGAATTACACGTGGCGAGAGGAACGATGCCGTGCGATCGTTGCACCGCGACAGTGCACTCCGGCGTAGACGAGTGGGTGAAAAGGGGGCCGGGAACTCGGCCAAGGGGCCCGTTTTTTTTTTTCAGGCCGCGTTACACCGGTGACGGCGGAACGGGACGAGGGAGAGAGGGGAGGGGGGGGGAGAGAGGATCGTCGCGCACATGCCTGAAAAACGCGAGCGTCACGATAAATTAGATTTAATGACTGTCGCAAAAAAGCGCGATATGAAAGTCGGACGCGCGGGACGAACCGATAGAAATTAAATTCTAGGATATTCGATTACGGTACCGGCAGCAGCCCAGGCCCACCTCCACCCTCGCTCCGTTCCCCTCCCCTTCCTCGTCGTCCTCGCCGATGAAACCCTCGTCGTTCGTTGCTACACATTCGGGCGCTTTCGCCCCGGCGCTGACATCGAGCCGAAAATAGAAAAAAAAGAGTAGGAGGGGGAGAGAGAGAGAGAGAGAGAGAGAGAGAGAGAGAGAGAGAGAGAGAGAGAGAGAGAGAGAGAGAGAGAGAACCTCCCCAGGAATAATGGGCGCGTGCAACCTGCGGAAATAATAGATGCAATAATGCCCCGCCTCCGTAATCGCCGTATAGAAATTTGCGCGCATCTCTGTCCCCTACCCCTGTTCTACCCCGCGTCCTCTGACCTTTTTTATTCCCGTGAGTCGGCTTATAATTTCGCCTAATGGGATATCAAGGGCGAGACTTCGCGGACATGTCCCGTCGTCCTTGCGGTGCGCACAGATTTTCGTGTGCGCGATGTGTCTGAGGCTGTTTATATATATAATTTTCGAATAACGTTAAACACTGAATTTGAATCAACGATTTTTTTCTAAATGAAAAGAAGAATTTATTTTTACTTTCATGAAAAGTGACGCTATAACAGTGTTACCCCTGAGAAAAATTTCTGATTGAAAATGAATGAATCAGTAAGATTCTGATCACATCCATTCAAAATTCTGTTATAATTGGTCATCATAATTGGACATCTAATTGTCTCAAGAATTGTAAATTTAATCAAGAAAAGTCTGATTAAATCTACAATTCCTTTTTCAACCAGAAATGCTTCTCAGTGTATAACTCTGTTAAAAAAATATATAATTGATCATAGCACAGTAATATATGATAATGGCAATCATTTTTTTTCTCAGTATAACAATATGCGTATTATTTAAATGAGTCAACAAATGACCATGCGTTGTA
>NW_017259279.1:1145090-1156292 GCF_001594045.1 Atta colombica | reverse complement strand
ATTTAAATTTGTTTATATTTGTATCGCGCGATATTTTTGCATGCCAGGACTCCTTTCCTATGTAATATAAGTTAATTGAAAATGCACTACTTGATATTCTTAGTAAAAAATCTGATAAGCAGACAGTTTCTTATATCTTCATATCGAGAGGCGGATTCCGTTCATTTCGCGCAGATTGATCGAGATATCACGAAGATTGATCGAGGCGTCGCGTAGCGTCGCGTCGGTACAAGACGAGCGCCTTTACGTATTTATATATTCTAGCGTGGCTGAGTCACGCGTTCCTGCGTGCGCGCGCGCGCGCGTTTGTGAATTTGTTCGCCAGCTCGGCGAATGTTAATATACAAGCGTTGCTATTAGACGGCAGAAATATAATTTCGTTTATGTCGATGACTCACGTCGTGGAAATTTCTGAGTCAATCTGATTCATTCGGCCTGGTTCGAAGATTTCCACTGGGAAACACACACACACACACACACACACACACACACACACACTGAAGAAAATCATTTACGACTAGGATTGCATGATAAAATAATTAAGATTAGAAGTTCCATTTTTATAGTAATTACTGCTGTAATGCTAGTAATAATAATTACATTTATAGTTCTATAAGAAAATATCTAGCTGGTAATTGCATAATAATATATGGTAATTACAACCATTGTTTTTCTCAGTACAGCAGTATTCGTATTATTTAAACGAGTCGACAATAAAATGTACGTAATCCTCGCGTGCATTACATAAAATTTCTTTTGTCTCGAATCTGCCAGAGACGCTCGCGGCTTTAAAAAGAACATCATAAAATACAGAATCCTTATAAATGTAGGACTTATAAATAAAAACATTTTGTTTCGTTTGTTTTTAATGTAGGAAGTTGTGTCTCGATTTACTCGTGCAAGTTGTGTTTAGAAAACTTTGTCCAGAGACATTGTCCAGAGGATATACGCACTTGTGAAATTACGTGGATCTAACGGTCTCCAGGCTGACACCTCGACATAATGTATACGTTCGCGGTTTTCACGTCGCAGGTGTCGAGTTTTCGCGTCGACGACAACGGCCGCGTATCGGTTCATATATAGGAAACGCCGGATCGAGATAAAGGAGCGCGAATCGGTCCCGAGAAAGAGCCATTGTCTCGCGCCTCGTTTCGCATTACCCGGCGGCGTATTAAAAATTCTATACTCCATTGTGTCGGCGAGATTGCGTTTCGAAGGAGGTGGCAGTGCACGCGCGCGTGCCGATCGTCGAACGTGAGTTTCACGCCGCTTGCATTTCACACCTGCCTGCTGAAATCTTTCCTCGCTTTCGCGAGGCGGAATTTGTAAATATAAACAGTTCGTTTCCGTGAGGGAGCAATCCAATATCCCCCTTTCCCGAAAAATATGCCAACGCACACACGTACACGTCGCATATCGTAAAGACTTGTAGCGCAGGCAGCTCTGCCGAAAAATCGGCTCGAACGTATTTGGGAGGTATAGACCGTTCATTCGAGAGGAAGTGACGGGCGAGAATTTATTATCGTGGAAGATCGCATCCTCAAAGAGATCAAATCGTTTCTTAAGAACTCGCTCGCTTTCGTCGTTCTGCCCGTTTATACCCGGAAGTGTGCACGGCGAAGATAAGCAGGCGGATACCTGCATTGTGGTCTGGATCAGATAAAAAAGGCCCAGAAATGTGTGCGCGAAACGGCCGAATGCGTCGCCGTCAAGGTGCGGAAGACCAGAATGCAACTTGCAACCGACGGACAGCTGTCTCGTAGATAGCGTGTGCAATCCATTGTAAAGATTTAATACGTTTTGACCTTTCGTGAAATCAAATTATTTTCCTTCCTGTGTCTGTGGAGGGAAGCGATTAAATCTCTTTGCCCTTAGATTAGAAATAGAGGCGAAATATATTTTCATCTCGTTTCAATATTTTCAATATTTGCGTTTCTCTTGGACGTATGAAAGTATATACGAGACGGCGGGTGCCGCCGCGTTTTGAAATAAAATACGAGTCTGTTCGGCTGAAATAAATTATCCAATTATGTAAATGGAACTTTAGGAATTCGCGTTGGATGCAGACGCAAAATATGACGTGCTACTGCCAAGGGCACGAGGGAAAATCGTGCGCTTGCGAGCAACTTACATCGGGCAACGGGAAGAAAAAGTACGGCCATTCGCCGCGTTCGAAAGCGAAGATAAGATCCATGCGGCTGGAAATATCTTAGGCAAAATAAAGGCGCGCGATATCTCTCGGCAGGATCATCGCGCTACCCTGCTATGCCCGTTTTATTTCGTTGCGCGCGGAGGTGGTGTACCGGGTGGTACTAAAAGGCGCCCCGGACGAAAGAGCGTAACGTTACGTTCGATGTATCGCCGGAGACGGCAGAGATGGCGGCCCATTGTCTGGACTACAAATTAATCTGGCGATCGATACCACGTCGAGCGACGTCTTGCGCCTGGCCATGTACGCGGTGACTCGCGAAAAGTAAGTCGACAGCGCCGGCGACAACGGTTCGTTCGCGTCTGCTCTGAAGGATGTCCGTCGCGCGAAGGATGTGCACCTCGATCGATGCACCCCGTCGAGAAAAGGCCTTCCAAGGAGATATTCGCTCACCGGAAGTGACCTTCGCGCCCAAGTCCCGAGTTCTAATTCCGAATTGATTCTCGCCACGTTCGATTGCGAAATATTTCTAACGTCACTCTTATATTAATACTTATTTAATTCAGACCTAACATTAAAATATTGATTAATAATACTGACTGGTATAATCTGTAATTCGATGCCAACTAAATATTTTCGATAGAACTATAAATACAATAATTACTAACATTATACAGTATCTAATATAAAAATAGAGTCTTAACTATAATCATTTTGTTGTGCAATTATAGTCACGATCATCAAATTTTTCTCTCAATGAGCTAATTTAGTTAAAATGAATATTTTTATGCTAGTACTTATCTTCGGATTATGATAGCTCGAAAGTTATTTGAACGATTCTGAAAATTAAGAAAAGATTTTGTGAGAGCTAATAGTAAAGTATCATACAAGTACATGAAACCAGCAGAAGAAAGATCAAGACTCACCAGTTTGATTGGAAACGGCTTGAAAAACTTCCTTCGAGGAATCCCCTTTCTTTAAAGTAAAAGTAAAAAGAATGTGTTTGCGGCGGTAGTATCGTGCGAGAGAATCTCCTTTTAGTTCGGATGAGCTCATGCCACGCCGGTCGAAGGCGAGGCCGAGAGGATCTTTATCGCTCGGAAGCAAAGTGCTACGCCATCGTGGGTTCCGGGGTGTCGTCCCCTTCCTCCTACTCTCTTTCCTCTCCTCTTCCTCTTGCCGTCCTCCAGCCGCGAGGTTTCCACGGCGCGGTAACGCGATAGAATATTCAAACGCAAAATAAAAAAGGTTTCTTGGACGGCGGGGGGTATTGCATTAACCAAGATTGCTGACGATAAAATGAAAATAATGCGGAATGACGTGCACGGCGAGGGAGAGGTGCGCGGAAGCAAGGGGGCAATGAGGAGAGGAAGAGGTGGAGCGGGGGCAAGAGGGGGGGAGGGGGGGGGTGGAAAACAGATAAAGATAAAGTACGAGCTAAAGTAGGTTCGTGGGCGAGGAAGTGGTGGGTGGCGGTTGTGAGGGTGGCGGCGACGGCGAAGGATGAGAGGGCCAGAGGAGGGTAGCTAGCTGAGGATATCAGGTCGGGGGTAGAAGGGGTTGAGAGGGAGCAGAGAAGGAGGACAGAGGCACGGAGGAGAGGCGCCAGGAGTCGCTTGTGTAATTGCGTTAAAACTTCCGCCGTGCAAAAACACCCCTTCGAAACGTGTTCCCACTCGTCGCGGCTGCCTCGTCTCATCTCGTCTCGAGATTCTTCGCTCGCGACGAGACTCCGCGTGACGTTTCCGGTTGCCACGACGGTCGATGGCCAAGAAATGCCATTCTTAACAAAAGCGGAATCGTAATCTTTCAAGATTGTATCACAGAACGGAAAGAAAATATGTAGGTTCAAGTTTCCAAAATTTTTCGAAAAACAAAATAATAATTTCGTGAGAAATAAATTGTGTATAATTTTAAAGAGGTCACTGGTTGATAATCGTTTTATTTTGGGTACATTGTAAAATAATATCATACACCTCGGGTCCTACATGTAATGAAACTGCTTTGCAACTCTTATATTTCTTTGATTTATTTATCGTTATAATAAGGAAAGTACCTACAAAGTTGTCGATGCTCACGACAAGCCCCGCCAACGTATGGAAGTAAATTTACCGACTTGCTTTCAAGAGCAGGAAGTTCTTCGGTGTCGTAAATTCTCCCGCTCTACATTTACTACGGTGGGAACTTATAAAAGTACGCAAATTAATGGCTTGTCAATAATCGTGGCAATGTCAACAATGACGTTTTTTAGCCCATGTTATTCTTCTTTCTTGTTCAGCCGCGAGGATACGTCGTATCGTTCCGAGAATCCGATTGTGATTGGCTTTTTTGTGGAAATGTATAGGGTGCAGATTAGTAAAATTTCGTACTCTTTTTTTGTACGAAACTTTATAAACCATAAACTTACAGTTGCCATCCTCTTTGTCACTGTTTTTCTTTAAAGGATATTTGGGGAATTATTCTGGGATTTCAGGGAATCTAAATATTTATATTTAGATTGACTTCTTCACGCTTTGTATTAGTCCAATTTATAACAAGTATAGTAAATTTTAACCCATAAGAGACACCGAATTAATCACCGTCGATGAGGAAAATAATCGACTATGCTTGGTCAATTTTACGTTACTTAATACTACTAACAAATAATTAGATGTGAAATAATTATTCAATAATTTTCTGATCAATTTCACACGCATTTTTATGCGTCCGAGGTGTTTGATCTGCGAGTTCTAGTTTAGAAAATTTTTGTATGGCAACCCTACGTGAGCTTGTTGAACGCAATAACATTTTTTTTTTAAGAATGGACAGCGTTCTTTTTTTTTGCGTCGCTCTTCAATTACATGATCAAAGCCGCGAGCCTCTCGCGAATCGCGGGATGCTTTTTTTTTTGCGAGTCGCATTTCGTGAACATCAAACCATGAATGATTTTTTCGCGCAGAACGTTGCAGAACGCGACGGCTCGTGTTACGGAGCTGATGCTCGCATGCTCTCGCGTGCTTTTATAGATTTTTGTCGGGGGCGCGCGCTGGGGCGTGTATGTCGATTTTATGCGACACGGCGCCGTAAATCTCGATTTTCTAAGAATCTCCGTCATACGGCAAACATTACGTCAAGATACGTTAATCCGACGTTCGTTCGCTTCGCTATTACGAAGTGCAAACCGGCGACAGTACTTGAAACTGCGTCGCCGATTAAATATTAGTATTCCCGACCCGAAGCAGCGCAGCGAAGTTCGGATTAAGAGCACTTCCCCGGCTTCTCTTCCCTACTGCGTTCTTCGCCGAAACTAAGAACTATCCCGGGGGCTACAAAAACAAAACTCACTTTCTCCACAATCGCATGGAGATGAAAAGAGATCTTTGTACTTCTGTATAACGTCGTCGGTAGACAGTGACGCAATCTTGTGCAATAATCGTGTATAATAGAACAGAAATCAGTTTGCATTCTTCCTCATTTAAAATGCTTTTAATGTTCTCGCTCTTCTTAGAATATCACGAGAACACAAATTAGATCCTCATGAAATTGTATTGGTGACGCATTCATCGAGATATGAAAAGCATACGTCAATTTTTTCAATAGAGGTCACAAAATATCGACGGAAGTAGAAAATTAGATTACATTGTCCAACCGTTTTTTCATTTAATAATAATAATCCTATTTCGTCGTTTTTATAATTTTCCGAGCTCGGGAATTTATCAAATGGTTCGATCGGAAATGCAAGCTAAATTGCAGACTGCAATTTCCGGTCATGACTACTTGAAAGGCTAACGAGTCTACTATCTAGCTATTTTATTCACAATTTGCAAATTATTGAGTAGACAGGTCGCGAAAACTACTCTTAGAACTACTCTAGAACAAGGCAGACAAATAGACTCCCAAATTAATTTGGTCTGACGCAATGACATTTCGCCCATCTGCTCCCTCGCTTTCCACCCCTCCCCCCCCCCCTCGCGTTTTCAATAATAAATGTAAAATATTTATGAGAATAGCGTCGCGCGTAGTTAACGAGTAGGACATGCAAGAAAATTACGATGAAGTCGCAAAGAAGAAAAATAAAAATAATTAATTACAGATTGACAGCGTAAAGAATAATTGTGAAATTTGCGTTTAACGCGAGACACGATCACTATAATTTTTCGTTAATGAAAGCTGCGAAATAAAGTAATGCGCCTTTAATTGAAACAACAAAGACAAAGTGGAGAAGACAAGAAACAGAAATAGACTCGTCGCTCGAAAATTACTCTGATAGAGCATGGCTTTGCTTGAAGGTTATTCTTAAAGTGGAAGGACTTGATGCTTGCCTCTATTTCCTCCTCTCAGAAAATGTTGAATGGAAAAAAAACGAGAGAAAAGACGAGAATCGAAAGAAAGAGAGAGAAGTGAGGAAGGTTAATATATGCGGTCGACAAGTGTCACGGCGTCGACTCACCTTTGCGTACACTTTTACATACGTAAATGTAAATAAAACGTGCTGCACGAGCTTGCGGTCGCGTGACGCTTTCCTGGCGTATGAAAGGAATGATTTTGTTCAAGTATTCGAAAATTTTGCCAGATGCAAATCTGAAAATAATTTTGTTGGACCATCAAAATAATTATATAAGAAATAATTATATAAGAAATTCAAATTTCATAAGCATCCGGGAAAAAAATGTTTTATATAATTATATAAAATTATGTTTCAAAATTTCATATAATTGTATATAATTATATATATTTATATATACTTATATATAAAATTATACTTAAAATTGTATAGAATTGTATAGAATTATATATAAAATATATCCATTTATATACAATTATATAACATTATACATCATTTTATATAATTATATATAAAACATTTTTTTCCCGGACAACGTTGCTAAAAATTTGACATTCTGACAACAATCAGTGAGAACAGTTTTGATGCAATACCTAAAAATTTAGATAGAGGTACGGATCTAAAAATAATTTTGTTGGACACTATCCAAATAATTATATAGAAAACTCAAACATAACGAGCATGCTATAAAAAGTTGATGTTCTACAATAATATAATTACTTTCAGATCTATACACTGAGAAAAATGTTTGGTTGAAAATGGACAAACCAGAAGATTTTGATTGATATAATCAGAATCTTCTCTAAACATTTTTCTCAGAGTATAACTGTTTAAATGTTAGATATATATCATTAAACCATCTTTTTTTCGTGCTGAAAAACTACCACACGCGATTTAGATTAACAGCTCGAATATCGGAAGCGAGGATTCGATCTATCGATCTGCGTAACGCAAAGAGAACATGATCGACTTCTCGCGCACTTCTTCTCGTTAACGTTGGTTGAATTTGAAAGTGGCGCGCGTGCGCAATGCGTCGAACAAGCTTCCCGCGCGGTCAGCCGTCTCGGCGCGTCGTGGTGGCGTTTTTCGCGCGTTTTCCCATCAAAGACCGGATCGCGGTCGCGTACAGCATTCGTCACAAGTTACGTCAGTGCTGAGCAAGAATCGTGACGCATTATCTCGCGTCGCGTCGTGGCGTGGTGGCGATTCCTTCCGAAGCAGCATCGGGGTGACCGTACGCTAAAGATCGTTACCGTTACATAACAAGCGTCGAGTGTCTACACGGAAAAATTATTGCGCATGATTCCGGATCTTCTGATTCTCACTTCTTCACGCTAAATGGACTAAATGAAGAGAGATTGTTTTCATAACAGTAATTGGAAAGAATGATTTTGCTGAAGAATCTAAAAATGTTGCTAGATATAAGTCTGAAAATAATTTTCGTGGAAAATAATTAGATAAAAATCTTAAGCACGATGATCAATGCTGTAAAGAGAGTTGTGACATTCTAATAATTAGTTCGAGCATCCTACGTACATAATTATTATGATCCATCAAAACTATTTTCAAATTTGGTTAAATTTTTAAATATTTTAATAAAATCATCCTTTTCGTGTACGATTCTAATTTATAATAATAAAATTTATATTTATTTAAATTATGTACATATAATATATAATGTATATTGAATCTCGCGCATTTGAATAAAATTGTTAAACGTATCACTGCGCATATTCTAACACTCGATACTTGATGCTGTCGTGTAAAGGTACCTTAAGTCGCAGACTACGATGCCGTAGGCGTTCCTAACTGACCCTTCTCTCTTTGTTTACAAGAGACAAGACTACCGGGAATTGAGATTAAGCTGATGACGAATGGCAGGTCGCGCGTCAATTGGCACGCAAGATTTTCTTTTCAAAGCAAATAACTGCGGAATGATTTGAGAATTTCGGATTAGAACCGCGATGGAGAAACATGAAATGAGTCAATATTGTAAAAAGAGTCATTTTTTTGAGTCAATTTTTGATCATTTAGTCAGAAAAATCGAGCCGCGAAAAAAACGATTTTATTTGACATATGTTGGCAATCGAAGGAAATCGAGTGGTGTGGTGTGGAGGGGAGAGGAAGGGGACGGGCAGCGAGCATCTGGCAGCACCGGCGTTAGTCCGCGTCTTCGCGTCTATCGGTATCGTTTTCTTTTCGTGCGTGAGTGGGGCCTTGAACAGGCATAATCGCAAGTTTTCCGTTTCTGACGGGAGTGAGATATCGCCATCGAGCACCGCGATAGGACCTATATTTTCGAACGTATTGTCGCGATAGTACTACTTTCAGTCTAATTTAAAATGCGTTCGTCTTCGAGGAAGGAGGACTGGAAAGTTCCTCCAAAATGGCGTCCTTCGTTCGTCACGTCACTACTGTCACTACTATCAAGTGTGCATAAAGCCTGAAGTCTGATTTGTGCTCTTTTTGCTTCCTGTTTCTTAATTCGTATCATTCTTGTGGCTTCGTTTTCTAGTCGCCCAAGATGAAAGTTTTCGAACTTCGGAAAAGAAGAAAGAATATGTGTGTTATATGTCACGAGCGAAGGAAGCCATGTTGCGAATGGAAGGAATTTTCCAACGATCTTCCTCGCTCCTCAAAGGTGAGCCATTAGTGTCGCTAATGTCGAATTAGTACCGGGCGACTGTCAGGGGCATCGAATCACCGTCAAATGAGCGTCGTGGCGTGTTAATCGGTACGTACATGAGGCAACGGATGCAAAGTGGAACGAAAATCGATCGCGACCAATGACCATTCGATCGTCATCATGCGTGGATTTCGACAAACGCGAGCGTGATTTCTGTATTCGATCTACGATGTTACGGATAAGACGAAATGTTGCTCCGGAAGAAAAACCACCTTGTCGTTTCTTGCCTCAAAATGTGAATCGTGAGTGGAACATCCTCGATATCGATAGCGATATCGAGCGAATATCGATAGCGATATCGAGCGAATATCGAGTGTAATTTTGTGTATATATGTGTATGTGTGTGTATCAATGTGTGTGCTCAATGTGTTAATCCACGATCAGTGTGCTAATTTGTATGCAAAACGGAATATCTATGCGCGACAATTGGATACAAACGAGCAGTGGGAGCTATCTCGGAGAATATCTCGGTAAGCGTGAGCAACATTTTAGCCTAATTTTTCATTTTATAGTTAACTTGTGGTTGGACTTAACCTGATGTAAAAATTGTCTTATCTTCCTCGTTATGATTAATCACTAAACTGATGAAGCAATTTGTTGTGTACATTATTATCAAGTGTTAAATGAGATTTATCACAAATGAATTAAATAGCGTCAAAATCAAAAGTTGACCGCAAAGTGAAAAACCGGGCCTTTGAATAGATTATTTTTATTGTCGCCTGTAGCTTCATATCTATTTGACATAAAGTAACAGTTCAATAGTCACGTAATATATAGATTATGAAGCCATGAGGGAAGAAGGGTTCACAGATTAATCTAAAATAAACGATCAACCTTTTTCAAAATTTAAAAAAATTGTTAAAATTGTATAAATATTTAAAAATAATATTAAAAAACAGAAACAAAGTTAATATTAATATTTTAATAGTAGTATTAAAAGAGATTATAAATTATCTTTAATAGAAGAAATTATACTCCATGTTTTATTACTGGACGAATTATCTGTCTGCTTTGCGTCTTTCAAATTTGATGTAAATACATACTGTACTTACTTATCTTGAATTCTATGTATACACATATAATTTACACAACGATCGTTGTATATCAGAAAAATTGTACCGAAAGACTATCACGAATCATTACTATATCTAATACCTCAGTTTGAAAGCATTTTACAAAATTATTACATATATCGCGCATATAATAATCTTTCGACCGTCATCTAGTCGTAAATTGCCAAGCTCGATTGCCGAACTCGGTAATTACGAATGTAATCGTTGAAATTGTTCCGAATCAAATCGTTCAGGATTCCAATTGTTGTTAGCCGCGCCGCTCGTAACAATTATATCTAAACAAATAAAATATCTCGAGCCCCAACGTGTAATCACTTAACGCGGCCGATAGGCGGTACGCAAAATTATGCGAGAACGAGGAGACTTCTCTCATACTGGTATGGTATCAACAGAGATGTCCCTCGTATTTCTCGTGGCCCAAGTGCGCTATCGGTAAAGGGGTAGAAACACGACGACGTGGCGCCTGGAGAACGCGAACGCCCACGCGAGTCCGATCCGCGAACGGCGCATCGCCGGCCGGCCGGCGGGACGGGCGGCCAATCGGCGAAAAAAAAGCGGGACTAAAAACAGAGGGCCTGGGTGCCGGACGGCAGGGGTGGTACCGTAATCCTGCGCCCTGCGACGAGGGGGTGGGGTAAATGCGCGGGTGCGACAGCGCGAATTCCCGTTTGCCCCCCACTACTGATGCACCTGCACGTGCATCCCGTCCGGTCGGCTCCATGCATCCATACTCTGCCACTCACCTCGTCTCTCTTTTCCTCTTCTCCCTTCTCCACCTCCTCTCCCCCCTCCCCTCTCGTTCCATCCGTCCCTTCCGTTTCTGGGAATGCGCGAAAATTTTCTCACAAGTATCGATACCCTTCGGACGACTCGCGACCGATAATCATAATCAGGAATCGCGATAAATAATAAAGAAATAAAAATATCATCTCCCAAAACCCGGTTCATTACAAGTTTTATTATTGAGAGA
>NW_017259279.1:1117756-1144990 GCF_001594045.1 Atta colombica | reverse complement strand
TTTTTTAAGAATCATGGGTGTAGACAAGAGGGAATAGAAAAGAGCGCTTACCCCTTTTTTTAGATTTAATAAGAAGCAACAATGAAATTATGAAAATCATTTTTACGACAAAAAGTTGAGTTGATGATTTGTCAGATAATGAATGTTTTCACGCGTAATACGTGCTGTAATATAAGTTATATTACAATATAAGTAATGTTTCAATAAGTTTTAAAGACAAGTTTTTTTTGCCCTTCTGATTAAAATCCTGGGTAGAATTATAAATATAATTATTACTTACTACTGATATTACACAGCAGTAATAATTATAAAAAAATGGAGCTTCTAACCATTATTATTTTATCGTGCAATTATAGTCACAAATAAACATTTTCTTCTCAGTATATAATTTGATATCGCAGATGTATCTGTCTCCAATATATTCCGATCGATCGAAGATCGATATTATGATGTCAGTTATAATTCGCGGTTCTCAAGAAGAAGCGATATCTACTATCTTCTCTCAGATTCTTGATATAAGATTACTGTTACTTCTCTTTCTTTTTTCAGTATCAAGGTATATATTTTTGATAGAATATAAATATGATTATTATTATCAATATTGTAGCAGTTTGTAATAATTACAAAACTGGAACTCTTAATCATTATTTTACCATGTAATCATAGTGATAGATATTAAAAACTTTTTTTTCTCATCACAATTCTACATCGCGGATATTGTGTTTCTGTATTCCCATCGATCCAGAATCGATATTATCAGTTATAATTCGCCGTTTCCGAGAAGAGCGGTACTATATCTCGTCCCAGAGATCCTAAATATAAATTTATTGCTACTTTTCTCTCTTTCTCGGTATCGCCGCATACTTGCCGCAAGCCTTTCCTTTCGTAATCTCGACCAGCCGCCCTGTTCTCGCACGCTCGGGTTCTCTTTGAGGAATTCAGATCGGCGAGATACGACGAATCGCCGGAAACAATGAGATATCTCCGGCGTTCAATACGCGTCTCATTGTGGGCCGCCGAGATTCCCCGCGTCGATAGATCGGAACGGAGCTCTCCGGAGCTCGCGTCGCGTTTATGCAAAATCCGATCCGCTTCACCTCCTCCATCCTAATCCACTTTCTCCTTTCTCGTCGGGAGTCGAGACTATTATACTTTTATCTCGCGCATCGTGAACACTTTCTAACGGAACCGCTCTACATATTTTTTTCGCGTCGATTAATTATCTGTCAGAATCTATTTCGGCACAACCTTCTCCTTCTTCCCCCTTCTCCTTCTATCCGTCGATAAATTCCATCGATCCCGTGTATTCCACTGTTATTACATACGAACTGTTTATTGTATAACATAACGCACTGTTCCATTCGGCATTATTCATCATATTATTACAAGCTACGGTAAAATCTAATATTCCAATATAATCCTTTTGTACAAGTGTTCTCCAATTTATAATAATACGACAAGCGCTAGGAATAATATGTAACAAATGTAACAAATACAACGGACGGACGCGACGTGCGTTCTTTAAAAGGTATACTCCTGTATCCTATTTTATTGGCGCATTTTATCGCGTACTGCGAAATGTGAATAAATAATTCGTCTTCTCTTTCTTTGACAAAAGGTGACAAAATTCGATCTCGCGATCTCGTCGATTTTCCGTTTCGCGGAAACTTCACTTTGTCGGTCGCACTTTTAGTTGCGACATTTAAGCGTCGAGTATAAAAAAAAATCACATCACGGGTGGTGAGTTTGTCGTCGAAGACTCTCCTCTCCGCCCTTCTTGACACACTTTCGCTGCCAGCGATCGTCCTTTTTTTCTCTTCTCGCTTCCTGGTTTCCATCCCGCCTTCTTCCGTCTGCAAGGTGTTTTCAACGATGCGCAACAAATGCAACGCTTTCCCTCTCTTTTCAAAAATTTGTACCGTTGCTAATTACAAAGTCGTCTAGCGTGGAAAATTAAAACTGCGATCAGATAAATAATAGAAATTTTTCTACTCGGTTTTATTCAACTTATTGCCACTTAAATATGTATGTGTCGCAATTTCAAAGCATTGAAAAAAATAGAAAAATTATAGATTATTTTATTATTACGTTTAATATCTATGTGCAATTTGAGCACATTTGCTTATTGGTTAAAAATTACTTAATTTTTTCGTTTATTTTGATTTTTATGTAAAATTGCATTTTATTGTACGTATTTGTGAATTTGACGAAAAAGTATTATTGCAAATTAAATCAATTTTTTACATATAGATATTAATAAATTGTAATAAATATTCGCACGTGCATCTAAAGTTCATTTGGCTTCACTTATTCGTTCAGCTAAAAATACAGTCATTGTGCTGTGTAAGCCATTATGAGCCAAATTATTTATTGTTTTGTTTGTTGATTTCGCAATCAAAATTTTTTGACTGCTTTATTTGCTGATTTTTTTAGCTGATATTGTACAGTTAAAAAATTTAATTACAGCAAACCTCAGTATTTATAATACGAAAGTTGCAAAACGGATTGCGGCACATCGTCATGTTATTTAGAACACAAAAATTATTTCCGCGTTTCGGACAATGCCGACAATTTTTAAATGAATCTCAGCGAACGGCGCACACTTTTGAAGAGCGAACTATTTTCTTACCACGTGAGGAAATCCCAATCGAGAAATCGGCTCTGTTAGAAAGAGGAGAAACCGGCAAGCGAGTGAGCGACGCGGCGGATCGACTCCCTTAATTTGTAACGCCGGTGAACGCGGCGAATATGAGTGGCCAATCGGCGGCGGTGCACAGGAAATCCGAAATTCCTGGCACGGACGAGCGATCCTCGCTGCATTAACGTTTCATCACGCTCGATACATACGGCAGGGCGGCACATCGATCGTTACGAACTTTGGACTCGAGTAGAGTGTCGGAGAGTACTGGAGAGAAAGAGAGAGAGAGAGAGAGAGAGAGAGAGAGAGAGAGAGAAAGAGAAAGGGGGGGGGGAATATACATGTAGACGGATAGGTAGATAGCATGCGGGAGAGAAGCAGAGAGTTAAAATATAGTTACATTTATCATTCCGAAGCGGTAAGAATAAGAATGTTGTATATGGATAAAAATTTACGACCGTTGCGCGATATCCGGTAAACAGCTGTAATGAATAAATCTGAAATTAGCATAGAGTAAAATAACACGGACGGAGCTATACAATATAGTAATATCATGAATCATATTGCTAAATCCCCAAATTTATTAAAACAGGAAATAGTTTTCTTTTCCCCTCTTTTTTTAAATGATGCTCAAAGCTCTTCGGGAAATCGTTCCCTCGAAACGTAAGATACAAAATATAAGACGGATAATACAATAAGTTACGGAATAAAAACCGGATAGAGAGAAAGCGAGAGAGGGAGGGGAGGGAGGGAGACGGAAGGAAGAAAGAACTGGCGGATTGAAACAATTCTTGCGGATTGAAGTGAGGAAGAAGGAGCGACAAAGGCGCAGTGCGATTGCACGCGAAAGAGAGAAAGTGGAAGAAGAAGGAAAGAGAAAGGAGAAGTAAGCGGGTTGAAAGACACGGGGAGACGAAAAAGGAATGAAAGAAAGAAAGAAAGACAGAGACGGCACGGCGCGGCGGGAGAGTAAGTTGACTTTGCATTATTTAAGCGGCGTCCTAGCGCCGTAACACGTGTTCTTTTGAAGTTTCGCCCCCTTCAAATATTCAAGCTGACGTCACCGCCGTCATATTCCTCGCTCTCTCGCGGAAACCCTGAAAAGCGTGCACACGCCCGGAGCACGTATTCCCTCCGTCTTCGTCCCACCTGCACTTACATCGCTTCGCCTCCTCCTTGCGAGAGAGGGTCGCAGACCCTCTCATCTCTTCTTCCTCAACCCTCTCTCGCCGTAGCGCCCTTCGATGGCGGCACACCACCCTCCTCCATCGCTTGCACTTTCCTCGAGGTGCATGCACCTGCAACGGCGGCGAAGAGAGATTCGCCAAGATTTTCAAGCGAGCCACCTTCAAATAGACTCGATCTTTTTAAATCCAAGCGCTCAGATCTGAAATTTTTCCATTTGGATATCATTGGTAGATATACTGAAATTTCTTTTTTTTTTTTTTTCCTATTTATTCTTCCTAAACACATAGAAGCTGCATTCTGAAGTAATCTTGTTAAAGTTTATAACAATCCTTTGTTCGAGAGTGAAGTAACTACGCAATCCAAACAAGAACGTCGAAGCGTAGTTTGAAAATGAACCCGCTTGCACGCTACAAAGGGTTAGAGTAATAACGATAAAATGAATTATACAGTTAATAATAAAATCAAGTTCCGTCCATCTCTTTTCTCCCTCCCCTCTATTAATTACTTACGTCGGCACTCTACCTCTCGATTAAGTTTAAACATCTATCTTGATATATATTTCCGTAATACCTTAGAGTACCGTCTGTCCGAGTAAAATGCAAATATAAAGCCCCATTCTGTTCCGCGCGCGAAGAGCCGTACCTTTCTTAAAAATTCATTTAACTTTACGTCGCAGTATACCTTCTTTTTTTTTCTTTTTTACGTAAAGCTATAATTCTCCGAACGATAACAATTCCGCCGAGTGCAAAGGATTAAGGAAATGAATCGCGCCAATCGCTCGGCCGCGCAATCCGCGCTCGCTCGCATGTGCGAAACGCTACGCTCGTGCGGCCGTTTCTTCAATCATTTTAACGGGTTTTCTCGGCGCATTTATCATCCGCGATGGATGGCGAGAGAGTCGATTCTGGCGCGCGCGCGTTTGTTCGCGAATTGTTTACGCGGCGCGACGCCGCCATCAGGAAGAGAGAAGGGGAGAGAGAGAGAGAGAGAGAGAGAGAGAGAGAGACGAATTTCTCGTCACGCCGGAGAGTTACCGCAGTCTGTTAACGACTTTACACTTGTTTCCGTAACAGCGTTCTCCCGATTGTATGTCTCTGGTTCTACTCAGACTTTCACAAAAGCTTCGCGCTGCCGCTACTCTCGTCGTCACCAAAGTCGGCCGCGGTTGTGTCTAACGTCAACCGCGCTCGCTTACTGGAAAATTCGTTTCCGTGAGGGAGAATCATTTTCGAGCTTTTCACCGATCGTCGCTTCGAATTCCGAATGTCTAAAACGATTCCCTAATGCGTCGCGGAAGTAATGTATTCCCGCGTTTGTTACTTCTAATGCAAAGAAATTAGAAAAGACGGAAAAAAATTATTTTCGACTCGCACTTGGAGAGAGAGAGAGAGAGAGAGAGAGAGAGAGAGAGAATAGTTTTTTTATTCTTCCAGAGTTGATATCAAAGACATAGTTATTGACACAGTGAGGCTTATAAAATTTAATTTATGTTAATTAATTCATAATTGGGACATGTGGATTCTGGTCACATTTTTTTAACTTTTAAATAATGTAATAATTTGGAATAATATTATGTTTCACAATTTTATTTTGCACAGTTTTATATTCTATTCATGTAGAATAATTATTATACTCTTATGCTAAGTTTAGTTTTTAAAGAATAAAATGGTAGGAAACTTTTACGAGTCCCAAGGACCCATCATACATTCCTTTAGCATCACAAAAAATATGTGTTCCTTTTATATGAAAGGCACTAATTATAATTTTGAATTCCATTAAAATGACATGAAAAATGCATATAATTATATTTTACTAAGAATAACTTAAATTTGCAGATGTAAATAAGAAATTTGAATTGACATTTTTGACAAAGAGATGAATGAATTCAACGGATCTACGATCAGCTGGGAGAGTCAAAATTTTCGAGATATACAGGAAATAACACTCTCATCTTCAATTGTTTACGGTTATGTTATGAAAGAAATTGTTGAGGAGAGCACGAAAAATTATTTCCCCCGATACTCTCGCGAAGTTCAAGATATTTCTCAGCGCTCATAAAACACGTGGGAATCATTCGTGTAATTAATGTTTCGATGCTTAACGTTCCGCGTGTAAAGCTTCCGTCTATCCAAGTTATATGTTTACACCGCGAAGAAATTATGGCAGAAGCGACGGAGCGTTTGTTTCCGCAAATCATACCGCGATCGGATCGATACGCTTTGGGTAGCGATCGAAATTCCGCGACAGCGGCGAATTATGGCGCAACCCTCGAAAGCAATGCGTCGCTAGCTTACGTCACGCCCGCACCGGAATACTGGCCTTTATTATTTAACACTTGAGAACCTCCGGCGAACAGCTGAATAGGCCATTCAGACGTATTTCTAAGGGACCGTTAAGTTATTCTGTAGGTATAATTGACGCCGAAGTCCGCGTGGGACTTTTGCCGCGCGCGCTCTCGTGATAAACTGTTTGAAAAACATTCAAGTTCCGTTTTTATTTCGCGGGTTCGCCAATTCATCCACGAGCCAACTATTTCCTTTTCTCTCTCCCTTTTTCCTCTCTTTCTTCTTTTATGCCTTCTCTTTAGCTTTCTCTCTCCTTCTTTTTCTTTCTACGCGTCACCAACAAACCGGTAGTCGACGGAAAGAAAGGAAACGCACGATTTTCGCGATTCACGAGACGGAAGAACTTGATTGTCGAATTAAAGGCCGTCGAGCGACGTAATTGAAACTTCATTCCAGCGACAACATTGAAAATCAGGAGAAGCAAAAAGAGAAGGAGAGGCGAGCGAGAGATCCTGCAAGAATCCCCTCAGAATCCCCTTGCGTTTTTGCGTCGCTTGAAGTCCAGCAAGCCGCGAGCCGTTTGTCATAAAACCTTGCGATTTTCATCTTTTTTTCCTGTGTTCGACACGATTTTTCGATCCAAGGAATTTATCGACGATTTGCTTGCTGTAGTCGATGATGTAGATCAAATTATTGCGACTGAGCGTTAAGCCAAAAGTCGCGTTTATTATTCTTAGGATAGATGAGACATCATTCCTGAATCAACTTCATTAAGTCTTATCGCATTGTTAAATTGATGTCGCGTGATATAATGGTAGGTAATAATTTATAAAGATAACTCGACTCTCAAAAGAATGTGAAATACTTCGTTCATCTACGCCATTATGTTCTCTTTATACAATTCAGGTTCTATTATTGTGATTTAGACCATTATAATAATCTAGGATCTAAGTGGACTTTTAAAGACCGTTGTAATTGAATAATATCTTGACATGTCTTTCATTTCGACCCTCATATACGCCTTGCGTATTCTTTATTTCCCATTGTCGCGCAATTAAAAAAAAAAGATTTATTTATATTTTTAAATGGCAAGAAAGATCGTTATCATACAGAACATGCAAAAGAATTTGAATTGCGAATTATGATCAAAGATGAAGTAACGAGCGGAGATATTATCAAAGTTTATACATGTGATGCACCGCGAAGATGCACGGCATAGTAAACAATCGGATGCACGCAACTAGATTGGACGAGCGGATTATCCGACAAAGCAACACCGCGCTTCTTCACGCCTCTCCTTTTTTTCTTCGCGATCTTCCTTTTTCTTCTTACTCCATGCCATCTCTCACTCCTCAGATAGAGAAAGAAAATGAAAAAAGCGACAATCTTCTACTACTTCTCTCTGCTCTGCTGCTGAAGAATGCAGAAGACGTACTTATTTGCATAGTCTATCATACAACGGTTAAAAATATTATAATCGCGATGTATATATTTAGCTCGATAATATATTTTTAATACCCCTTCTTTTTAATTTAATTTAATTATTCTTAATGCTCTTAGATAATCAGGTAATACTCTTACCTAACTTAATGCTCTTAAATAATGAAATTATTTTATTTCTGTCGTACATACTTTACTTTTGTTCCGGAAATATGCTCTTTCTCTCTCTCTCTCTCTCTCTCTCTCTCTCTCTCTCTCTCTCTTTCTAAATAGTGATCTCTCTCTTCTCAGAATATAATAAAAAAATTCTCTTTCAAGTCCGTCGTAAAGACGCGCTCGTGAATATATAGTTTTGTATATTAGTAGCGATATTCTAGGGTTAAAGTGAGAATTGTGCAAGGCGCTCTCCAGGAATCTGGCTCGCGGGAGCGAACGCATTGCGTGCGTAGATAGGATTTAGCGACCGAGATATACACACAATTCGAAAGTGGCGAATGCGCAACGTCGACAACGGACGTTATGATAGATTATAAGCGAAATAAGCGAGTCTTAATATACGATACGACAGCCGTGTCCACGGATAAATATAATGCCGGCGCGAATGACAGCGCAAATACATGCTCGCGCCGATTTCATTATTATCGCGCACGCAGCGCGCTCCGCTTCTATCCACGCCGTGACGCGAAAACGTACACACGTACATACCTACGATATGTTCATTTTGTCGTATATATCGGTAGAGATAAAATAATATTTTATCACCCGGCGAGATTCTCTCTCTCTCTCTCTCTCTCTCCCTCTCTCTCTCCTCTCTCTATCTATCTATCTCTCGAGCACGTAAATGTTGTGGCGGCAAGTATGTATATCACGAGCACCCGGTACATTATGTGTTTAACGGCCGTCCAGACATTTATTCCCTTCTCAAAAATACGTTCGATTAGGAGAGATTGAATTTGGTCGTCGGGGGCTATGGATTTTGCGGACGAAATTGCGACCGATCAAAATATCAATTAGCCAGACTATTTTTTTTAACCTGCCGAAACATTCGTTATCAATAATATAAATGCACGTAATGTGACAGCCGCGAAAATTCGCCCGACCTCCCGGCGGCATGGGGTAGGTACAACGCACCGCAAAAATTGTCACGTTCTAATTCGTGATCGTAGAAATTATCTTCGGTCGGGATCTCTTATTTTCCGCGTCATTAATTTGTGTGCGCGCAAAGTGCGATCGATATTTTTGCATCCTTCCCCCCTTTTCTGTTTTAAACGTGACGCGATCCTCATTCTCTGGAGAGGATTAATCCTCTCCAAGCGGTCAATTTTTCTCAAACAGGTGAAACTTTTTTTTTTTTGCTTAGTATGATAAAACCTTTAATTCTTCCCGAGCGACTCTAGCGTATATACCTATTTGTTGATATTTGAAATGAAAAATTTAATTAGAGTACATGTACAGGGTGGCTCTGTGCGATGCCGAGAAATTTGAAGTCTTAAGAAAGATAAAAATCAACGTAAAATTGATTGAAAGGAAAATGTGAGATGTGAGAAGAAGCGCGAGGAATTCAAAGCATTTTGCAAATAATTAAGCTGGAACGTAGGAAATATTTTATTCCTTCTTGAACGATCGAAATTACACGGTAGCGATCGTTAATAACCGACGTAAATCGCGAACAATCGCTACGCGTCCATAATTATCAGCTCGATTTTATCGGCAGCTTATCTAAAATCAATGAAGGTGTATGATCAATGAAGGAGAAAGAGGAGGATCTCGATAGATCAATCGATCCGACCCCGTCCCGTACGTCGATTCCCCTCCCTGTTCTCACACTGTAACGGCAATGTGTTTTTCAACGGTTCACTGACTGGATAATTTGCATGGCTCGTCATTCGGGTTTCTTCGGCTTTCGTTCGTATATCGAGAGTATATTCAACTCATTCAGGATTTATCATGCCGACGCGTGTGAATCACGACCGGCTGCGCTATCATTAGACTTTGTTACATGGCGCGTAAGTGACAACCGGTATGCCGCGCCGCGCCGCGCCGGTAAGAAGCCGATGGACACGAGTTTTTGCACGTCCGGGATCAGGATCAGGATCGGTATCGCAGCGAGCCGCGAAATGAGATCCTTTTTTTTGCGCGGCATTGCACGGATTTTTGTCCGACGAATGAATGAGCGCGCGGCGCGGCGCGGCGCGGCGCGGCCGGTCAACCGTGCCAGCTGTGATCGTATGAATGAATGTAAATTGAATGCTGTGACGGATCACCGATCGGTTATCGCGTCTTTTTGCCGCGTTCTTGAACCCAAATTAATTCCGAACCATGCGTGATGTCGTAATCTGCCTATCGGGAGCTCGTAGATAAGTGACGGTTACGTATAGGTAATATTTCATTCGTGAAGATGTTATTTCAATTTGAATTAGAAAACGCTATTATCTATTATACCGATGACGATATTATTATAATCGTCATTACCCAATCTCTGTGGTTCTTGTTTGTCAAAGGCGCAAGAAGCTTTGTAATGCTGGACAGTGATGAAGATAAATGTTAGTTTAGAAATATTAAATCCTACTTATAGCGTTATTGTTATTTAAAATTAAGTCGCAATATAAAAATGACTGTATACACATATAACGTTTGATTGCAAGTTCTCGTCGGGCGAATTAGCATAGCAGAACGCTTTTTCACATTTCGATTCCCATTTTCGTGTAATGTAACGTCGGATATAATTAATACGTCGCTGTTACGATTCTTGTAATGTTCTGCAAAACGACGGTAGTACATGCCACCCGGTAGAGACGATGCGCGCGCGCAGCTGTCGGCAATATCTGAGCGAGATTGCGACTTATTAAATAGGTTAAAGCTGCAAATGCGATAACGATAGTAATTAGAGCCGTACGTGGAGCCTCTGGATGGAGCATCTGCCTGTCGTTAGATTCGCGAACTGGCGCCACGTTGTCCACCACGTCGTCGTCATCGTCGGTTCTCCGATGACCCCGTTGGGATAGAAGAAGAATCAGATAGGTGAAGAAGGGTGAGAAGGACAGAAAAGTGTGCGATGGTGCGAACAAGAGAGTAGACGATAATGAAATCCATTACTGTAGTGGTCGTGGTCGTCGTCATCGTCGTCGTCGTCGTTGTCGTCGTCGTCGTCGTCGTCGTCGACGTCGTCGCCGCCGCCACCGCTGTCGTTATTATTATCGTAACACGCATATAATGCTGCATAATGCGAGTCGTCGTGACACGAGACGTGGGTCGTCTGATATAGGCGTTGCACAAACTCTCTCGCGTCTCTGCGACGCGATTATAAATCTCGTTACAATCGCGCGATCGCGTGTATGTACAGCCACCTGGTTACGTTCAGGGGAGATAGACGTACTTCGAGGAGGCTGGATACCGAGAGGAATACTTCGCTTTTGCCTCACGAAGAGGCACCATTGAACCGAATGTAGCGCAGAGAGTTTCCCCGAAATTGGTACTCGAAATTGCATTTCTACGCAATTACGAGAATTTATAATATCTGGTTATATACATATATTGTGATTGTAACGCATATTATTTAACATATTTAAGAGTTTTGTGACTCAGTCACATCGCATCTAAATCAAATGAGAAATAGCTAATTAGTCTTTAATCATATTTTCGAAAGTAGAACCATAAATTTATCACTTGTTCGTCTAATTAATTTTCTTTATGGTATAATATATTGTAACTCTTTGTGTAGCCTACTTTCCAATTAAATAGACAAAGACCAGCAGATCAATTTGCTCCCGGAGCGGAGGTAGGCAATAAACACTGTCCCTTACGCGAGTTCACACCTACATATATCGAGGTTTTCGTGACGCGCGTGAGGCGAAATGGAAACGATGAAAACTCCGCGCCAATCCGCGTAGCTCGGGCGTTTCCAAAGGATTGATTGACGTTTCAATTTGCAAATGCATTTATGGATAGTACGCGGGCACGCGTATCGATTCATTATGGTAGGATCGCGTGAGCGCTGCTAAGAGCGGCCGCAATTAGTCATTAATCGGCAAAGCGTTCGATCGCCGTCCTGGAAAATCTTGCATTCTTATCTCGATTATGCGCGTCTAAATAAACGAGCATAATAATGCTGTAAAACACATTCCATTTAGCTTGACGGCGCAATAAAATCCGTAGTGAAAAAAATCGCTATTGTAATTTCTCATTTCAAGTCCCGCAATTTCAATATCCTTCTTAAGCAACCGGATGGAATAATCATTTTCTTTGATAGTTTGCAGTTCTCTTATTAAATAATTTATTAGAAGGATTGTGGCGGTTACTATTTAATTAATTTATGAATTTTTATATAAGTAATATGCACCGTACATTTAAAAATATATTCAAATACATTATGATAATATTATATGTATTGTATATATAGCTCATCTTTTATTCTATCTAATTAAAAAGCTGTTTATCCCTCAATATCGATACCGTGTTGGAGCATGCATTCCGAAGAAGACGCCCGCACGCGTTACGTAATTTCAAGACAGCCTGTATTTACATAGTGTCTTAATTAATGAAAATTGCATTGGAGCGTAAACAGGCAGATGAATCGATTATCCCCCACGACAACGACGATGATGACAATAATAAAAACGTCATACACGCGCCGGATCCAGGGCCGTACTACGTAAAGCAATGGTCTGCCAGGATGGCCCCATCAGGGCAAGTTATGATTCTCTAATTGAACCGGTCCATTCAGCCGGCCGCATGCAGAATAGAGCCCACATCCTAGACCGTGCCGTCGCCATTCTAATGGCGAATTACATCAATATTATATGCAGATTTCACCGCGGCGAACGCTCGCGCGCGCGCGCGCGCGCTTTATGCGTAGATAAGTTATTACGCATCGGGCTCGCGCGCTCTACGGTTTCTCTCTCTCTCTCTCTCTCTCTCTCTCTCTCTCTCTCTCTCTCTGCGCATTTCGCCATATAAACGGCGTCGTCGAGGATACAATGCTGAAGCAATACACAGATTCAGCGCGCATGCATAAGAAAATATATCTAGTTGCTGAAATAGAGACGTTTACCGCCGCGTAAGACAGATGCAGAAACAGATAGAGAAATTGAACATTTTTTTAGATATGTTTCATAGATACGTCATCGTAAACAAGTTTTTCTTGCACTAATTTAGATTCAGTAATTTATGTATAACGATTTTTTTACTTTATCAGAGATATCATTATGCGCAATATTAATTACGCGACAAGTGGCATTAAGTTTATATTTAATCATGTATATATTGCTGGAAAATTCCGTGGTCGAATATAATTCTTCTCAGAATTTCCTTATATTAATAATTATAATACTCTCAATGCAGTCATATTTTTTAAAAATATGATAGTGTGAATCTATCAACATGATGGTATTGATATCAGAGATTATAAAAAAAAAGTGCTAGACAACGGTGTTAAATCCATATCGATATTTTTAAAGTACAAAAATGATTTAGTTGCAGTAACTTGTAAAAATAGATCTGTGAGTATTTATTCTGAATCGAAGGAAGTTGTATCTCTCTAAATTTTTACGTAGAACGGTATGAGGTAGTCAGTCCAGTAACTGGATTTAGTCTGTCTGCGTTCCAGTTTTACATTCTGTACAATCAGAATTAGATTTGTAAATCTCAAGGACGCGCTGCGGGTTCTCGTTTTAAAGGTTCCTACGTAACGTTCGTGACCGTGGAAGAGAGGACGAGATCTGTAACGATCGGCATGCCGTGAACGCGCGGTACTTCCTACCGATGCGAATAATATAACCCAGATTTGCGCCAATAAGCCACATCCTACCGCCGCGCGACTCGCATACTCGCATAGCAGCAGCAGCGGTCGCACAGTCGCGCTAGAATATAAAGTAGAAATAATAAGGCGCGGAGAGTAAATCCGACCCACTTAACGCTACTTAGCGCTTACGCTGAATACGCTTATGTTTTGCACAACATTATATCATATGAGGAGCGTGTAACCGTGTATGTCTTCACGAGCATTACGTAAGCCTCCTCCTCTTCCTCCTCCATCACCACCTCCTCTCGCGTACGTTCCTCTCCGCTCCGCGCTGCTCCGAGCGGGAGGATCGATCGCGCTCGCTGAAGCGTGACAGAAGCGTGGGCCCGATCGCAATGTATCAGAGTCCATCGAAAAAAACTCGCGAAAACAGTCGCGCGATTTCCGTCTCCCCCCCCCCCATCCCTCTCTCTCTTTGCGATTAGTAATGCAAAGCGAGATGGCCTTCTCCCGGCGGCGAGAGAGAATGTTTCTATAAGATTCTCCAAATATTCTCGAAATATCCTCCAGTTGTTATTATTAGAATCTCCTTAGAACATTCTTGGGACAATTTTAGAAAAATATCCTTATGCTCTCTCTCTCTCTCTCTCTCTCTCTCTCTCTCTCTCTCTCTCTCTCAGATTATTCTCAGAATATTATCAGAGTATCTCTGCGATCGCAGGGATGCCTTCTCACGAAAATATTCTCATCTTCTATCGTTTGATCTCGAGAACGAATAAGCGTTTCTGAATTGAGAAAAGGCGCGTGAATGTAATCGATCACGTAACAGTCGATAAGAATATATTGCGTAAGAAGAAAAAAAAAGGAAGTTATCGGTTATTACGACAGACAAGAACAGTGTGCGATTCGGCAGTTTTTATCGCGGTCGAGTTTAACGCGCCGCGCGGTTCGCACACGGAACGGTCCGAGCGGAATTCGTGCGGCCGCGCACGTTCCTTCCCGTTTTTCCTCTAAAATTAGAGGGCACAATGCTGCGTGTAATTTATCCGGCGCTGAAAGAAACGCGTCATTCCGGTTATAAAAGAGACAATAAAGAGTATTAAAAGCGGGAGAGCCAACAATGCAGATTGCGAAGGCTGCAATAATACGGTAACCTTCATAACGTTGCGCGACGGTACGTTCGTAAAACTCGGCGCGCATAATGCACATATCATTCGTAACAGTACCAATTTTATTATGCACAATGTACAATTTATTTCTGTCGGCGGGAGTCGTCGTCAGGACGGCGACGGGGAGGAGGGAGGAGAGGGAGGAGGGAGACGCGCGCGCTATGATGAACAAGGAGAAGAGAGAGGAGCGACGCGATGCGACATTCGAGCGTTGTGACGGATAAAAATATTCTCTCTCTCGTCGTGCGCGCGCGGGCAAACTATAAAACAATGCCGCGCGCAAATTCGCGTACGCGCGCGCACATCATGCCCGCAGGAATAACTATCCTTGGGCCGACAATAATGTCGCTTATCAATAATTTACTGCACCGTGATGCAATACTCTTTACTGCCAATCAATTAAGATAAGTGTACGGAGCGATCGGCGAGCTCCTTTCGTAGCTTCGAGGGAGAAAAAGAGTGTCGTCCGAATTACCGAGTTGCGATTTACGCTACGTGAAGAAATGTCCGCCCGTAATAGTTTCCGGGTCCGGGAAAATTAGGCTTTTCACTATTTCAGTTTTGACTTATAGACTTCTACACTGAACCGCGACTAGAATCAAAAAAGTTTTTTCTTTAGAATAAAAAATCAAATTAAAAAATCATTTTTACAGTAAATATTATTTTATAACCAGTATCTGATAAATTAAAGATATAGAATTCATTTTCCTTGATATCCATTAAAACATTTAATATCTACGTTATTTCGGTATAATTTAGCTTTTATCTTTATTATCTTATAAATATCAAGGCGGGAATATCTTTGCGTTGTTGCAGTGCTTAATGAGTTGATAACGTTTTTTCAAAGCTGGATCCAGTACTTATATCCATGGCCGCCACTATTTAGTCATTATATTTTGCAGATTCTTTTACTGCTATTTTTACACAAAAATCTTTCAGAAAACTGAATTCTAGCATAATAATACAGTATATAGATGTTCAAAAAAAACATACGAGTAAAAGCCTTTCAGAACCGACAAGAAACTGGTATTTACTAGTTTTTGCTCAAGTTTCTAGTTTTTTCGATAATTTTTATTTCTAATCGTCCACTTTACGTGTCTAAATAATTAATAAGATAAATTTTTCTCATCAAATTAGATCCTGTTACTCGATATACATTCCTTATACACTCCTTATACACTCTAGTTTTCTCTCTGCGAAAATTAATTCCCATATCTATTTTCTTCTTGTGAACCCGCAAATAATAATTATAATGTCATATCTCTGCTTTATTTTTTTTTCATCAGAAGTGACTCAATTGTCGGATAAAAAAATTACGTGTGTGCAGCACGACATTATATAGTACTCTCCATTATATCGATATTTATCGATCGCGATCTCGTAATTTTTTGCGCGTTACGTACAAGAATGGAAGAGAAAGGCAGAGAGAGAGAGAGAGAGAGAGAGAGAGAGAGAGAGAGAGAGAGAAGAAAAATGTTCCTCTTTTACCCACGCACTTGCAATTTTCAACAATACAACATCTCGTTGTTCCTCTCTCCCGCCGCCGCGCGTCAATTTTCTTCTCCCCGTGTTGTTCGCGCGCACGCCGCTCTCACATATCGCATTTACCGCCGCCATTGCCCCCTTCCTCTCCATTCTGGCCCGTGTTATATAATAAATTATTTCATAAATTAAGAGCTATTAACGGGTAATTATCCTTCGCGTGTGCGTGTTTTTCCGTGCACGCGGTTGCAGAACGTATTGCGGAAAATACGCGAATGTGGAACGATGAAAGAGAAAGAGAGATTAGAGGGAAAGGGCGCGAGAGGGAGAGAGAGAGAGAGAGGGGGGGGGGAGAGAAATGGCGAGAAAGAACGAGAGGAATTTATTCCTCTCCCAACATGTAAATTCCTCTAAGAACAATAGGAATATAAAATCGTAGAAAACGCAAGAGAGTAAAATGTAAATAGATTAGAAAGTATGCCTGGACGTTAATTGGCTTTTATACGAGAAGGAACTGAGTGCCAGTTACAACAATTTGTAGCTAAAGCTATCGAGCGCGCAGTTGGTTTGTTAAATAGGTTAAAACTCACATTACTATGCTGTAAATTATTTTTATGGCGCAATACGCAATTGTATTTTTCATTGAAGAAAGAAATTTGTGTGACATAGAAGCGTTCGACTTTTCCCATAAATTGTAATATATATTGTTGTCCGCTTCAGCTTGAATATTAATCTATTTAGTGTCGCGCTACTGTTATATTCTTTTCTATCGGAATGGTTAATTAGTAAGACAATCTTCATGTCGGTCGCAGGAAACCAATGTCTCGCGGCAATAATAAATACTTCATGTCTAATAAACCAGTTATCATGTCGAATTAATAATGATTGCTGCGGTATAAATGAACAAACATGCATGACAATTTATCTCCGTTACATTCTCTGTGAAGCAGACACGATGGCAGAGATGCCGCTTCAGAAAGTAGAATGGTATAAAATTGATTTTATATATATTCTAGGACACACGTATGTATACAACACACTAAATTTTCCCTTGAAACGAGTTTAGATATAATATTCGCTACGCATGAGTAAATTTATGATCGACCCATCCTCCTCTTTCTCTTCTCTCATCGAATTTCTTTCTCCGTCTCTCATTGATTACATCTAAAAATATAAATTCACAACCCAGAATCGCTGATAACTTTTGTTAATTCAGTCCGAGTCGCATTACTGCCTCCTCCGGCAATTTTATTTTCGTTATAAATGAAAAGATCCCTCCCCCCCCCCCCTCTCCTCCTCGTTTCTTGCGTATTTTTTACGTTATAGTGCACGCTCGCGCGAACGGGCGAGATAACGCCGGGCAAGCGATAAAACGTGACTGGCGGAGAGAAAAATAGGAGGCGAAGTAAACAAAGATAAAATATATGTAAGTATATGATAATTGCGTTGCAGCTCAAACAATGACATAGTTTAGACTGCGATAAATTTACGGCGCACATTAAATATATATACATACAATATAGATATGGATACACGGCGGTCGGGAAGGAGGGGAGGGGGCGATAGCGCTTTATCACTTTGTGAGAAAACTCGTTTTCCAAACTTATGTAAGCTCGCTATACGAATGACTGTGCGGACGAGCCGACAGACGCCGACGAAGATTCACCAGCGTATAACGACCGTTGTTACTGCTGTTATTGTTATTTAGATAATACCTGTACCGGTTGCGCAACGGACTTCAGTCAGTGCGATAACCGACGTGGTTTATCGTTCGCCAGGAAACTGCCTGCATTTGCCCTCTCTTCCCGTCTCTTTTTCTCTTATTCTATCTCGCTCTCCCCTCCCCCACCCCTTTTCGTGCTCGCGCCTGCGGTATCAGGCCAACCGGAAATCGGTCGTTAAGCCCGAGGCAATTATGGTCTCGGTGGCACGTGCGCGATCGGTAACTCGTTTCACATCTTGTTCGTCGCCGTCATCGACGGGCACGAGCGAGAACGTGTAAGAATATTTATTGCCTCGCCGATATACACAGGGTGTCTCGGTGAAAGAAGTCGCGGGAATGAAATATGTAATGAACATGACACTGATTTTTCCCGAGCAATAATAATTTGCCATTATCTGTCTTATCCCTCGGACCTTGACATTAAGTATCTTGGCAATTGAATCTTTCGGAGCTAAATGATATTTCTCTCTATAAAGTTCACATATATATATATTATACGTCTCGAGTAAAACAAAATATAAAGATGGCAAGCATGAACTTCAAAGAGTCTAGACGTATTTTTTTTGTTATTACGAATTTGTCGAAATCGATACGGACGAATTTCAATTTGCGATTCGACATATCCCACTCGAGATGACGCAGTGTTATTTTCGCTAGGTTTGTAACTTTCCAGGTCGCAAACTCAAATTTCCATCGCCACAAAATGCAGCCCACAAACTCGTCGGTTGCTTTGTTATATTTATTTATACGCGACAATTGACGTTCGCTCGCGCATCATTTTGTAAATATTGCCCATCGTTATGCACGTCGACGAATTTTTGCGAGCACGAAAATGAGCCACCGATCGAGCTCACCGCTGCTAGGAAGGATCGTTGACGGCCGTTGCAAAAGCGCGCGCGGCAGTCAATGAATCGTCCGACAATTATCGAATTGAGCAGCGAAGCGAACGCGAACGCGCGACGTATGTGGAATAAATTAACCACCGGTGGTTCGTTGAACGAGATACACCCGTCATTAGTCATGAAAAAAAGGAAAGAGAAAAAACAAACATTGCAGCGTGCGTGCACCGTTATTCTAATTTCTTACGCGCCTCGCGTTTTCCCGTTATTTCCACGAAACACCGCAATGCCGGCAATTATTCTCACGCGTACGAGAGTTCGATACGAACTCTTCGCGGTCGCACGGTGTATTTGAATACCATGAATCCCCTGGAGTTACTCTGAAAATAGTGAGGAATTGTGTCGGCTAAGTTATATCGTGCCCTGATTAAACGTACATTGGTCAATTAAGACTCCGGAAATCACGTTGAATCTGTGTAGATCTAACAATTTAACCTTCCGAAACTAATGGTGGATCTATTGGATTCATTCAATTAGAAATCTCTTTGTCAAAAATGTCAAGCAATTCAATTTGTTTTATGTTACATCTCTCTCTCTATAAAGGATATTCTTATTAAAATATATCTTTAGTATTACATGCTAAGTGTAATCCGAGATGTAACCATTGTTAGTATAGTTATTCTTTTTTATTATAATCATTATTTTTTTATGAGTTATATCATGTTGATTCTTTGAAATTAATTAATGCCTTTTAATTAATTAATATAAATTAAATGGGTCTTACAGACTCAGCTTAATTATGTTACAGATTTTGGCATTCGTTTCGGAGGGTTAAATTTACATTTACCTAGATGAATTAAGATTCCGAAAATCAATTTATCTCTTCTATTGGTCTACTGGACATGCGATTATAAATCTCTTTATCAAAAAACAATTAAATTTTCTTCGTGTTGCAAATTTGATATTCTTATTAATATATATTTAATTATTCTTTTCCATACAAGTTATGTCATTTTGATTTCTTAAAATTGATATTTTTTAATTATAAATTAAATCTCACAGTATCAGTAATTATGGTACAGATTTTAATTATTATACTATCAGTTCTGGAGGGTTAAATTTATATTTATAAGTTAATTAAGACTCTGAAAATCACACAGAATCTGCATGAATTCGATTGGTAAGAAGATTTGAAGATTTAAAAGTCTAAAAAGTCTGCCAGAAAAAATTTCCAAGTTTGAATTATATAAATGATTAATTTATATTTAAATTTTCAAGTCATATGTTCAGATTGCGTCCAAACTGTATCTGTTCTTCACTAGTTCTCTGGCACGTATGTCATATGCATTACGATGGCTAGCACACACGTGTGCGCGTAATTAATTATAATTAAGGCCGCGACCACTTAATGTGGAGAAATTTAACTTTGCTGTATACTCGTCGGCCGAATCGTTTCCGTCTCGTCGTTTTCGACAGGCTAGTCGCGCGACATTTCGGTGTAATTAGACGGACGAGCCTTTGCGACGAGATATTATAAAATTATGTCATGAAAAGAGGGAGAAAGAGAGCGGAAGGGAGTGGAGCTGTGTAATAATAATTCATTCCCGCGTTGCGCTCCTCGCGTCTACGATTCCTCACTTTCGACGTAAATCCATTTTCTCCCGTTGCGCGCTTTAATTGCGGACGAGTCATCAGAATGCGCACGAATTAAGAATTTTTAAGTATCTTTCCAGGATCAAACAAATTGTTGCCTACAATAAAATTGCCGTTGGATTCACTAGACAAATACAAATTTGGTTTTGTGGTTACAAATTTGATTTGAATTTTTCAAAAATATTTTATATGCAGCTCTCTTAATTAAACTTGAAATAACTTTTTTATCCACTTTCTAATTTTATGTTTAATCTATTTCACATATATATTAATTGTTGTTATACCTAATCTATTTTATTCCAAATTAGTTTATCATTTATTCGTTATCAAGAATCGCGATTCCATTACGACATACAGTCGTATCGATGCATTGTCAAAATCTCTTTTGTAACGTGCGGTCTGATTTATTTTTCATTGAGAAACACGTGCATAACTGCGTACACGGTTCTCCGCGATTTGCACAGCGTGAGAGAAAGAGTAGCGATGGGGTGTCGAGGAGAGAGAGAGAGAGAGAGAGAGAGAGAGAGAGAGAGAGAGAGAGAGAGAGAGAGAGAGAGGTAGAGTAGGGGAAGGGTGATTTCAATGTGATCCGCGCCGCGGCCGCGGCACATAATTTAGAAATCAGGTCGTCAATCCGCCGTAAATCAAGTTCGGGCAATTAAATGCGACATAATTTTACGATTAAAGTTTTTAGTGGACGAGCGCTCTCGTAGCGGTAATGGAACGCCGCGAGAGCGAGTGTGTATTAAATGGTAAAATCCATATCGAGCTGCCGATCTACCCTGTTCACTCCCTCTGTTCCTTTCCCTTCATCCACACCTCCCCTCTCTTCCCGTCGCGATTCTGTGCAACGAGTACGAGTATATCGCTGTGCTCGCTTGCGTTCCGAGCTGCAACAGAAGCAGTAGCATCGAAGGAGAGAGAAAAAAAGAGAAAGAGAGAGAGGGAGAGCAGCGACCTTTGCCGCTCGTAAGTCAACGCGTAAGCTCACCTCGGCTCGTCTTTCACGCGAGAGGAGTCAACGGGTAGGCTATCGTGACAACTTAAAGCTCCTTGAATGGCGAGTAATAACGAGACATATATTTCACCGATAGAACGATGAGATATGCGACATACCGAGAACATCGGACGTTATTACATTCGTGAATGTTCTCGAAATGATTGAGCAATATATAGAAATTATATAATTATGCAGAGTGCTGCGTAATCTTTTTTTTCACTGTAATCAATATACTATACTATACACGGAAAGAATTGTTTAACTAAAGTAACTAAAAATTTAACTATAATAGATATAGATTAAAAAATAATTTTGTTGGACCGTCAAAGTAATTACATAAAAATTTCGATGGTTCAGTCATATTTAAAATAAAATTAAAATAAAATTATTTAAAATAAATGTTATAAATAAAAATGAAAGAGTTATTTACTATTTATTATTTTAAATAACTTCTTCTGATCTTATTTAATATTTTTAATGAGTTTTCGGAACCTATTTTATATTTTTTATTTTAAATAAGTTATATCATTTTTTTTACCGACTTCTATGATTTTAAATAAGTTTCTGGAACTTATTTTTTATTTTAAATGACTTGTTTTTTATCGACTCCTGTAAGTTTATATTTTAAATAAGTTTCTTAGATCTTATTTTATATTTTTTTGTTTTAAATAAATCGTAACAGTTAAGTTTTGACATTTTAGCAATTTGATGTATATTATTTTGATGATATAGAAAAATTATTTTTAGATGTATATCAAGTTTAATTTTTAAATACTAATTCCACGAAATCGTTTTGCCGTGTACCAATTCTGCAGTATCTATATCAATTTTGTTAAAAACAAATGTGTTATATAAACCAATGTGCATGATATTTCGTGCGCTAACCTGTGTAATTGTGTGTGTGTGTGTTTGTGTAATAAGAAATAATAGAAATTATATTAATATTATGTAATAAAAATTTAAGATAAAACGTTCCACTATCGATGCCGTCCCTCGTGATGATAAATTTTTCTGGAAGACAATCCGTGAAATTTCTCAAAGTATAGGCGTCTGCAATACACTTTATGTGAACTTCCCGAAGCCTATATATTGTAATATATTTCGTCTGAGCCTTCTCTTATCGGTACGGCAATATTTTTCTCAGACGAAGGGTTTTATTCGAATACAACGTTTTATTCTTCGATGTTTCTGCAGCAAGAAACGCAAGTCGAAAAACAGCCAAAGCATTATGTGTGTTATATGTATGTCAAACAGACATATAATTGTATATCTTACGTAACAACTAACAAACCGAATAAAACGACCGTCGTAGTTTATATTTCAAACTACGTAGATGAAGAATAATCGGCTGTGAAAACGTGTTTTTTCCTATTTTTTTTATTGTTTAAAAATATTTTATTCATCGAAATCGCGGATCCAGGTTTAAAATTGTTACGACTGTATATCGATCGATCTGTCGACAAGTGAAACAACACGACACGCTTCCCCTCTCTTTCTCTCGCTTTGGCAGTTCCGTGCGACGCTTGTCTCTATGACTTAAGCCCCGGAGATATAATAAAATCCGCGCAAGCCAGATTTTGTTGGTGTGCCCGGAAATAGACAAATGTACAATAATAGCGTCACGCAGCGTACTTGCATAAATTCGCCCGAGGGTTGTCGTCTAACAATACGCTCACGATCTATTCCGCGAGTGGCGCGGAATACTGAAGATATAATTGACTTGCTGTTTTTTTAAACCGCGTATTTATTAATAAATAAAATAAAAACCGTTATGGAATGAAAATCGCTGCTTAAACAAAGTATATAGAATCGAATATTTTTTTAATTGATTCTCCACGTTCCAGCGGAAACGTCCTTCTACAATCAATCGAAAATAATAAAATAGGCAGAAAATATACATTTATATTTATATTCCCCGAGTAGGTTCTGAAGAAACAAACTGCGATAACTGCGATATGTATATAGGACCCATTATCATCCGATAAGAGAATTACAAAGTAAAGCGTTCTTTTAATGACCGCACGAGAATCGTCATAGATAACGTAGACAAATCTTTCTACCGAGATCATACCGAGAAGATATGCGTCCAAAGATCACGCGGGAAAATCGTCGACGATGCGACGACAGGCGTCAATCTACCGGTCTACTACTCTCATCGTCGCTCTCTCGTCCATCGTCGACGATAGTCCGGCGTGTCAGACCACGACGACGACTTGGTGTCTTCTTGACAGTAGGAAGGAGGAACACCGCGTGGCTCACAGAACGCGTGAGAGCTCCGGGGAAGAAAAGAACGCGTATACAAAGAAGACGACTCGCTTATTCGCTCGTTCATACGCTCGTTCGCTCACTCGCGAGTGAGCGAACGCGTGTACTGTACATAGAGGAAGAGAGAGAGAGAGAAAGAGAGAGAGAGAACGAAGCGAGCGCGCGCGTTCATTATGATTCGTGTATTTATATAAGGTCTAAAAATATACGCGCGCGCTGTGTGCCGGCGGGCCCCGCCCGGTATTTCATCTGAGAATAATATTTTAATGTACATACGTCGCCTGCCCCCTCACCGCCCCGACCCTCCTCGTTGTCGTCTTCCGTCTCTCTCTCTCTCTCTCTCTCTCTCTCTCTCTCTCTTCCTCTGCTGCGTTGTTAACGTCTCTCTCTCTCTTTCTCTCTCTTCTTTCTGTTTCTCACACAGCCTCTCTTTGTCTGCAACCTCTCCTTTTATGCCAACCATCGTCTCTCTTTTGCCTTCCGATTTCGTTCCCTCTTTCGGTCTTCGCGTCTCTCCATTTCTTCCTCCTTCCCCTTGTATGCTTCCTCTCGCTCATGCCGCCCCATCGCTTTGTGCTCGGCGCGTTTTTTGATGTTTCTCTCTCTTATGTGAGAGCTCGCGTTTGTTGCGCCGGAATTGTGCATGTGCGGCCGTGCTCACGGTCATGTGAGCGCGCGCGCGATGTACACACATTATAATAGCCTCCTTGTGTGCACTGGGAGACCGAGAGAGAGAGAGAGAGAGGGGGGGGGGGGATCTTCGAACCTCGCTCGCACGCCGAAAGAAGATTTTCGTGGTGCCCGCTGCGTTAATTGAGACTTTTTTCTGTCCTTTTTTCTCTTCTCTTTTCCCATCTACCTCTGTGTTTTCCCTTTCCCCGTCCGCGGTTATTTTTTGGTTTATAAGGTTACGGGACCCGGCAATTCTAATCTTGTCGCTAATAAATTGGGATAACTGTCGAACACCATAATGTTTTTTCTCTTCTCAGTAGTGCGGCGGCGATATATTTTAATCGGAGTTAGAATTTGATTCAGAAGAAACGCACGCGTGATGTTAAAACCCTATACGAGCACGTTCGAACCGGTCTAAGGCAGTCCCTTCTCAGAAAGTGCAGAAGCCCTGAGAATTTGTCATTTCAGCACGTTCCTTAGATAGCACAATGAACAAACAACTATGTACTATACTAACGAATAGTCTTATCATAAGATACCTAAAGCATCTCTAAGTAAATAATATTGATTTAGAAAAGGAAAAACATGGTTAGCATTTGTTGATTAACAAATAAAAAAGGCGTTAAGTATTAAGAGTTGCAAGTTTCACGTAGATATATAAATCTAAGACGCGCGTCCGTCAAATAATTTTAAAACGAGTTTGTTATCTGCTTCATTATATTCCAAGGTACTTATCCATCAAATTAGGAGATATGAGGCGCTCGAGAAAAAATAAACTGTAACTTTCTTATATAATAAGAAACTTTTCTAGGAGGGCAGTTCATTTTCTCACATTTTGCGGTGTTGCATTAAGCGTTTCATATGCAATTTTAATTTTTTCCAAGTCGAGTCGTTTTGAATTCATACTGATCGGTCAAGTGCTTCATTTTTGTTTTCTCATTTTAAAAAAATCTGAGAAATATTCCACGAATATTTTATTCGTTGCGTCATTGGAATATTTTTGGATGCGCGTAAAATTTGTCGCGATAAAATATAGAATTTTAATGTAATATATGCATTGAAGGTCAATTTGATTATTTCATGTATATACATATATATATATATATTTTTTTTTAATTACTGTAAAATGGAATAACTGTGGTCCAAATTAAAAAAATTCATGTCTATGCAATACTCATTAGAACATAAGACGTCTTAAAATGGCTTTAATTCATAATGACAACACATATTTGGTTTTAAAAGAATGTATGAATTCTTAGAATTCAATAAATCTTTATTAATTATTAATTTTTTTAGAAGAAGTATTAAAATTTTCAATTGTAACTAAAAATTGCAACTTGAATTAGCATAAATACGGTAATCAGCTTACATGAATAGAATAAAGTGTGAAAAATGCACGGAAACAATAATTGTTGAAAGATCTAAACTTTGCTGGATACAGATTTGAAAATAAATTTCGTTGGATCATCAAAATTATTATATTGGAAATTGAAAAATGGTGAGTAATTCTGCAAGAAATTTTCATGTTTTAATAACCAGTTTAAATTTTCAATAAAATTATTTTGATGATCCAATAAAATTATTTTCAGATCTGTATTCAGAAAAATGTTCGATCTTTCAGCACAATCGTTCTTTCCGTGTAATATTGTAAAATATAAAATTATTAAAAATTATTATTAAAAAATTAGGATACCATTCCAGAAAGATCGTTAGAATTAAACTGTATGTCCCAGTTACGAATTAAGACGTTTTCAAGACGACTTATATCTCGATCTTGACATGTGTGTTTTATTTGAGAATTACCAAAATTTGAATCAGTGTTATTTCATTTTACGGTACTGTAAATATACACAATAATTCACGCATCGATAACTGCATTGGCTCTTGCAGACTTTCTTTCCAACATTTGATTTATGATTCCAAAGCCTTATTGACTTTTTCATTCGAATAGAAACGTAAGGTTGCCTACAGAGAAATATTTCGTCGATCAACCGCGTGAAAAGATGAATCATTTTCGAGCGCGTGAGCGTGCAGGTGATCGACAAGTCGCGAGGATAATGAGATACAACGTGCGTGTGCGACCTAGTAACCGTGCAGCTATGCTACTACCGCGTTGAGGGAAAACTCGTCGGAACGAGATCTCCCCCTCTCCCGGTGTTTCTCTGCAGGTGTTTCAATTGTAAGAATCCCCGAGACTAGTTCCAGGCGCGCGCGCGCGCGTGCGTTTTTCACGGTGTTATCCGGAAAAGCGTTTCCACGCTCCACGCTGAAGCGGCGACGGCGGCAGCGGCGGCGCCGGCGGTGGGCGTCGAGCCATCGAGAGAGATTCAGCCGTAAAATCGTTTTCCTTCCGAACGCGTGCACTCTGACACTCTCATCGCGACGTGTATTATAAATGCGATCGGAGCGTCGTTTTCCGAGTTCGGCCGCGTCGCCTTTGATGCAGTCAAATAGTGCGACGAACGTATAGGGATGAAAGGGCTGCCATTTGATGGTCAACAGCAATTTCCGCTATCAACCGAAAATGAGTTAATTGCGTTCGACTAATCTCGTAATTCGTCTCTCTGATGGCGACAAATATATTGGAAAAAAAAAATTGTTTCAAGGCTAACCAAGATGATCATTTTTTTTTTGCACATTTTTGCACATTTAACAGGAGGACAAAGGTGTGGGGAGACTCGAACAGTGTGATAGTTTTAGCTGAGATCTCACCGGTGTAACATCGGTGTAAAAAAGATTATCGTTAATCGAGTGGGGAAGGTACTCGAGCTTAAGTCAAGCGTGTATATGCGTGTGAGTGCGTGATATACCGCCCGGCACGAGCTGTAATCTCTCTAGTGTTTCAATAAATCTTATTCTTCCTATGAAATACGATAATAATAATTTATAACATAAACTATAAGCTCTCACCGCGAACCGCGTCGTTACATTCGCCTCCTTCCTCCCCCTCTCCCCCTTCGCTCGTCTCTCCGGCATTTCTCCTTCAAATTGTTCGTCTTTTTCCCCCCCTCACGTTCTCTCTTTCACCTCTGCCTCTTTCACGTACTATACTTATCGGCTGGTCTAACTAACTACCTACGCACGTATGCCTCTCGCCTCCTCGCCCCTCCTCATAGCTTCCTTGTTCCTTCTCCCTTTCT
>NW_017259279.1:1116450-1117656 GCF_001594045.1 Atta colombica | reverse complement strand
CGCCCCCCCCCCCCCCCCCCCCCCCCTCCCTCCTCCCCACAAGATCGTATATACACGAGTGTATGTCTTTAAATAAACTTTTATTTATACGACCAGTCGGCGAGATGAATTTGCGCGATTCCTATCGTACACGGCCGGATATGCACGATGGATTCGAGCCGCTTTCGCTCCTACCAAATGGATTCCCCCTCTTCTTACCACCCCCGCTTCTGGAGTCATTGACCGTCGATCGGTGTTTTAGACGAAACGTTTGTCACTCGCACTCTAGATGAACCGCGTTACTACGAGATACCATAGTAATAAGAATAAATTGCGATTCCTGTGAAGTTGTCACTGCAGAAAGAATGAGCTTCAGCATATATTTCTCTGTCTCTCTCAAGTGTCGAGTTAAAGAGAGATGCTAATACGTTCTCTCAATTCTTTCTAAAGACCATGACATAAAAAACATAAGGCAGTAAGATGTAAGCAGTAAACGAATCAATCAATCACAGTAGAGATGTAAGGTGATAACATAAGCAATAGCAAATCCAAAATGTTACGTCTTATGCTCAAAGTTTTTTCGTATCATACAGCCTTAACTGAGCACAGAAGCTCAGGTAATACGTAGTCTATACTTCTTAAGTCTATGCGAGATACACTTAAACCTTAAACAATCGAATCCAAGACGTTCAATTTTTTTACGATCGTTTCAATCGCGATGGTTAAAAATACACATCGGAGAACTGTGCCCGGTCAATTGGAAAGCCGATGTCGTAAAGTTCTATTGAATAATAATAATATAGTGTACAATAGTTATGGTCCAGCATTGCGATTTATATATAATTATTCTTATATACTACATAAATACTTAAAGCCGGTCAGGCAGTATAAGTCAAGTGGTAAGTTACTTTCTTATTTGCATTTGGTATTACTTTGCGCTTAAAGAAAAAAAAAAAGAAAAAGTAAGCGACTCGCTCCTTGAACCTTCCTAGCGACGACTTTACTTAAGCAATCAACTTGTTATTTGACTGGCCGCTAAACTGACTTCGCGTAAAGTTATAAGATATACCATTAACGTGTCATAAAACGTAAACGCGGATCTCCTCGCTAATTGACTTGCCTCCCTTCTCGCATCCCGCGTAAAGCTTGGATTACCCTCCTGTTGCCTCTTATTAAAAGGGACAAGCGAGAAAATCGCCCACGTGGAATTGCCCTCGTGAAAAGTCA
>NW_017259279.1:1115953-1116350 GCF_001594045.1 Atta colombica | reverse complement strand
ATATATATATATATATACGGGTACGGGTGAGTATAGTATAACTTGGCGCGCGCTTGCACCCGTCCGTCTCTCTCTCTCTCTCTCTCTCTCTCTCTCTCTCTCTCTCTCTCTCTCTCCCTCTCTCTTTCTCTTTCCACGCTCTGACGTCGCGCAAACTCGTCACGTTTGTTTGATCTCGCTCCGCTCGGTCGAGACTGCGCGACGCAGCCACGGTGAGAATTTTCGGGACGATTCACGACGACGCGACGTGGTGTCGCGTCCGACCGCGCGTATTAAGTTATACGCCGGTGGCGCGGCATGTCGATTGATAATACGACTCGACGTGTGCGTACACTTGCGACGGCTGAGCTGGCCCAGGTTAGAGTCTGATCGCACGGGACGCGACTCCACTTTGGAT
>NW_017259279.1:1109828-1115853 GCF_001594045.1 Atta colombica | reverse complement strand
TATACATACACTCCGATACTTCGATGCGTGCGTGTGTGCAAACGCAAGCAGCTATAAATTTCAATAAAACCCTTGCCTGCATGTAGAGAGACGTTGTGTGGCAAGCGAGAGGAGAGAAGAGGAGGAGGGCCAAGGGAGGGGGGGGAGAAGGAGGAGGAGGAAGAAGAGGGAATCGAGTGCGGGAGGGATAGAGTGCGTTCGACACCACTCATATACGTTCATTACGAATGCATACGAGCACGTTAGATTGTACGTTAGTGCCTTGTAATAAAATATTGTAATGGTGGCCTACTTCTGCGCACCACGCCGCGCTCGTAGTCGTCGTATAATATCTCCCGCGGCATTCTTACCGCGGCGGCGTTATTTATTCTGCACTGTGCACAATGGCGGCGGCGGCGGCGACTTCGGCCTCCGGTCCCCCATCTACGAGGTGTGCCGTTGGACGTGGCGAACGATCGCCAGCGGGCAACCGGAACACGCTCTCCGTCCCCAAGAGCGCTCGCTCGCGACTCCTTCTCCTCCCCTGTACCGAAACGAGGCGGACTTGACTTTGCGAATAGGAGAGATGCGAAGAAGTATTCCAACGAAATGAAATCGAATTACAATGAGAGAATTACGAGAATAACCTTCGTACTTGATTCTTTTCTTGTGACGTTCACAAATTTGTACAAGATATTTTAGAAACACTCGGGGGGGAAAAAGAAATAGTCGTAGCAATTATTAAGACGTGACAACTACACAACAAGTTTTATATTTAGAATTAATATACATAGTTATTCCAACTGTAAAATATTCTATTCAGTTATGTAACATTAGTTTATTCGATAATATAATATTTTAATTCCAATTGTTCCAATTATTTTGTTTCTATATAATTATGACGTGATTATTTCTTTTGCAAAGTGAATAGAAAGTGAGCTGGACGAAAGAATTTTTGAGAAAGATGATTCTTAAATATTCCTAAAACTCTCATGATTATTTCCTACGCGAACACACTTTTTTGTTAAATCATTAGTTGTATCGATATCCGCGCATGAGAAATCTACGGGTGTTCTTCTCACCCGCTACATGACGCAATCCCATTCGGATTTCTATACAGCCGGATGACCGAGGAGGTTCGTCATACGACAATGCCGGGCCGCAATTACGTGTACACGGCCCGAGGTTGATTAATAGCTCATTATTGATACGTCTTGTCTTGTCGTTGGCGCTCAAAGGCGACCGCGATGGAACGACACAAGCGCGACGGAACGTGCAATAAGCGTGCGGCCAAGTATTTATTGTTGACCACCAAATATGCGGCATTTTTCTGGCATCTCCACTATGCGCGGGGAGAAGAGCAGAGGGATGGAGCACTGTTTCCCATAAAAATTACGGCATCGATAGTATTGTGCTAGTATGTTAACTGGCGTCTCTCTCTCTCTCTCTCTCTCTCTCTCTCTCGCACGCGCGCTTGCTCGCTTTCTCTCGCTCTTTCTCGCTCTCTCGGAACCGGTTTCACCCAACGCAGCGCGATTGATTGAAGCGTTGAGAACGATATAGATCTAAGCCGCGCTTATAACAGTATTGAGTTGATACAATAGTTCTGCTGTATATACATCAGTGAGGTATTCTAGCTACCAACCGCTGTGAGAATAGCACAGCGAATACGTAATATATGACATTGCTATGACGCAAATCATTTATTTGAATAATAGAATAGATGTATATCAAATTTTCATATTGCACACAATTTTTATATTCTCATTACTTAGCTCTCATTACTCATCCATACTATTCTGTATATAAATATGTTCTTTTCTAGGTCGCAATACGAAGCATAATATAGACGGAAAACGAGTATTTAGTTAATTATTGTTAACATTAACCAGTATCGGCTAAATCGCCCTTTAATGTTATAAATTACATATTAACGCATTGCATTAATGTAACAAGCGTCAGAAATGTCATACTAATATTCGTATCGCATGCATCCGTAGACGTGCTTGTATATCGGTCGCATGGAAAGTATAATTGTGTTCAAGTATCTAAAAATTTGGTTACATCTAAAAATAACTTTATTGAACTATCAAAATAATTACGTAGAAATTTCAACCATGCTGAATAATAACCACAAGAACTTTGGCTATTCTAGTAACTAATTTATTTAGTCCTAAATAATTATTTTCATGTTTCAACAAAATTATTTTCAGATCTGTGTCTAATTAAATTTTTTAATATTTTAGCGAAACCGTTCTTTCCATGCGGGAATATTTGTTCTCTACCAAGTATAGTGCGGCTTAAAGGAATTCGGAATTTTAGAATGATAAGCATATAACGACGAATATAAGGTAGAAGAATCTACAAAGTTTTTTACCAACGGCTCCGAAATAAATTCGTGCTGTTCATGCACCCTCCGCGAGGTACACGCACTTCTTCCCCTTCCACCTCGCAGTCGTGGCTGCTGCTGCTGCTGCTGCTGGGTGGCCACGTGTTCTGGCATCTGGAGTCGCATACAGGGTGTCTTGCAAGTCCTTGCGCGGCGATAATTGTTAGATGACTAACAAAGACAGTGTACGTCTCACGCTTTTCTCCGCCGAAACGTGTTTATTTTTGTTATTTTGATATTTTGATTTGGACTTTCGTTGTATTGCGCGATACGTTTGTCAACGTTCGTTCCTTCGTTTGCCGCGAGTCTGTCCGAGCGACCTTCCTTCGTCTATGTCTGTTCATTCGTCTCTCTCTCTCTCTCTCTCTCTCTCTCTCTTTCTCTCTCTCTCTCTCTCTCCCGTTTCAATCGAGAACGATCGATAAAGTTTCTTATCACGTATGAGTAAGCATACGTTTACATCGAGACAGTGCGTCGTCGATCTGGTTTTTCACAGAGTATCTAAAATCTGTCGAATGTTTTGCCGAATGAGTAACGGCAAACATCGAGGTTTATCAAACTGAAAATGACTATTTTGTGAATTTTATAAATCAATTTTTTTAATAGTCATTTCACCGTAATATTTTCCGAGCCATTAACTTTACTGATAAAGAAGTCTGGTAATAATTGAGCTATAAATTTTACTTTTTCAAATATTATCTTATTTTTCTATAGAATTATACCAAATGGTTAGATACTACTATTACGTGCTTGATTTATTAAATCGTATGAATATATTAAACAAAAATCTGATAATATATCTGGTAGCCATTAGCATACTTTTTTCAGGAATTTATAATACAAATATCGCTTCTCATTTAGATTTAAGTGACTCGTTTCATTCTGTTTCATTCAAGACTTCAATTTTCTTAATAATTTAAAATTGAAGGCAGATTAAACAATTGTTAGGAAAAATGCGTTTCCTCAAAACTTTCACTCGCGGACGAGTCTCTCATCGAAGGCACATCTGCCAAGTCTGGGACACTCTGTATATAAATGTTTCTCTCTCGCTTCTACGGCAGGCGAGTAGGTTTTCCATATGCGGCGCAATGCGGCGGATATTTTATTTGTATATCATTACACATCGTCCCTTTTCTACCCTCCGTCTCCACTTGATCTCCCTCTTGTCCCCTCTCTCTTTCTCTCTCGCTCTCTCCTTCCCCGTGCGCCGGTCCTTCTTCCCTTTCCTCGTTTCTCTCGTTTTTCCTACACTCCTCGTGTTCTCTCATTCTCCCCCCGTCTCTCCCTTTCCTCGCCCCCCTGCTTCCCGTCACATCGTGTATTTATTTTATTTTATTATTAAACAAACCTCTTCCTGTCATCCTCGCGCCAACATGCGTCTTTACACGTACACGGGATCCACGTCAAACACAGTCTCCACTTGACGCGAGGATCGGCTTACGCGACCGTTCCAGACACGAAAAATATTTTTTCCCAACTCTCCCCTTCGTTCTAGGTATCACTCTCCCTTCACGTATACCCAAGCGTTATCTGAGAGCGTTGAGCGCTTATCGCGACTCTTGAAGGGATTCCATCTTGAAGAGATCCTATGTGCGCTTGAGGCGCAATTAAAAACCTACGAGACAAGAGACAAGAGCGAGTTATAACGAATGCCCTTGAAATGCGTATATAACGTAACGTTATGCGAAGGTTTATTAAATTTTCTGATCTCCGGATCATATTGTAAATTGTTATTTTATTCTATTTAGATTTAATTGACTTGTTTCGCTCTGTGTAGAAAGCTGAGGCACCACGTTTGTTTTGTAAGATCTCGCGATATCTTTGTCCCCTTTTTCCGACCTTTTTTTTTTTGTAAACTCGAGAGAGTACACTTGCGCAGATCCCGCCACGGCGGTATTCCATCAGTATTCCGTCGTATTCCGGTCGGTTGCTCATATTAAACAGCGTGTAACGGCGGTAACGACCGCGCGATGACGGATGTCAAGTTATATTTAACGGTAACGGGAGTTATATTTTCGCCGCGCTTTTCAGCGACTTGCCTGCGGCTCGAAATCGAAAGCAGCACGAATTGTGAAACGATTTCGGCGACTTAACCGCGAAACGAAGCGTCGCGTCGCGACGTATTGCGAATGCCCACCTGCTGCTCCGGTGAGACGCGACGTTTTTTCGGAAAATATTCCTAAATAGAATAATACGCTTGTGCCGTTGCCAAGTATTTCTCGATACGAAACCATTCAAAAGACAGACATTCTTATCGACAAAAGAATTTGCTTTTCACTTTCACGTAATTTTATGAAAAATTTTATATGTAGAGAATATTTTTTTTATAGACTGTAGTGATCAATGATGGAAATAATTGAACCTGTATTAATTTATTAAACAAGACAAATGAACAATGAAGAAGGACGGTATTCAGTCAGGACGGATCTTTACACTCAATAATATATTTTTGTGTGAATTTGACAGTTCAAGCTTAATTTAATAATAATAATAACAAATGAGATAAGTAAAGGAAGACCAAGTACACAGCTTTAAGTAAAAGCTTAGATCTTGCTGCCTAATATTTATATATAGATTCTAAATACATCTTTCAGTTATATATAAACGGCTAATAATAATAATAATAATGATAATAATAATAATATAATCTTTATTTAGACATTCTACATGCTCGAGCTCGACTAACGTATACTCTATTTAAATACGAGGAAATCCCACGGATGCGCGGACGAAGACCCAATTAATTTTGAATGAGGGAAATAGGAAAATTCGAGCGCGCTATGCGAGAAGTTAATTCCGTTCTGAAGGCATCTTGATTCTTTGTTCCGCCTGGTTTTACGTCGGTTGAATAATTTTTCTCTCGGCGTTGTCTTGCGGCTTTACCAGCGAGGCATTTTGTTAAAGGTTAATTAAATCCAACGACAAAAGGCCGAGCGTTTCATTCTTTTAACGCGAGATTAACGGCGGAAATACGCGGCGGATTTTCTATTTTCATGCGTTGACAGAAGGCGGGCTCGTGCAGCACGAAGATTAAACGTTCTTCTTCGAATGCAAACACGCACGATAGGACTATCTCGCTCGTGTACGAATTTGCTATGTACAGGATTTTCCAATCCTGTCAGTTTCCTCACCGCTTTATTCAGCCGCATTTTTCGGCAAACTTAACCTCAGCTTTTTCTTTTATCGAAAATATAAACGCAGTTTGTTCTTCGACTCTCGACTGTTTTTCTCTTTAAAATTTTGATTACTTTGCTAATTAAAATCTTTTTGAAAAGAAAGAATATATACGCTGTACGCTTTGTACTAACTCGAGGACCAAGTTTTATTATCGGCTTCTTAACAATTCTCACATTTAATGATTTATAACTTAAAACTAATTATCATTATGTATAAAACATTCACAAGATTAAATATATATGTACAGTTCTTCTATTATATTGAGGGATGATCAATTCCAAATATTGCAATGAATATAATTCGGAGATGTATCTGGTTGATATTCTATCGAGGCTATTATTTTCTACTACTATGGGGATTCTAGCACGACTGGCCCTCTGACATTGCACTTTCGATATGCGTTTATTTTCCTCGTTTGTACTGAATCGCAGCAAATGCAGTCACGCACGTAAGCGTCGTGTCCGCGTTCGCGTCCGCGGC
>NW_017259279.1:1109206-1109728 GCF_001594045.1 Atta colombica | reverse complement strand
GGGGAGGGGGCCGGGGCAGGGAACAGGCTGGGGGCCGAGTTATTATAACTTCATTATCATTACGACGTTTATAGCTTATTCATTATTGATGGCGTTTTACAAGGTTATTTCGCCGCTCCGGCCGCTGCGCAATAAATTCTTATTAAAACCGCTTTACTTATTTAAACTGTATTAATTTCGTCATCGGCCCGATTGTCGCGCTTAACCACCTGGGGTCCTTTAAAAAAGCATAAACTGTCCTCCATTAATAACTACGGTTTATTTAGCATACGTAGTATAATATTATGTAAAAATGGGACTTTTATTTATTGCGAATAATACAGTCCCTTGGAAACGAAAAGAAGATCAGCGGCTTCTCCCCGGCTTTTTCCATTGTAGTGTGCCTCCGGCCTTCGTCCAATCGTACAGATTTATTTGCAAATCGGCGACGACTTCAGCAACATCGCGTTTCATCCAACATTGCGTGTTTCTTCATCGGCTTTTATATTCCCTTTCCACCTATGCTGTATATATATTGCACAC
>NW_017259279.1:1094718-1109106 GCF_001594045.1 Atta colombica | reverse complement strand
TATATATATATACATATCGCATCGGACTCGCGTATTTACATATGTAAGGTGATTTGTAAATGCATAGCGGTTAAGAATTATGAAGGTGTGCACAAACGCACGGATGTTATGCGCACGGTGTAATCGGAAGAATAATATACACAGGGTGTTCCATTATTATTGAATAAATCCTGAATAATAAGTTCTCGAGCTTGGAGATTTTTTTTTCTCTTGAGCAGAGAAGACACATTCCCAGCGTATGAAAGCTTCATATGTAATCACCTTTGCGTTATTGTGTATTTTAAAATATGAAGTATTTTATGAATACCCAAAGGGACTAATTACATTTTACGACTTAACGAAGAAGAAAAAGGGTAGAATCAAAATAATGGAACGCGGAGAGCATCTGGCGAGAAAAAGTTGGCGCGGAAAGTGTGTGCGCCTGTATGTGTGTGCTCTTTACGAATAATTCTGCGTTAAGGCCGCGTTGTCCGCCTCTCGTTGGAAAGACTGCCGGCGCATTCGCGGGGGCAATGCACTCCGGAATGCACTGCGTGGCCGGCTAACGATGCAAATTATAACAAGTATTATAACAATAAACGAAGAAAAGCAATTTTCGGTAGTACTGAGAGGGAAAAACGGGCCTTAGAGTTCGCTGGTTAGGACAATTAATTTCAATATTGTCGGTTTGGAATTCTCGCGCTACGATCTATCGTAAACGCTACATAACTGTTATAATAGAAAGGATCTCAAGTGCAATAAAACTGGTTGATATACAAAAACCATATTAAAATAGATTTCTGTATCAATCTTTTTTACAAAGTAAAGATTGATAATTCCTCTCTAGATAATTTTCTGCAATATTTTTCATTGTAATTACTATAATTACGTTTGAGGTACTTAGATTTTCCACTTATTTCGTTCATTATGTATGCTTGATTAAAATATTATCAACTTGAGGAAAAACAGAAATGTTCGAGAGCTCTAGAAAGTGCAGCTCTCTGCGTAACTCGGAGAGAGAGCTTTCTCGGTTCTTTTAACTTCAGTAAGCTGCCTATAATAAACTACCTGCATCGACAAAGAATGCGTGACTCACACGGGTGATTGCCGTCGCATGAAACCTATTATACAACCGGATTACAAGAGTCCAGAAGAGCCAAGACCTGCTTCTCGTGATGAGAACTCACCTTCGAGTACGATGATATGCGTGTCCCGCAAATCTTTCGAGCGTATTTATTTGATACTTTCTGCTGGAAGAGGAAATATTTGGGTTTTCATTTATCCAAAATTTCATTAATTTTTTTATTTTCTCGTAAGAATGACATCGATTATATAACAGTATATATACTCTACAGTTAATATTTGTAACCGGTATCTAAATTTTCGCTATATCTCTAAGAATTCTAATTTAGTACTCGGATGTTCGAGGCTTTCGTAAGCATGCGTGCGTCCGCGTATCTTTTCGAGAATTACGCGGTTTATAATCAAAAAAAAGCCGGTCGCACTCGCGGCGATTTCGACATACGAAGGTATCGTCGCCGGCTTGTTATTGAGCGACCGGGCGCGCGGCACGATAACGCGCGATATTTTTATAGACCCGCGGGGTTACGTACAATAATAAATATTGCGGTGCGATTAAATAATAAATCCTGGCACGAGATAGCGGCTGGATCGCGCGCCGATCGAGGTGGGTGGCTCAAAGTCCTTTTTTTTTTTTTCCAAGCTTGTACAATATGGAATCCTGTCTGCCTGCCTGCCCGGCCAGGTCGCAAGGTTTGCGATCTTCGAACTTTTATTTTTAATTCCGTCCTAAATTCTGAATTATCGTTAAAACAGTTTTTTACCGTAGAGAATGTGCATATAAATTGTCTTAATTAATATTTCAGCTCTCATACACTGGTTGGTAGTAGGATCCGGTTGTTAGTAGGATCGTCGGAAAAGTAATAATCTAACGTGAAGAAACAAGCCATAAAAATAGAAAATTTTTCTACTCTGACACCCACACGTGACTCTTTATTTGCTCTTTTTCTTTTTTGAAAGTTTATGTATTTAAAAGTAATAAGAATTAATAATTTGGCATTTAAAAATGTGAAATAAAATTTCGACATGCGGAACTTACTTTCCGTGTAGAGAAATCGCCGATTTCTCGATTTTTGGTCACGATTAACCTTCATCATCTTGTATATCAAATAACTGCAGTCTGTAGTGATAACTTACAGAGTGAAGATCTAAATTATCACTTCTAAATCGAACTTCTAAATGGACCGTTAAAGTTTAAAGTAATTAAGTCTCTATATTAAATTATTCGTTTATACAACAATGCAATTTCGTGAAAAAAGACTAAAGCTTTAACGATATATTGCTGACACGACGAAAAACGACGAACTTTTTGCGTACGCGGCATAATTATTGCGCCGGTAATAACCGGTGTCTTTAATTAATGTCACGAAGAAGAGCTCTCGATATAGTCGCACGTGTAATCGACTTACAACACTCGTTGCGATCGTGTAAGGCAATAGAACAGAAATGATCGACGCGGGCCGATACGCCACGCGCATGTCGTGCCATCGTGTGAAAATATTTGCTGAATTCGTTCGGAAATACTGCACCCGGAGGTGATGCGTCAGCATAATTAAATATCGACGACAGCCTAGACCGTTCGAAATTCCTTCCTGTTTGCCGCCTGAATTTTCATTGATTCTCGGTAAGGTTTCCATTCGACACGATCCCTATACGCGGCTCGATCGATATAACGAAAAGTTCGTTTATTGACGTCAATCAACTTTTTATTACGAGAAAGAATAAACATTGAGAGCATTGTAAAAATGCGCGTACGTTATCGCGGAACAAAATAAATTACGAACGTAATTGCAGCCATTAAACATAATAAGTATGGAATTTACTTTTTCTAAACGTTATAAATAATTAACACATGCGTGGAATATATAGTCGCAAAATCGAACGAAATGAATAGAGGAACTGTGTTACGGAGAGGATATTCATATGTAGGTTTATGGATATGTTCTGTGTAAATATAGGACCTGAAAATAAAAAAATTAAAAAAAGATAAGGCTTTTTTTTTTTTTAAATAAAATTTCTCGTTGACACGCGAGGTCACCGCGCGCGCGCCAAGTTTTAAAATCCTGAACACCGTGGCATTTATCATATCGATTTCCCGGAAGGATCGCGACTAACTCGCTCGTTGTCGCCGGATTCGCGCGATCGATCGAGCGCATAGTAGGCACGACTCGCCACGATAGCGGCCGCTTTTTAATCCCTTCTCCGCGATGGCGGAAGTGACTGGCAATTTTTTTTCGGGCGGCCCCGGCCCCGGCCCCGCGCAAGCTGGAAAACGACGCACCGGGGGAAAATTGGAAACAACGGTTTGGTAAGCCGAAAAATCGCGCCGGGTGGTACGGGCGCGGCACGTACACGCGCGTGTATACGCACATGCACTCACGGGAACCCGTGAGCTGGTGTGCGAGCGAATGCTAAAAAGCCGGGCCTGAATAAATAAACAGTTTTTAATTGCGGCCCGCTGCTGCCGGGTAAAAACAATAATTATTGGCTTGCCGTACCAACGTGTCCGTGTGTTACGCCCCTGATGCGACAAGCCTCCACCTTTCTCTCCTCTCTATCTCTCCCTTTCTCTCCCTCCCATCCTTTTCCTCCCTCTTTTCCCCTCCGAATGTCCACCGGCAACGGAAACTTCCGGTTTCGGGAGCGTACTCGAGGAGGGAAGCCCGTCTAAACTTTCGCGGCGAGCTCAGCACAATGAGGAACGATACTTTGTAAAACGACGCCGTCGTTATGGCGTCAACGATAGAATGGACGAATGGACGAACGGATGAACGAACGGGGACGGACAGACGGACGGATGGATGGATGGACAGACTCCGCGGAAAGATTCCGCGGACATATACACGAATAAAAAAAAAAAATCCGCGATGCCGTACACGGAAACTCGGCGTTACAAACGTTACCGAGTGAGTTTCTGGCCCTCTCCGCCCTCTTCGTGCGTTACATTTAGGTCCTTTTGCCGCGCGCGCGTGTTCCCTCGCTCTCTTTCTCTCGCGCTTTTTGCGCTTGAAACGAAATAAGTGCGTATTCACTTTAAACATGAAAGACTTTTAACGTGAAAAGGTTGAAATTAACAAATTAACATTTCCATGTTAAAAGCGGGAACATGCACTTTTTCGCGCAAAAAAAGCTGTAGAAATGGATAGGAGACGTAGAAAATGCAGAGGACTTTACAGAGAGCCTTAACTCTAAAACGCAAACTCTTTTCAGTCTCATTAATATCTTCGCGATTCATAATTTTTGTCAATTTTTTCTAAATAATGTAACGTTATTTGGAGAAATTATCTTCAAAAAAATTTTAACGAGCAATAAAGAAATATTGGTATAAATGCTCAACACAAACGATCAGAAGAAGGCACACATATTCGGTCTAAGCAGATTTTGGTACTTAATAATATTTTTGTGCGAAAACAAATAATCGGCGCACAATCTGCTTGAACTGGAAATTATAAAATTCACACAAAAATATTATCAGGAGACATGGTAGGAGTTTCGGCGCTAAGAAAGAATTAAGCGCAGCGACATTATAACACGAATTATATAGACACCAAGGTTCACTTTAATATGGTCCTGTTCGCTCAGTTGTACATTGAATTTTTTTATTAAATCTGTTGAGATAACTAGAATTCTGATGTAATTATGCTGATAAAAATAAGAATTCTAGTAGATAGATCTGACCAGAAATATAATATCAATCAGAATTCCGGTTATCTCAACAACAATTCAAATTTTTAGAAAATTCTGATTCGTTCTTTTTCAACCAAAAATTTTTTTCAGTGTGCACACAGAAAGAACGGATTCATTAAAGTATCTAAAAATTTAGCTAGATACAAGTCTGCAAATAAAATTTTGTCGGAAAATAAATTTTGTTGACTACAAAAATAATTATGTAAGACGCTTAAACTGGTTACCAGAATGTTCAAATCTTTTACAGCATTGCTCATCGTATTTGAATTCTCTACATATAGTTATCATATTTTGACAGTCCAACAAAATTATTTTTAGATCTGTATCTTTCTAAATTATTAGATAGTTTAGCAAAGTTATTTTCTTGTCAAATATAACATTTTAAAATAAGACAAGCTAATGTTTATGAATGCACAAAATAGAAAACACGATACGTGTTTATTCATCATAGAATGTTTATGAATGCCGACTAATCCGATTTATCAGTCGTCTAATGAATCGTGCTCTATATAATTACATCTAAGTGTATTCACCGGGAAATATCCAGAGCAAAGACGAGAATGTATCCGGTGTACAGGTTGTCGCATTTGCATACGGTAACGACACGAGCGTAAACATACATTATCGAGGCAAACAGTGCAATGTCGATGGGGAGGAGGTAAAAATACGCGGCGGAATACATACAATAATTACCGCAATTCACTGGCTTCCAGGTTCGTGTAACCGTCACTCTGTACATTCAACACGAGAACCGCCGCTAGTTAATCGAGATGCGCCCGCAATACAAGAACAAGGCGAAGATGCAGCGCGTCGCGACGCCCGTAATGCGGTCGCGCTGCACGCCGCCGACGCCGCCGACGCCGCCGTCGCCGCGAAAGAAAAAGCACTTCGCGAATAATAATGCTGGCATTACGGACCATTACGCGCCGACAGACATTTTGGTTTGAAAGAGAGAGAGAGGCGAGAGAGCAGAATTACATTGTGTATTAAGTGTGTATTAAGACCGTACGTTGCTACTCGAGACTACACGGTAATTAAAAATAATATTCGCGAAACAACGCATTATTGAGAGAAAGAATTTATACGTTTATACGAGAGAACAGAAACTGTACTTTTGGGCATTGATACATTTGATATGATGATTGACGCTTGGAACGTTTACGGAGAGCTCTAAGATATTATTCCTGATGTATGTAAAACTATATATTTCTTTATATCCTCAATAATATTGTAACAAAAAGTATTGCGCTTGAATGTAATATCAGGCGACTGCATTTTCCGGTCGTGACGATGTCTTGAGCTTTGTACGGTCAGCTGTGGAAACACGTGCTGCGCATATTGCGAGTCGATTAAAAGTAATTACCACAGTCAGCGGCCTCCTGTGGCCGATAAGGCCGATTATCAATACTCGGCGAGAGATAACGATGTTTCTTCGCGTACGCGGAGAAATTTATGATCGAGCAAGTTAGTTCCGTTTCCTCTACCGGATTCTGTTTTCCATAAACAGCGTTCAAATATAAAGATACGTAACCTATATAGATTTTATTTTTTTTATTTTGATACAACAATTTTTAGTTTATTTTACAGACGTTGCGTTCACTAATCTCATCATGTCGCATTGAGTTTATTATTACGTAGCTTTCTATTCCTGTCCCGTTCGTTTTCAATATCTTTCGCTAATTATATATTGTACGCTAGTATATTTCTCTCTGTTTGCCAGTCTTCTTATCTTGCTGAAGTAATAAATTCCTTTCTGTCTCTTTCTCTCCTTTGTCTCTCTGTATTAACAAAACAATTGTAGAAAAGCCTGTCCTGCGCGTGAAGGATCATTGCGCCGCCTTTGAACTTCGTGCATGACAAAAGACAACAATTAAGCTATTGATCAAGCGTGATTGCATACTCGCGACTAATTACGGATCGCCATTGTCACGGCCGATTTTTTTTCTGATCGTGGTAAAAATTCGTCAGATTGTTGAATGAGACTTTTTTGTTATTTGTATTTTTACAGTTTTCTTATTCTTTTTGCCTAGGAATGTACAATAATTTAGTATCGTCTTCCTGTGCAGGCAGTAAATTATCTTTAAACTGATAAGTTTTTAGAAATAATTACAAGTCTCATTAAAAATAATTGTGAGTATTTTGTTTTATTCAAAATGTATGTATTTTTTTTCAAGCTCTAAGATATACGATCTAACGAAATTTATTCTTCTTTTTCTACTGTATATTCAGCGTGAAATATTTAAACCTGGGATTTTTTTCTTTATGCCCCGGTAACTCGTGATGGAAAGCGACAGCTTTGTTCGATGCACGTCCGATACTCTACGTATGCGAGCGTACCCGAGTTAATATCCTCAGGACATAAATTTTTCACACCGTCCCCTCCTCATCCCTCGCTCCTCCGAGGCGTCGTCGCGTACAGGACGAAGAAACACCCCCGATAAAATTGTACAGGCGTAACGCGCGCGCGAACGCCGTAACGAAAACTCACCGCTTTCCTCCTCGTTCCTTCGCCTCATAATACTGTAGTAATAAGCGCTCTTGCCTGAGCTTGGCGTCGCTATAAATATCGTATAGTAAACATGAGAGCAGATAAGAGCGAGAGCGAGAGAGAGAGAAAGAGAGAGGAGAGAGAAGGGGGGCGGGGAAAACAAGAAGGGGAGGGCAGAGCGTGAAAACTTCGGCTATAATAAAATACAGATAAGTGCACGAACAAATAGCCCGTACCGCGGGATTTAACCGCGTCTCGTGGCAGGAGGGAACGAGGAGGGAATGAGAAGGGAAAAGGGGGTAACACAAGGAGAATGCAACGAGTGCGAGGAAAGGGAAACAGAAATAATCGTAGAAATTACTTACGAGCTCCGCGCCGAAGAAACCAGAGGAAACAAGATAGAAAGGAGGAGAAGGAGGAGGAGGAGGAGGAGGGTGAGGAGAAGGAGGTTAGGAGAAGGAGAGGCAGCACAGCTCTTTCCTCGAGACTTTTTAATTATTTATCGCGCTCGCGTATTTCTCTCCTTTGTCGCGCGAGAATAAGCCAGCGATGCGATTTCGCGAATTACAGCGGGTAAGTATCGGGATTGCGGACGTTTAACTGGACGGGATCCACAAGGGTCGAGCAGAGAAGAGCTAGAGACTGGGGAGGATGTCATTAAGCGTACATGGATCAGTTTGCAATAATCGTGACTGTGGGCTGAGCGTGACGGGCAAACATTTCTCAACGATAACGATCCTCATAAAATCGTTAAACGACCGACGGCAATTAAACTATTCGTTGGAAAATCTCGATGATGTCACGCTGTGACTGCGTATTATGTCAATTGATGCTGATTTGTCATAATAATTCTGCGAATAAGGTTTTAGATAATGCGTAGGCTCTCTCAGTGACGAAGATTCGTGAGATTGGAAGAGTCAAAAAGCGTGAGAAGGAGACGAGAAGTAAAAAGCGAGAGAGGGAGAAGGTTTTACAAACGTCTTCTGCCAAAGAAACTTTGAAGCGGTAAAGAAGAACGAGAGATTGCGAGAGGGAGGAATAGGTTGGGAGAGAGAAATAGAAGAAGAAAGAGAGGGGCAACGATTAACGTCGACGTTTTCTTGCGTCTCCGCTCGACCGGCGCAATGTTTGTTCTGGGAAATGCAATCACGCTGTCATATAAAATATAACGTGTTTCCTTTTCCCCCTGTCTTTCTTCCTTTCCCCGCCTGTCTGTATCTCTCTCTCTCTCTCTCTCTCTCTCTCTCTCTCTCTCCTCTTATCCCCTTCCCCTCTCTTCTGCCATGATGGCGCGTTGCGGCACCTCCTCTCAATTTCCACGCCGTACGGAGAACACTAACATTAGGCCCCGCCATGGTTTGTAAATTATGTGAAGTACATGCCGTGCTATTTTTTTCTGATTGCACCCGTTTCTCGGAAGCGCGTTAACATGCCCTCCCCTCTTTTCCTGTCTCTCTCTCCTCCTGCCTCTCCACCCCTAACTCCGTTTTCCTATGCCGCGGCGTGCGTATGTACACACGTGCGTGGAAACATAGTTGCTAATGTCTACATTGTGCCGCTACGTTTCTTTTCTACCGCGGTGGTCTCCCGGCGAGAACCTTAATATGTCCCGCGTGCGATGTGCAACGCGTATACGTTCTCGCTCTTTCTCTCTCTCTCTCTTTCTCTCTCTCTCTCTTTCGCCGTCTCTGTCTTCCCACCGGAAAACGCGGGCGTGGATACACCTGTTCCGACCTTAACCTCGATCCGTTAGAGTAGTTCGCTTCGCCAGCGAGTAGGCGTGCGATGAGTGGAGAAAATTCACAGTCAATTTCATGATCGGAGGATCACGGTTCTGAAACTGCAGAACTGGAAAACGAATTTGGTGGCATTAATTTTGATTGAAAGTGGACGTTCTGATTGAATCCATTCTAATTTTAGTTGAGATAACCAGAGTTCTGATTAATTAATATGATCAGAATTTTTTGATTTGTCCATTTTCAACTAGAAATTTTTCTTAGTGTGAGATGTGAAAATCCAGTTGCGAATTCATTATCCATTTCTAATGTTTAATCCTGCTATTTTCGAGTTTATGACACAAAATGTTTATTTTTTTAATAATGTTTTATTTAAGAACTTTCTCTGATATTTGGTGACTTTGCAGATAAGATCTTTTTTTCTGTGAAAATATTTTATTTTTTAAGAGCTTTTCGATTATATTGATCTGAACGAAATGATCGTATGACAAATTTAAACAAAACAGCGGATTTGAGAAATATTGTCGATTTATCAAATGTCGATTTTTACTTTCTCGCCGAGTCGAACGGCATTATTTTTTATTCACATAGCTCTCGTTGCACGCAAAAAGATATTTTATTATAAACTTTGTTCGTGTTGAATTTATCGCACAGCCTATTAGCTTTTGTAAAAAAGATATGCTAATGCAGGGATATTGTACTGAAATTTGGACACAGCAAAAACCATGGGATTTATCTCGCTTATAGAAATGAATTTTAAAACCAGTTTCCCTTTAAGCTTACCAACGACTATCTTCTCGCCTCCTCCCACACCCTCGACACAAAGTTTCTTTTATAGATGTGAGAAGAGAAGGAAGAGGAGCAGTAGAAAGAGAGAAAGAGGAAGGGGGGGGGGGAGAGGAGAATCGTGGAAGGAGTGCCGCGATTAGGTTTCATACGAAGGGTACCATACAGCAGCAGTGGCAGCAGCTGCCTTACGACGTGAGATAACACGGAGGTCCCTTAAAACGTGCCGTAAGAGCGAGGTACGACTTGAATGTTCTCCTGTCTCTCTTTATATGCGTGGGGCAGCGCAACGTACGTGTGTGTATGTGCGTTTAAAGAAAGACTCGCGAGGAGAGGGAGACATCAAGGAGGAAGAGGAGAGGGACCCTAACCGTGTGTACGTCTGCGTTTCCATGTGTGCGTGTGTTTGAAGAGAAACATATTTCTTTATTATTACTCCCACCGAGCTTATTTTTCTTACCCGCCGACTTGCATTCCAGGTGGGTGGGTTTGCTCCTTCTCCCTATCTCTCTCTCTCTCTCTCTCTCTCTCTCTCTCTCTCTACTTCCTCTTCTCTCCTCCTCGGGACAACGAGAAAGATTCAACCCCGAACGTGCGGCGCGTTGTTCCTTTTTTACGCGCGCATCGCTACGAGAAATTGCGTGGCGCGCCCAGCAGCGCGCAAGAAGCGAGGAAACGGAGCGCATCTATTAAGCACTCTCCTTCTCTTTCTCCTTCCATGTCTCTGTTTTCCTTTTCTTTCTCTTTCTACGATAGAGCGGCGATTGCTGCTCCAGCTCTAACGTAACCGCGCGTTGCACAACGATAATAACCGGCGAGATTAAAGCAATAAAAATTATGCGGGTGGAAAGGGACCGCGAGCGAATCCGCGACGACATTGGCCTCGCGCGCTCTCTGATCCCTTAACCGTTTTATCTTGAATCCTTTCTTTGTACAGGATACTCTACCGGATACAAGATACTTAAATGCGTAGTATTAGATTTTAACCGTGAAGAAATATTAGAAAGTTTAGATAGTTATAACACGAACGTTGTGAAAAAGAGATCACTTTCTTCTCCTTTTTTTAACTTACTTGTTAATATCTATAATTTTATTTTATGATTATTTTATATTCTCTCTGCTGATGAAGACTAGAGATAAGAATAGTTGAAACGTACATTTTTCTTTCGAAATTATTATTAGAGAACAAAAATTATTTACTTACTTTTGCCATATATAATTTATTCTTATTGTTCTTGGTCGCTTACCTTCTTATATTATTTTCTTATTTCAAAAGTGACACAATTAAAAAAATTAAGTTTTTGAACTTTAATAGAAAATCATTGACAAATGAAATAATATCGGCAAAAAAAAAATTATTAGATTTTATTTTCTTATTTCAAAAGACACAATTAAAAAAATTAAGTTTTTTAATAGAACTCTAATAGAAAATCATTGACAAATGAAATAATATTAGCAAAAAAAAAACTTATTAGAAATGACCATGATCAAATTTGTTTCATACAAACTTTGAGAAAACGATTCTTTAATTTTGAATTGTGACAATATTAATATACATCCTAGCTATAAAATTATAACAAATCCGGAATAATTAATCAAAAGTGACAAAACTCGAAATATCATTAAAAATTTATATTTACCTTCATCAGCTAAAATTTAAAATAAAACAATTTCTTCTTCGATAGAAAAGCACAACTACCTGAATGTTCTCTGTAGAAAACTCCTTTTTATTTACAAAAAACAATAAAATGTGTCATTCTTATAAAAAGTCTCTTTGAAAATCTTAAGAACGACACAAGTGCTATTTGGTGAACGGATTGAAGTTAACCTTTTGATGATAGAGTAATCTTTATATACCTAAGTCATTTAGGATAATAATTCGAAAACTCACTTTTTTTTTACTTGTATTTACCTTTAAAATAAGAGAATGATATTATTTTCTTCTATTTTAAGAGAAATCATGTTTGTATATCACTTATATTAGATTAGCAATTTTTATCGTAATGCAGTTTTGGTTAATTTAATTCGTCACTTCGCAGTACTCAACGGGTTATATCGCGATGCGATAAATAAACAAAGATTTTACGTTTACACATTTTTTTATGTCAACGTATTTATTGCGCAAAGTTTTCCCTTAACGAACGAATAAACTTGACGAGCGATCGTGAACGAGTAAGCTATATTATTCACTCACGACGTTTCTTTATCTTGCACGATGGAAGATTCGCGGCGTCGCAAAATCTTAAGATAAATAATTCGAGCGATATAAAAAATATATAAGAAGCTCGTGGCGCGACTTTATCGCAACAAAACACGCGTGAAATTCTTCCACTCGTACCTGCAAGCCAAATAAATTGTAAATCAAGTTTACACATGTAAATATTCGCCGTAGCACCGAGAGCGGCTTGTCGTCGAACAAGGCAAATATTATATTTCGAGCTCAACTCGAGTGGCGATTCAATGCCGTTTCGCGTCAATCGTTTTATCACCTATTGCTTATATAATTAAAATGGGAGAAAAACAACATTACGCAAGAAAACCAAACCGTGTGAGGTCATCCATTCACGGGGATCATGGACTTTGCTACGGGATTTATTTGCTTAAGAATATTTATATTTGCGAAATTTCTCTCTACGCGCGATTGTCTAGTATAGAATCGTATTAACATTTCTTGTGTAATATCCTGGTATGGGCCCCTCCCACGATCGGTATTACTGTCCCGTTTAATAATACCGATGACGAACACTGGTGCTGTTTTTACGCTAATAGTACATGTGTACGAAGCGCCGTAACTTATAGGTTTACTTGTACGCTTACGATGCAGACGCGCTTCAACTGGCTTCAAGATTCAGACTCACGTCTTCGCGTCTACTTAGTGCCGCATTTAGCTCTAAATAGCTGCTATTCGCTATTACGAGCTTCAATCGTCTGACACGAGGATAACCGTTCAGCATGAGTTGATAAATAGATAGTCGCGTTTGGCGTTAAATGCGCCGCGCGCCGAGAATAGGAAGCGCGGTCTCTTTCTGCTGCGCGGGTATGCGATTCTAATACTGCGGCGTCCTCGGGAGAAAGAGAGAGAGAGAGAGAGAGAGAGACGGGCGGTAGGGGTTAAAACGCGTGCATCGCGGTCTAACGATCACGTGCGTGAAGCTGCTCTCTGGCGCGATGCACGTTTCTACTGGCGAGGACGGCGGATGGTCATCACGGTCGTGCGCGAACGGAGTCATCGTTCCCAACAATCCCAGCAGCATTCGACCTCGAGATTCGTCGTTTTCTTCCTTCTCTCTTTCTCTTTCGATCCATTTCTTCCCCCCGTCCGCCGTTTCTTTCCCTCTTTCCTTCCTTTCCCTCGAGCCTCTCCATTTTTCCGTCATTATTCGATTCAATGGATCTGACTAGATTCAACTTAACTGGTTTTTTCCCTTCTTTTTTTTTTTAACTCGTTCTCTCTCAACTGCAAACATTATTTTTTTTATAGTACCGCACTTATCGCATCAGATATCGTCTCTTTGTAACTTTTATTATCATTTCACTAAGAGGCGAGCGATTATTATTTTGTAGCATATATTGCTTCACTTTTCGTATCTACAGTAAATATGTATGGGGAACGGGCTAAAGATAATATAAGAATAATATTTGCTATTACGCATATATGATTAGTTTATTTTAAGAATCGTCCATTCTTGATATCGTTCTATTCTGATTATCATTCCGTCAAAATTTCGTCTTATGACCAAGACGAATGACGAGATAGCAGAATTCTGTAATAAAATCACTCTCTTCTTTCTTCGCCCTGCCTAAGAAATAGAATTTGCTGCATGTAAATTATCGATGTCGCGGCGAAATAAAAAAAAATCGTCCGAGGCCCGCGTCAGTAAACATAATTGCGTTGACGGTAGCGCAAATATTTGTAATGCTCGTAAGAGCGGCGTCGGGACAGAGAAGGAGGAGAGAGTAAGAAAGAGAAAGAGGGAGGGCGGGTGCGATAAACTTTGCGAGGAAGACGACTATTTCGGAGGCACTCGGCTTTTTTCCATCATTGTAGTCGAAAACCAGAAAACTCGGCAGCGGAAACTTTCCGTGCCGACTGTACTGGCGTCAGCCTGTCGCTACGGCTGTTATTATTTGTATATTATAATTTAGATACAATTATATCGTTCTCTTCGTCGCACGCGTCGCAACGTCGATAGCACCGTCTCTTCACCACCGCCGCTCTCTATCTGCGTTCCCTGTTACTCTCAGTCTCTCGACCGCGCTCTATCTCGCGTCTCTCCCTCTTCTCCTCCTTCTCTTCTTTCTCCTCCTCCTCCTCCTCCTCCCCTCTTCTCCTCCTTCTCCTCTTCCTTTCTTTCTCGCACTCGGCGTCGTCGTCGAAATGCCGTTGGTACGGGGCAACGCGAGGGAAAGAGACAACGAAGAGCGGACAGAGAGCTCGACTGAGAATGGGAAGGAGTGAGAACGAGACGGAGACAGAAACGTATAATAAAGTCTCCAGAAGGGTGAGGAGAGAGTGGAATTGTGTTGCGTTGTGTGGTGGAGAGTTTCGAGCGAGGTGTTCGTAGGCACGGTGCGCAGCGGGGTAGATGAGAGGGTGCAGGAGAAAGAGGAAACGGGTGGCCAAGGGGGGAG
>NW_017259279.1:1093221-1094618 GCF_001594045.1 Atta colombica | reverse complement strand
CCGAGATAGCAATAAAATATATTACCGGAGAAAAATGATGGCACCGCGAGACAAAGAGAGGCCGATGTGGCATTAGCGGCAGCCTCGAGGAATTCCACCGCGCGTTATTTCGTTATGTTCGCGGCAACCTGAGTTACCTGCCGCGGCGGCCGCGTTCGTCTGGAAACGCTCGGTTCACCTGTGTTCTTAGAACGAAAAGAAGGAAAGAGTGAGAGAGAGAAAGGGAGAGAGGGGACGGTGGACGACTTCTCGTCGTTTCCTTCCTTAATACGTTTTGGATCCGCCTGGTCGGCCGCTTCCGGTCGCGCGGCATTTATTCCTTTTCGGTCGATCTCTAACTGCGATATCAATTCCGAGGACGTACATTTATTATGCCGTATGCATCACATTATGCATCAGAGTTTTTATTAAAGACTAAAAAATATCGGTGTGGATTTAACTCCATGCGGTGTCTATATAATTCTCGTTGTGCAGATGTTAATATTAACACCAAAGCAATGAGAATTATACGTAAATACCGCATGATGTATTAAATCCACCCCGATATTTTTTTTTTTAGAGTGAGAACTTGGAATTACAAATCTTTACCTTTGCAATTTTCCTTTATCGCGACAATTACACGTTTAACGTCCTGAAAGGAAACAACAACGTGTCTTATCGACAACGTAGGTGTGGCTTTCTGTTACGTCAATAATATCGCGTGTCTTGATTAACTGACCACGGCTGGTTGCCGCTTCCTCGATTTGAAATTCAGTGAACTATAATACGCAATAAGAGTATGGAACTAACGAACGTTCTTTTAATAGAACTGTCGGAGAATCCGAGAGATTATAGAGCGTATTCTTATTACAATAACTCATTATTAGTCCTGCAGACGATATCGTCTGCAGAAATCAAACGAGATTTCCCGATTCTCGGTAATCGCACGAATCTGCCTTTCGCCGCCGTTGCCGCCGTCGCCGCCGCCGCCGCCGTCGCCGTTCATCGTCCCGCGATTGCATCTCGATCTTGCTCGCGAGCTTTGAACCGCCTCTGTGTGTATATGTATATAATGCACCGGCTGTAAAAACGAAACGTCGTTTCCCGGAAAAAGAAACGCGTGCGGCCGTGGGCTGACATGGGAGGGTTGGGTGTGGGGCCGTCGCGGGGCGAAAAGAGGGCTCGGAGGAGGAGGGGGAGGGGGGAGGGAGGGGTGAAGGGGGGAGCGAGGGCGTTTTGTAATTTCTATAATTTAAACTCCGCGGCAGCTGGCGCGACTCGTAATTACTCTAACCCGCGTGGAGGAACGCGTGAGCCTCTGCGTGTTTACTTTTAATTCCTTCTGCTGCCGGCCTCGCGCAGCGCAGCAGCACAGCCACTCCTCGATTCAACACAATATCAAACGGAACCCGGGCACC
>NW_017259279.1:1092721-1093121 GCF_001594045.1 Atta colombica | reverse complement strand
TATTATTTAATATGAAAAATATGATGAAATATACTCTCTCTCTCTCCCTCCCTCCCTCTCTCTCTCTCCCTCCCTCCCTCCCTCCCTCTCTCTCTCTCTCTCTCTCTCTCTCTCTCTCGCTCGCTCGCTCGCTCGCTCGTCTTGCTTTTTGCGGGCAGCGGGGGTAGGTTAACAACGAATGGGCTCAACAAGAAAAAAAAAAGAGGAGCCTCGCAAACTTTTCAACTCCTCTTCCCTCCCGTTCACTACTCTCTCCTATATATCTCTCTGCCGGTCTTCCGTTTCACTCCACCTCATTTTTTCTCCTCTCTCGTCTCCCGCGCTTTCTCAACCCTCGACCGGTGTGTGTGTGTGTGTGTGTGTGTGTGTGTGTGTGTGTGTGTGTGTGTGTGTGTGTGTG
>NW_017259279.1:1090249-1092708 GCF_001594045.1 Atta colombica | reverse complement strand
GCCCCCCCCCCCCCCCCCCCCCGCCTGCCGCGCCTCTTCTCTCTTTTCCTCTTACCCTCGCCCGCGGATTTGTATCTATCGCGGATGTAGCAGCGTTGCACTGCTACGGGAAAGAAGGAATAGAGCGCTCTGGGACAGCGGCGAGTCCCTCAAGAGTTCCGAGTGAACGTGCACAAAGCACGAATGAGCAACAATAAAGGCGGATGGGTATGTTAAATGGCGCAGCGAACTGTGTAAAAAGAGATATACATCTACATGCATCAGGGTGTGTCGGAAGTCGCGCTTAGGTGGCAGGCGATACGACCAGTTCAGGCATTTTTCCTTATGTAACACGTTGATTGTTAATCACGTGTCCGATTTCTTCGAGATATATCTGAGATAGGAAATCTGTATGATTTTTTCACACGAAATAAATGCTTTCCCATATTTTTCGCAAATACATGTGACGAGATATTTTTGTTTTACACTCTAACCTTTCGTTCTGACATAAAACGAACAGTGTAACGAAATCATTCAAATTAAGGAACCAAGTTCCCTGTTGGAACACGCTAACCTCGTTTCAGCACTAACGGATTAATAAACTGCAACTTCGTAGGCTTAGATAGCTTCTAAGTCCGTCATTACATTGTATCTTCTTATCTCTTGTAACTTGATGTTCAATTGTACACCCTTTGTTCTTGATATTCCTAAAGCACGATGAATTATTCTCTCTCTCTCTCTCTCTCTCTCTCTCTCTCTCTCTCTCTCTCTCTCTCTCTCTATTTATTTTATACACACACACACACACACACACACACACACACACACACACACACACCTTTCTGCCATCATAAACGACACCTACTGTGCTGAGAGCAAAACTGAGCATGTATCTTGCGAAGCATCGCTCCCTTCTCTTTTTCCCTGTGCTCTTCTTCCCTTTCTTCTCCGTTTCCCTCTTCACCGCGGTGCTCCCACTCGTTTCTGCGACTCGTTGAAAAATCGTCCGTCGTAAACGGGAACAGCGGTTTTATTGTTCCGCGGCAGACAATGCCCGGGAATATTATAAAAACTTTCCGACGGAATATATTAACGTTAACTCATCGCTTTACCGTTAGGCAAACTTTTCGGTCGAGCACGCCGCCGCTTCGTCTTCGTCCCCGTCTCTCTGTCACGGCTCGTCTCCTCGCTCTGCCCCTCTCATGACTTTTTATATCCCCTCCTCCTCTTTCCGTGTGACCCTCTTCGCCCTCCTCTTCCCCCTTGCCACGGATTAGAATCGGCGATACAACCCGCACGATAAATACCAACCGTCGCTGGATGTAATCTAGATCGTCGCTATGTGGAGCGTAGTGGAAGAGAACGTCATTTATGAATACCGTAATGGATAGCGTGTAACTGACGTGACCTAACGACTGGCGACGAAAATTTGTGTAGCGTGTGCCAAAAGTGAGAATCGACTTCCAGGAAACGGACTCTGACTGGCGCGAAGTCTGATATTTAGTCGCGAGAGAATGATATAAGGATGTATTTTTATACATGATTAATTTTTTTCACGAGAATTATTTTTCTATATATTTGCAGACGACGAATGAATTCTTCAAAAGACAACTTACGATATTTTTTTGCTGCCTGCCGAGCGATTAGGACTTACTTACTTACTATACTTTTATCTTATATCGTTGAATGCTCAACACACTTATCTAGATCGTAGGTCATGGCCCATAGTCCAAACAACAAGAATTTTAAAATTAAAATAAGGCTATACTTGAGCAATTTTTTGTTGACGTCTTTAAGATCGTAAAAATTCCTCAGTCGGCTATGATTCATTTTGTAACTCTTCAGTAAGAATATTTCACCGTTATTCCATTTCCTTCATTTGCAATTGGGAAGCTGCGAGTTAAGTCGACCTAAATCTTTCTTTCGCATCGGTTAGATATTTTACATATCCGCGTAATATTTTATTTTATTGAGCCTCGGAGTCATTTAAATGAATAACGCGATATTTATGCGTATTGCACCGCGAAGAACTTTGAATGCAAATATTCCTGAACCGTTTCCGCGGACGAATCGTTAGCCTGATCTTCTTCGACCGGGCCTGTGGAGATCTCGTGCTTGCACGAGAATGCAAATTGAAAACTGCGCGGCAGTTAAAGGGTTGAATATCGAACCAGGCCGCGGGGATTTTTGCGGTTGCTGCGCTTGTATTAATTAGTGCACGTCTAGATCGCGTTAAAATAAATTGTGGGTATTATATAACGTCGAGAAGCGCACGAGAAGCGAATACGGCGCATTCTTCGGTAATTTCGTCATTCGAGTGTGCGTTTCATGGAGTGTATCGATTACCATAACTATGCGGTTTACGCATTACGCCTTGATATATTATGCGTACGTTCATCTCGCGGTTTCAAAGACTAATTTATTATAATTCGGGAACGTGGCCGCGTTGTAAACGCATTCATATTTTAAGCAATTCTATA
>NW_017259279.1:1086632-1090149 GCF_001594045.1 Atta colombica | reverse complement strand
AGAGAGAGAGAGAGAGAGAGAGAGAGAGAGAGAGAGAGAGAGAGAGAGAGAGAGAGACGCTCGTTTAGGTAGAATCGTCTATGATGAATAACTTGAATTAATATATCGAGATAACGATTAAAAAATGTAAATATCTCCAGCTCCAAAACTGGCATCGATTCAAGAGGCAATTTATTAATCAGAACTCTTAACCCTTAACGTATCCAATCTCTCCGTTCGGCTTAATAAGAAACAAATTTACGAAACGACTGTATTGCCATATTAAAAAAGTAATGTGCTATTAAATTGTATATAATATTTTGTGTCACGTCATAAAAAATATCATAAATTATATTTGTCTACTTTCACAACTCATGGTTTATTCTTAACTGAAGTTCAATTTATTTCTCATCTCTTTCCAATTCTAGAGGAGTCTTAATGGGCCTGAACCTGGTAAATATTCAGACTATATGTTATAATATTACGGGAAAATTTTTACATCTCACACACACAGAGAGAACTAAAATATAAAATTGTACAGCATCTGCTTCGGCGAATAAAGCATATAAATATAAATAAAACGATCTAAAGTATATTATTTATGGAATAGGTCATATTTAAATGCCAGAATAAAAATTTGTTCTCAAAGCTGCATCGATAGAAAAGTTTTTGGTATTTGTGATTATAATTACATGATAAAATATTATGGTTAAGAGTTCCATTTTTATTGCTATTGCTGTATATATAATTATAGTTGCTTTCGGGAACAATCATACATTCCTTTTGGTATGTAGAACACGCATTATTATTAGCATTTATTTATAGTTATTATTAAAGCAGTAATAATAAAAAAAAATGGAGCTCTTAATCATAATTATAATTTTACTATTCAATTATATATAGATATATATCACAAATATCAAAAATTTTTCTCTCATGCGAGAAAATAAAAAGCGTATCTTCGTCTTTTGTTTGAGTGCTAAAAAACGAGGATATATTAGAATTCCAGATTTGGTGTGTAGTAACTCAGAATCCACGCTTTTCTAAGTTCGATCTCTCTCGCGAAGTAATTCATTCCCTGAACGAAACTCCTCGTCACGCTGACTCGTAATTATTCCGCCGAAACGGAACCGCCCGAATGATCTACCGACTTGTATCCAGACCACATTTAGGCTGCTCCGCGTCTGCCCAAGCGGAGCGGAAACTACGTCGGTGGCCGGGAGAGCGACGATAAACTTTAATGTATTCCGAATTATTAAAATATATTCTCCGGTATACGCGCGTGGATACTTTAAAGCGAGACTGCGTTGGCCACCGTCGTACCCGCGCAGCGTCAACCCTACAAATTACACTTATAATAACTTATTTGAATTTATATGCGCGTAATAGCGCGGCGACCGGTCCGGCCAGCGCGGCGTAGCGTATATTTATGCGCGCGCGGAAACGAATGTGAACGCGACTTATTACGAAGCCGATGTTATATACACACTCGTCCGAATTTATGAGCGTCGTTGTATCGTTTGTCTCATATCTGTACGTGTTACGCTTGCACGAAGGAACGTTTAACAGGCTCTCTCTCTCTCTCTCTCTCTCCCCCCCCCCTCTCTCTGTTTCGAATCGAGATAAGACGCTCGACGTGCAGAACGCTCGCAGGCAGGGAGCGATGATGGATGTGCTGTGTTTCGAGAAAAACCATGCAAATTTGTGCGTGATATAATTGTGCAATTGTTTCGCAATTCAGATGGAGTGAACGGATGATGGGACGTTTCCTCGAACCAAACGAACTATATAGATTGAATGGAAAAGAGTTGCGCGACACGTGCTATATTTTCAGATTTTTCGATCCTGAAATCATATGAAATTTTCAAAAAAATTTCCAAAAATATTCTTTTAATGTATCTTCATTAAGTTTTCTTCATTTTTTCTTTCCTTGGTTCCTTTCGCAAAAATTAAATGTTCGCTAATTAACATTAATCTTTCATTTATGAGAAAATATTAGTAAAGTGATATTATTAAATAATAAAGGCTAAAATCCAAATTAAAAATTAAAATTCGTTTGTGCAAAAATTGAAAAATTAAAATTAGTGATTATTTTTATTTTTAAATGGCTTCTGTATGAATAAGTATCTCGATATTTCATCAAGAAAAGCACAGCGTTTCTAAGACACTATATATTTTCGCGTGCAGTAACAAGTCACGCTATTTAATTTCGATAAAATTAAAAAAAAATTGTACGTAAAAAAATAATTTATCTTTTCTACATTTTACGGTTATTAATTTTGCGTGCGTTGTACTCTTTTGTATCGGACAAGCCGACACAATTGCCGTGTACGAGTCGTGAATGTTATCAGCAAGTGTGCGTACGCGCGCGAGATTACGCGTATCTTACAATTCCTCAACTGCTTGGTCGAATAATTATACAGATAATCACATCGTCGCAAAGTGGCGCACTAATAGTATAGCCGAGCGAGAGAGTCATTGAGTACTCGTTCGAGTGAACGAATGGTGTATTTGTAACATGACTCAATGCTCCTTTCAGATAACACTCGATTGTCGTGCTTGACACTTTAATCAAAGAATTTTAACTATGCTCGCGGACGTCGGTGAGACTAAACAGCGTTTCATTATCAAGAACCTTTCGATTTAATGATAAGCTGATAAAACTGTGCCATACGATGTACGGAATTAAGCAGGTCAGGCTCCGACTGTAAGAATGATTTATCATTCCTGGCTTATACGTAGTATTATATAATTAAAGCATGAATTAACAATTTAGAAAAATATAACTTTTTAAAATCTTTTTATTACATTTCATTTACAAACTCTGCGATATGTAGACAGTTATACGTATTTGTTCTTACAATTTATAACTTTCTTTATAAATTATGTAATTATTAATATATTATGTAATTCTAAATTTGACATTTCATCTTTATTTTTATGAAATTAATTATATGTGGAGATTAATTGTAGCAATCGTGTGAACAAATAAAAAAGAAGAAGATACATAAAATTAGATGCGGCGATACTTCGCGATCCCGCCGTTAATTAACGGACGCGACGTTAACTCTCACGGCTATCTAACCTGTCTGAATTAGATATTTTAATTACGCGCCGGCGGCCGTTAATCGAGGGCGGGACGTCCGTTCAAAAATTACCGGAATATTAAAAATTTATGTGGACGGTCGCGGCCGGGCGCATAAAAAGCACGCGTCGTACGTTAAAACGAACGCGATTATCACGAATACTTTCGTACTCGCGCTTATAGATATCTCGCAATTGACCGATGATTTAGGTAGGTAATTATATTCGGTGCCGCGAAGTGGGATTGCTCGCGCGGCAAACAATTAATTGCGAACGAATATTGGTAGGGGTTGGCAGGAAGTGGAGGAGAAGGGGAAGAGGGTATGCAGGAGGAGGGCCCGTGGAATATTACCGCGCTTATTTTTCATCCGGGGCTCTCGCGCGCGCCGTTTCGCGCCTGTTTTTAATATTACACCGCGGTCGCGAATGTTTTACCCTCCGCCCCCTCCGCCCC
>NW_017259279.1:1082667-1086532 GCF_001594045.1 Atta colombica | reverse complement strand
TTCCCCCCCCCCCCCCCCCCTCCGCGCGCTCGATGCTCTTCGTATGGAAAGCCGCGGTATCGCGCCTCGTAACGAATTTACGATATTAATTTGGCGTGCCGCCTTGGCGATTTATTATACACGGTGTGTCGGAGAAAAAAAAAACCCGGGGATGAGGCGGTGGAAGGAGGACAAACGACAGCGGGTGGTTGGGAATTGGTGGTGGGGTGAGGACCGGGCAGCCCTCGAGGGAGGCGCGACAATTCGCGAGGGTCGAAAATATATCGTATCTATATGCGAGCACCGCGATAAAACAATAATTCTATAATTTATTCCCGCGCGCGGGCGCTCGTGCGGGTGTGAGACGGAGGATGGAGAAGAAGGGAGGAGAAGGAGGAGGAGGAGGAGGAGGAGGAGGTCACGGTTGCACACGCCGCGTGATACATGCGTGGCTCGCTCTCGCGTGCGTGAGTGAGTGAGTGCTTGCGTGCGTACGGCGTGAGCGCGAACGCGAGCGCGCAACCGCTCGTATTATATCGAGCGCGCGCGCAGTTGGCGTTAATATATCATCGGACGCATCTGCCCCCAACGACGCGTTTCAATATGTTCTACGGCTGTATAACCGCCCTATAGAAACACGCGTGCGAGCGTCCGGACGAGCGCGCGCATTCTGCGTCAAGTCCTTACACGCCTGTTGGGCTCAAAAACACGACCGATATCAAGAGACGCGATAACTTATCGCAACAAGTATAACATAATATAGTACCAACCGAGCGGAGATGATATGAAATATTTTTTTACGGGATGAGGAGGAGGAGGCCTTCTTCATTTATTACATTTACTTATTTATTCCTCGAGATTATCGCTTTGTGAAAGGAAGGTATAAGAAATTGTACGTTGATCGGATAACTATTTATTAACACGGAGGATGATTAATTTGTATCGCAGACAACGAAAAGATGTATTAGGATTCTCGAAAGAATTATAATATATTAAAATCATTTTTATCTTTATCTTTTCTCTTTTGCTGTAACATAACTTTCTCGTTTCTTCTTCGATATCTTATTCACTTCGCCGATTTCAATCAGACGTTTCTTACGGATCAAGCACTTCGATCGATTCGATGACGCGAATGCTTTCTAAATAATACCTATGTGCAATGTTCTACTTCAATATATGATGGTTGATAGTTCGATTGGAGGAAAGTTATAGTGTATATCGCTGTGCTGTGTGCGACAGGTTGTACTGCGACCTGCCAGAGAGGCTTAGCAAGTTTTGTTATTAAAGATACAAGCGATTGGAACGATTACCCTATCTATGTATTCCCGCGACAAATTTTATATGATTACCTTAAAACAAAGCGGGGGACGATTAAAACGGATTATCTGTACACGATATTTGTAAGTGCATTACTCAGTACTTAATCATCGCCATAAATATCCTTGATAACTCGTCTCGTAATGAGAGCTTCAAGTATTTTGGCAACAACAAGAAAGACGTTTATTTTTTTACTATAGAAGAATAGAATTTCATTACTCTCGCATTATCATCACAGGAACATATCTTTTACAAATATTCATTTTTACATTAGGCGTGTTAACACATTTGAAATTCTGAATAAACACTTAAATGAAATTACGAAGAAATTTCATCAACCAAATACTATATATTATTCTCTCTCGCTTTATCTTAATTATCAATAAGAAAGAAAGATGTATAGATACATTTAATATATTAATATTTATTGGATCCTCTCAAATGGTAAAAAAAGCAATCATGATTAAACAACAAAAGAAGGAAAATTAAAAACCAAATACATAAAAGAATTTATTAAAATAATAAAAATAAAAATGGAGAAATAAAATAGCTAATAGAAAATGATAATATAAACATAACGTATTATAGGAATAACTAAAAATAAACATGTGCAAAGTTAAACTATAATTTATAATAAAGGAAGAACAGGCTGTAGTGGGAGACAAATATAAATTACAAGTTTAATAAATGATTGTATAATTTAAGTGCGCGCGCGCGCGCGCGAGAGAGAGAGAGAGAGAGAGAGAGAGAGAGAGAGAGAGAGAGATTGTTATTTACACAGAAAGAATGATTTTATGTATATAAAAATTTGGTTCGGTACAGATCTGAAAATAATTTTATTGGACCATCAAATTAATTATGCGAAGCGCTCAAGTATAATGAATAACATTGCAAAAAATTTTGACAACGTAAATTTTAGCAACCAGCTCGGGCGTTTTACATTATTTTGATGATCTAACAAAATTATTTTCAGATCTGTATCTAACTAAATTTTTTAATACTTTACAAAACCATTCTTTCTTTGTAGCGCGAATAGCACGAGTCGTGAATGGGATTTCTTGTCGACCTCGGTCGATCGCAAAATTTGATTACCGTTGATGATCGAGGTGTCGTCGCAATCGTGATCGGCGCAACGGACGAAAGAAAATGCTCGCCCACCATAGGGTCGGTCCTTTTCCTGCCCTTTTTCTGCGCCCGCAATTTTGTATCGGCCATTAGCGCCGCGGACGGGGCGCGGCTTGATGGAAATTTATGACAGCCACTTGATTGGGTTCAACGTTCCCCGTATTTCATCCTCGCGGAACGCATCCTCCGACTTCTTTCGCACTGTGTGCTCCTTTAGGGCCTTAACGACCTCGGCGATTAAAACGTACGCTCGCGGTGTTCGCGGAGCGATGGCTCCGATCTCGATGGGGCCGACGTGTCTCGTATAGAGCGAAGCCCTTTCACGCGGCGAAGGTCGAATCGGTTTTAAAGGCGCACGAAAAATCAGGGAAAAATGTCTGCTTCGTCATTGAGTTTATTACTCTTGGAAAAAAAAATGGGAGCACCAAGTTTAATTCTCCAGCGCGAATGGAGATTTATATAGCACGATATTAATGAGCATTGAATTAAAGGAGTATCGGACTTAATCGCTAAATATTAGATACATAAGTAGATATGTATATCCATCACTATAAATGTTACGCTTTATATTCGTGGATGCACACGTTACTAATTCCATAAATAACCGTTAATAAATAGTCCGCTTAGCATTAATTGTGTGCTGATTCGATCAGGATATTAAATTGGTCTGGTTTTCTATAAACGCTTAAACATTCTAAAGATAACAGTCGTTTTCGAAAGAAAACGTAAAATCCATTTATAATTTCCCGTATATGAAAATAATGTAATAATAATGATTTCTTGATCAATTTAAATATCGCATATTTAATGTATTTTTTATTCAATTGTACCGAACGAGCCACGAGGACACCTCGCGCGAAATGACAGTCGTCTTTCCAATAACAGAATAAGTTTCTCGATTCAATCGTCTTTACTCGCTGGAACATTAAATGCTCCCTTTCTCTCTTTTTCTCTCCCGGATAATTTACGGTGCGTCCACTGACGAGCAGTCGTGCGTCTTTCGAATGTAACGAAATGAGGGCGGGATAAAGAGTATAAAAGAAAGGAAAAAAAAAAGGGAATATCAAAGAAACCGACAGCCTCTATTAGAAACAAAGTGATGATGCAAACTTTGAATTGCCGAAGCAAATTCTGACTCGTGATCATCCTTATAATTTGTATATTTTCAGCTAAATAAGCATCAAATTAATTTCGACAGTTTCAAATTTTATTTACTTTGATGGGAACTTCCTGTTCGCGCGCGATTTATTAGCATATTGTTGTATTTTGAAGTTTCTGTAAGCATTAAATTTCAGTAAAATCAATGTCCCTTTGAAATTAGAGACCAAGAGAAATTGAGAGAGACCGAGATTATTCTATTTTTAAAAAATAGAAACATTATTTTTTGCGTTTCGTAAAAATTTATTTTGCAAAGTTTTTCTTCGATTTGTGTGTCGTCCACAGA
>NW_017259279.1:1075946-1082567 GCF_001594045.1 Atta colombica | reverse complement strand
TATATATATATATATATGATATCCGGTATAATTGCCATTGGAACGATATTTTGCATAAACACATAAATTCTCCTGGTTGCCTTCGGGACACGATTCGTTACTATTTTCGAGTCCGTGTGTTCGAGATCACTTTGGCCAATCGAGAATCGTGTACGCACAGCATCGAGCATCGCGCACGGAAACGGCGGTTTTTATAGTTATTATTTTTTCGTGTTTATTTCTCGCGCGTATTTCGAATCGTAAATCCGCGCCCTCGTCGGTTGTTAAAACTCTCATTTCTCTCTCTCTCTCTCTCTCTCTCTCTCTCTCTCTCTCTCTCTCGCCCCCTCTCCCTCCCTTCCCTCTTCTTTCTCTTTTCATTGCGTTTCTCTCTGCTGTGCACCGCAGTCGCACGATTCCGGCGTGCACACGTGGTCCGGTAAAGCCGTAATCTATAAATACTCCAACGTAATTTTCCACCTCTGATCGGTTTCCCTCGTTACCCGCGCCCTTGTCGACAAATGGAAAACTAATGTTAACTTTTGCTTCCGTATCGCCGTCTGAATGAAGCATTTTTTGACTTTGCGTTTGGCTTTAAATACCATTTAAAGATAACTCCGGCCTGTCAACGTTTATCCATTGATCTGTCGTTGACACGACGTTCGTTTAACTTGTCGTGTTATAATTATTCGGTTATCGCCTCTCTTCGAGTCAGAATCATCCGAGATTTTATTTAACTTTGAAAATACTGAGACGCTCGTAAGAGCGTAAGAGAGAAACTTCATCAAATCTAATCAACAGTATGGAATTGTGTTGATTATTTGAAATGAAATCACGCGGAAAAAGAATCTGGTTGTATTAATTAAAAAATGGACAAATTAACATCTTTAGTTCGAATTTATTTAATTCTGATCGATACGATATTAGAATTTTCTAATCTGTTTCTTTTTAATCAGAAATTTTTCTCAGTGTATGAAATACAAATAGAACGAAAAGAATTTAAGAATGATGTTGTTTATAATTATTTTAAATATTGTGTTTGAATTTTACGGACGTGCAAGTAAATTGCACGACGATTTTTAAAGCAAATAAATCTCTCCTTTTCTCTCCCTGGTTCCGGTGGTTTATTTTGTATGCAATCTCCCAAAATGGAGATATCTGATTCTCTTTCCGTTTCAAAAAGATCTCAATTAAAATTCTTTCATCCGCTGCCTGCGAACTAGAGAGAGGGGACAGGAATTTTCGATAGCCGATGCGACGTGATTTGCTACTGCTAGGCTGAGCACGAGAGACGCGCGGAGAGAGAGAAGAGTGGCCCGGAATCGAAATGAAAACGCTGCTCCAGCACAAGCATCCATAAAAACCTTTTCGCCCCCGGCAATTAGCAATAAAGTTTTCATCGTTTAATAAAGGTCGGTACAAATAAATGGCACGATAAAAAATCGACGAACAATACAGGCGCCTACGCGCGCTCGCGTGCAACGTACGTGCAACGTGTAATTCTCGGCCGTGTGCGTGCCGCTATATCCGGCGAGTGCGCGCGCCGCACCGTCAGATTTTTCGTGTCCGTTTTATCGCGGCTGCTCGGCTTTACGAGATCGGTGTGTTTTATTTCGTTTATCGTATGTATTTAAAATAAAAAAAAAAAAAGAAGAAACGCTCGCGCACACGCATTTTCCTCTATCTCGTGGACGCGAACGCATGTTCTCGGAAAATCGTGTCGGCAATGACGATCTTAAATCTGTTTCACACGAGTATTTTCCGCAGGAAGTTCATGTTGACCTTCAACCACATCCGTCATTCTTCGCGCAAATTGAAAGTATATTCATCGTTACATGTATAATCAGAATGCGACAGAAACATGTAATTTACCTAATAGACAATTGTTATTTAATTAATTCACTCGTATTGAAACATGTGGATTCTAATGACCCTTTATTCTAATTTTTCAATCGTGTAATGATTTGCAATAATTATATGTTTCATCTTATCTTTCATAGTTTTATTCCGTTTGTAAGTTAGTTATCAAATTATATTTCCTATGCTTAAGTTAAAGTGTTGCACTTTTTTATAAAGTTAAAAATTTTCAAACTTTTAAATTAATAACAGAAGCTTTTGTGACTTCCAAGAACCCATGTGTTTCTTTAACGTTATAAAAAAAGGTAAAAAGAAGTGGTAAGGGTACGAGCTCCTCGAAAAAATACTGTTGTATTAAATTGAAAAAGTAAAAGTTAAGTAGTATTATTTTTAACTTCTTATTCATAACTCAAGAAAGTGCGGTAATAACTTTAATTTTTTTTTTTCAAAAAATTATATCATAAAATTGCGTTACTTTATTCAACCTAAGAAATATTTATTATTATCGTATAAATAATTCGATATCAATAATTGGCGCCGAGTTATAATCCCATAAAAATTGTGTTATTTTACGTATAAAAGATTTGATGATAATAAAAGATATGAGTTCCTGTTTCAAGTTAAATAATTAGCAATTAAAAATGCAATGGTGAAATTAAAAATTATTCCACTTAATTGCAATTTATTTAAGTAAAATATTTATTAATATTAATTGCAATCTATTTAGATAGAATATTTATTCTTTATAATAATTCAAATACAGATATACATCTATAATGCTACTTACTTTTTGTCAATTTTTTTTGAAGGTATGGTATATTTATTTTTAGCACATGTCATTGCCGCTTTATTTGCACCGGATTTATCACTTAGACGTTACTGACGTCTCGACATTCTTTTTATAAAGATAAAATTTAATCATGGTGCACGTGTGGAAAAAAATGTGATAATTTCGATGTCTCCTCGGAATGTCCTCGGACGCAACTTTGCGTTTGAAAGGTGTGGAATCGTCGTCACCATTTTACATGCCGCTGCATGGATCAGTTACGCACTAGATCTGAATATCGTATCCTGTTCGTCCTTTTTACACCTCATTTTATTTTACGAATCCGCGTTCAAACCGTCCGTCTTGATCTCACAAGTCGTGTCGCAAATTACATCGAAGAAGTATTCACATTTCACATTATGGCGTGAAAAGTTTTAACAACTTCGGCATATTAATTCTTAATCGGCTCGTGTGATATTTTATTTTTTGATGTAAAATATTTAAATATGAGATGTCGATTGCGATGGACGATCATTTTCGTCCATCGACTTTCAATGAAGATTTCATAAAGATTGTTTTTTACGACCTTCGATCGAAAATGTGTTTGTCAGGTTTGTACTTGCTGGTTGTTGTTATCAGTTATAAAGATAAATGTTCGGATGAAAATCAACAGAGATGAAAAAATTATCTTTAAAAAGTTATCGTTAAATCGTTATCATTGTTACTCAAAAAGCAGCGAGTCGTTGCAGTTTCCATTACTTTTTCGAAAATTTAATGTTCACTTGTTTTTTTTTAAAGTAGCTTAACAATCGACTCAACACAAATTTTATAGTGATTACGATTAGTCACAACAACGATTAGTCTAACATTATATTTTTTTCTTTTAACACTTATGATTATTCTATATGTATGTAGGTATGCAAAGTAACAATAAAAAGAACGATAATGTTCGTTATTTATAAAACGTAACTACGTTTTACCATTTTACTGTTACTGTAATGAAAACATAATATCGTTACACAACTTTGCTACTAAAAAAGGTACGAATGGCGTCACTAAAAAAACGTACAAATGGCGTTAAAAGTAACACGTTAGCAACGTTCCAATCCTGAATATATCTATTAAGTATTACAAAAAAATTTATGTGTATTATCTTTGTAGAGCTATAATTAATTTTTATTTGTTACTTTGAGAATTTATCCCAGCGTTATTTCATAAAGATTATTATTACTTTTACATTACTTAGGATTTGTGTACTTAGGGTTTGAAATGAAATATTGAATCGCGCGTTATTCTGCGGCAATCGTTTACACGTTTTACATGTAAATCATTCTCAAGGAAGGGGTTAAGCGAGAGGGGACAAAGAATACGAATAGGCGACGTAGAAAAAAAAAACGACTTGGGGATGCGATGAAAGGAGGAGGCCTAGGATGCACTCGAGGCGACGCGGCGTGCACGCGCGCCTGTTCCGGGCGAAAGGGGAGGAATGTACGAGGGAAGGTGTGAATGGCAGAGCCGCGGGGCACCCCGGGAGTGAAAATCCGGAAAAATATGTCATCGTTTCATCGACAGTCATCACAAAGAACCGAACGAACGAACGAACGCAGGAACGAGCGACTGAATGTGGCGCGTGTTGGCGTACGTGCTTTTCCGCTACCACCCTTTTCTCCCTCTCGAATGGATACCAGTCTCCCCTTCCGCACCTCCTCCTCCTCCTCTTCCTCCCCCTCCTCCTCCTCCTCCTCCTCCTCCCATTCCGGCTCTCTTTTTTTCTCTTCTTCGCACAGCCTCCACCTCCGCATCTCCGCCGCCGATGCAGTCATTGTGCGCTGCTCATCCCGGTGTATTGTCGTCCGAAACAATGATTTCATAAAAATACACGCGAGAGGACACCGATGACACGCGGGGGAGGCCCGCGAGGGGGAGGGGAACCGTGAGCGGGTTGGGAAGCCAGGGGGATATGGCGAGCGGCCGATTTTACGAGAGAGGTTTTTTCGCTCGGTGGTTTTTTTCTCCTTTTTTTTTTTGAACGACGAAAGAGAATCGAGTTGCCGTGCCGTTTCGGCGCAAGCAGATTTTGTCACACACGTGTTACCTTCAGTGACGTAAACTTCTCGCCGGACTCTTTTTCATTTCGCTCTACGTACTAATCGGATCGCAGGGGCCTGCTCGCGCGCGCACGAAAATTCAGTTATTTTAAATTTCATTACGCGTAACTCGGAGATAAGCTGGAAATTGAATAGCGCATCGGCAGCGGGTTAAAAGTTTAACCCGTTTATTCGCCGGTGTATTTAGAAGCGTGGGAGAAAAAGAGACGGAGTGAGAGCGAACGGTAGCCACCGAGAAATTCCATCACATTTCTCATTCGAGAGCGTTCGTGACGCGCGCGGCTCGAGTCCCCGAAGTCTCGAGACGATTCGATGGCAAATGACGGGTTATCGAGTGTCTGCCGCCGTAGAATTCCTTGCCCGACACGGCGCGGCGGCGAGAAGTTTGACGTCGAGTTCAGTGACGGGCGGCCACAGGAGTGGAAAGGGCGGAAGGTTATGAGGAGGTAGGGTAAAAGGGACGAGAGAGGCTAGAGGCGTTTTTCGGGCTTCCTGCTGCCGCGCGGCGTGCAACAGGTTATAGTTTTTGGCATATACCTCCACGCTTCGTCCGCTTCCCTCTCTCTCTCTCTCTCTCTCTCTCTCTCTCTCTCTCTCTCTCCCGCCTCTCTTTTCATCCACCCTCTCCCGGTTCGTCCACCCCGTCGCACTCTACGTTATTCTATCCACGGTATTTCTCTCTACCGGCCGCCACGCTTGCTACCCGCCGGCTGGCTTTATCCGATTGCGATTCCTCGCGAAAATTCGAGCCAAAGGGGTAAGCCGAGGTATTCTGACCATCGCCGACCTATCTCAATAAAATTGTGCCAGCACTTTTCGCCACTACGTGGCTCGCCTCGATCTCTATGAATCTCTCGTCGAACGAAATTGCCATCAGTAAACTTTCCGACAAATCGTCGATGTTACATGCGCAAGTTTCTATCGTTTTTTATACTTTTCTTGGATACCTTTACATGTATTTTACATATTTACATATATTTTATTACAATAATTTTGCAAAAAATGTAAGAATATGATTTAAAAGTTATATATTATATAAAAGTTTGAAAGATTAAATATTCGATAATACACATTGAGAACGATCTTGCTGAAGTATCTAAAAATTTAACTAGATACGGATGATCTGAAAATAATTTTACATATTGAAATTATTATTTAATATGTTTAAAATAATTACGAGGAATCTCGAGCAAGATAAGCGAAAAAGTTTTGACATTTTAGCAACCAGTTTGAACGTTCTACATAATTATTATTTTGATAATCTCAGAAAATTATTTATTACTGTATGTAGCTAAATTAATAAGAAATTTCTATTGAAAAATGAACGAATCCAGATTCTTCTGGTTAATTTACTAGATTGGTAAATTTACAAGATTTATACACAATTAAGATATAATATTTTATTGATATAATTAGTTTTTTGGTTTATTCATTTTTCACCAGATATTTTTCTCAGTGTAGAAACTTTACTACAATTGTTCTTTCCATGCAATATTGCAAGATCTTGCACTGATGAAATAAAGTTATTGTAAAGTCTTTAAAAAATATCGGGATAAAAAATTCTGTACATTGTAAGTGTTATAAAGTTTATTTCAACATCATTAGGAGAATTATCTTATCCGTCAGAATTGTGGGAATAAAACTTGACGCTATGTATGATCTGTGTAACGGGTACGGCGGAAAATTCAAGGCAAATGGAAAATTTCAACGGAGAAGAGATGGTCCAACGGAAAGTTACGGAGTGGTTTCATCTCTATTCATGGCTTACATCTCAGAGGCGCTTCGTCACTTTCTAATCTTCCACAAGAGGTTTTACGGCGCATCAAATTTTCTGCGGTTATTCAACGAAATGCTTCCACACTGTCAGCTCTTCTCGATTTTAGCACCCAATTAACTCATACGTCATAGACA
>NW_017259279.1:1066547-1075846 GCF_001594045.1 Atta colombica | reverse complement strand
TATATATATATATATATATGCAATATTCTCAGACATCTTTTATAATTCCTATCGCGAAATTAAAAGTCACACTCGGCTTACATAATTGAAGACCTTATAGTAACAATGGGTAAAACGGAGAAAATGAATAGAGGGTCTGTCACTCATCCATTTCCATTAATACCATATGTTCGGCTACGTTGTGAGTTTTAGCTCATTGTTGCAGTAAGGTCTTCAATTTATTTGAGAAAATCGATTCGTTCAATCAACCATTGCATAAAAGAAACGTTTCATTATATTGCGATAAAGTATTATATGCATCTTCCAAATGTATAATATCTCCAAGTTGTTGATATGAAAAGCTGAAAATTTTAAACGCATGAAATCTTGTTGTATGAAAATTTGTAATTACATGTAGAAATATACAAAAGGATTTTACAGAGAAATAGACATAAACCTCGCGTACAATTAGCTACAGGATATCACAGGATTAATTTTCATGGAAGCTACATTTTCATCCAACAAAAGATTACACTTACAGATATCATTGCAGAGATATGTATCGCATTCTATCTGATACCATAGTCGGGGCGAAACGCATTAACCCTTTCATCGCGAAAAAAAGAACGTCGCGTAAAAAATAGGACTCGAGCGGGAGAAAAGCCCGGGGGAGAGAGGCTCGACCATATCGACGCCCTAGGACTCGAATTTTCAGCCGCCCGCACCCCGAAATCCCCGATAGTGTCCGCACCCCCGCTCCGCGCCGCGCCCCTTGTCGGCTCGCCCTCTTTTTTTTTCAGCACGGGTCCTCGCGGCGCTACGGCGCGTCGAAAAAAAAGCTCGATTTTTCCCTCGCTACACTTCTGTGTTATTTGCTTTATGGAACGCCTGTTACAGATAAATATAATAGGCATTCATCGCCGCGTATTGTCCCCCGACGAAGCGCCGTGCGCGCCTGGGCTTTTGCATTTTTTTCCATCCTCCCCCGTCTACCCCCATTTTTTGTCTCACCACCACGACCGTCACCGCCGTCGCTACTACCCTCCCGCCGCCGCCGCCACCGTCACCGCCACCGTCACCGCCACCGCCACCGCCATCACCACCACCACCACCACCACCACCACCACCACCATCAATTCCCCAAGCCGCGGCTACTCGCCGCCGACGATGACGGCGACGACGACGCCGACGTCGACACTCGCTACCAGCACATATCGCGCGCGTAGGCTGACGTTGGTGCCGACACCGACGCCATCGCGCGCCAGCTACCAATGCGGGATACATAGGGCGCGCACGCGAGCTCTCGTTTTTATTATCCGCGTTTTTTGGAATTTTTCCAGTGGCGCCCGGCATTGTTTCACGGTTTGTCATTGTTATACGCCTACATCCTGCCAAGCGAGGGCTCTACAACCGAGCTCTATACCCTCCCCCTCCTCTTACTGCCACCCTCGTTCCCCCTGCGTCCCTCGCGGTGGTCGCTTGCCACATGTGCACAGGATGCATCGAAAGTCGTTCGATTCCTCTTGAACATCGCTTACATGTACCGAGGTAGGGAGTAAGAGAAATCACTTTATCATAATTGTATCTACGATGTTATTTGCACACGTACATTTCTTTTTCCCTTTAAATGATTCATCAGTGATTCATTGATACATTTTAAAAAAATATTGGTGCGAATTCAACACCGGTTTATACAATTCTCACCGTGTTGGTATTTATATTGTTACCAACGTGGTGGTAAAAATTAGGTATGTAGACACTGCATGTTGAGTCTATATCGATCATCATTGCAAATGAATTAGCATAAAATGTCATGAAATGTTTAGTTCCTTTATTTTCTTTTTAAATATTTTAATCATGAGATCTTGAAATAAGAGTCTCTTAAAATCGAAAGCAAATAAAAAATGATTGACATTAAGATTTTATTATTTATATAAGTTTTAAAAAATTATATGTACAGTACATAGTTCTTTGGAGAAACTTAATTTGATCGAGATTCCCATAAAAAATTTCCTTAAAGAAATTAATTTCAAATCTGTCTTTTTTGACTTAAACTTCTGATACACCCTGTATACAGTTCTATTTAATTGTTTCACGCAATGATGGTGATAAGGAGGAAGAGGCTTGTTCGTCGCTGTTATCGTCGCTAGAAAAGTTCGATGATGACTGTTGAATGACTCGGGCATTGTCGATATCCCAGCGTTATCATTGCTTCCCTATTCGATATACAACGCTCGTTCCGTGTACAGGCTTAATGACTGTTCGGGAATGAATCGAGATCATGAAGAAGAACGGAGGTATCGCGATCTATTCTTAGCCGTCGACTAAATAAAGGCAATAAATCGCGCAAGAGTCGGTAGGTAGATTTATTCTGTCCCGAGAGAGTAAACAATACGAAACATTAAGGCGGGAATGTGGTTTATTTGTTAACTTTGTCTTGATTAGGAATTCTTGACGGTCCAATTCGTCCTCAATGAAAATTTAACGGCACACCATTCTACACCATATTTCAACTATTAACCTTAAATATTCTGATTGCATGAAATCTCGATTTCGACATTTCATTCTCATATTGTTGCGAATGTAAATCTCGCGTTGTAATCGAGTTAAGGCTATTGACGCTTCTCTTAATCGGCTCTACATTCGTTTCTTATTGATTCATGTAAAAATAGAGATATCGCGACGACTTCAAGTTCTTTCAGGTTCTTTGTTCCATATTCATCGTGGATTTATAGTGCTAAACGTGGTTGCCCGACCTCCGTATTTATATCGGATGTGAGTTTTCTGTTGGACGATAAAACTCTCGCGATTATCTACCCCCGCATATCGCCGAGCAATGACTAAACGGCTGTATAGAAGAACGGATGCAGATTCTGGGTTTTTATTTGGTTTATTACAAAGATAAAATATTCTCCTATTTGGAGACTGATAAACAGTTATGTGTGAAATCGCCGAGTAACGTCGGCGAATTATCGCATTAATGAATATCCGTAATCTCTTGACATGCGGCATTAGTAGAGGTGCATTTTTCGATCATCCTTTGATACATAAGCTCAATCGCTTTTTTGCCGAGGACATACAATATAAAGAATGAGGACGCGTTACACGGCCGAACCAGTCGTTAAAATCGCTAATGAAAGTGACATCGTCGCGTAAAAAAAAAAAAAAACTCGGCATAAACTTATCACCGGCATTATACTCAGGAGCGTCATCTCTTCCATTGCATGCGCAGAATTGAATGCTTTGAGCAAACCGATGGTCGTTCGAACTCGTTCTTCGGGCTGCGACTTTTATTCGCGCGATCGTAAATTCTCTTTGCTGCGCTATTAAGAGCTTAATAGGAATAAACAAACGCGATTTTCCACAGCTTGACGTGACGTCAAAGTTACATAATGCGTCTTTGTTTTATTCACTAATCTAATAATTAAATAAGCAGGAAATATAATATTGTTGTTATAACAGATTATTGGGATTCATTTTAAAAAAAATTTAAAATCATTTAAAAAATATCAAATTTCTAGGACACTGAGAAAAATGTCATTCTTTATTTAATTAGAATTCTGTTTGAAAATGGACGAATCAGAATTTTCTAGTTAAATTTCTTAAATTCTAATTGTGATAACTGAAATTCTAATTAATATAATCAGGCTTTTTTTGTCCATTTTCAACCAGAATTTTCTTCAATGTAAGGAAAAGTGTAAAAATTTATTATCTTATTATTTTATTTTTGATGAATAGGATTGGAGCTTCTTTCTTGGACTACATTTTTAAATATAGATATAATTATTTATATTTTTTAATTAATTGTTATTAACCGAATCATTTCTCGAATAAATAAGTTTATTATACGAGTCAAAATTATTTATTTTTACTTTCAACTATAATTAGATTTCAATATTTTGAATGATGAGATAGATCTTTTTTCATCTTGATTTTTTCGTCCAGCCCAAATTTTTGTATTGTTCCAAGTTTTTTGAAAAAAAAATTCAAGCTTACTTTTTAACATGTCTATTACATTACCAAAGAGTTTTTCGAATGTTAAAACTTTTATTTATAATAAAAATGTAAATTTGAACAAAAAAATGAAGATAAAATTTGAGAGTGAAATCTTGCTTGTGTCAAAAAAGATTAGATTGCAGACGGAAGATGAATATTACTTAACTTACAGCTTCTCTATATTTAGAACTGTAAAAATTTGTAAGTTACTGAATTGAAACGCGTAACATCCATTATTTTTTTGAGATTTAGAAAATATAGGTGCAATATCAGTTTGTACCGATCAGTAAAACGCGTGATGATCGCGACAGGTACTCATACGCACGCACGTATAGGTAGGTACATACGAAAAGTCGCTGATCCGAGAAGAGTCATCGTTCGGAAATCGGAAACAAACGGTCATCGCGCTCTCTGCTACTCCCGCTCGTGATCGCTCGTTAAAATCGTCAGTGAGGAACGACCAATTAAAGAGACGCTCGCACCGGTATCTGTTCCCGGACCACCGCGAGCCTATCAGCGATCGCGATGGCCGATCGGTACGGGCGGTTGTGTATGACGAATGCGAATATCGACGCGGGTCCGAATCGGTAGCGGCGGCGGCCGATAGCGTCGATCGCCTGGCCCTTCATTCTCTTTGTACCCCTCACCCTCATCCTATCGCTCTCTATCGCCTCTGAAATGCGTAAAACGCGCGCGATAAACGCGCACTCACACGCGCACTAACTATGCACTCGCGTGCCGCGGTTCTGCACGTAAGAGAATGGGAACATGTGCATGTGCATGTGCATGTGCACTGTGCAGCAGCCACCCTTCCGCGCGAATGGCCGCGCCATTAAGTATACCCGCTGCGTTTATCATTTCGGCTTTATGTTTACGTTTACGGTTACGACCGTGCGGCGTTTCCCGATTCGTCGTCCCTTTCCGCCTCTTTCCACCGTGTGCCCTATTTTTTCACCTCTCCCTACGAACCCTTCCATTCAGCGAAAATGACGGGCGGGGATGCGAGGATGAGGGTCCACTCGAGAGGATGGCGCGGATATCTCTTCGGCCAGGAGAAATCGATGTTGCAAAACAATTCGAGCATGATTGCTTATCGTCATAGATCAAAATTAATAAACTTTGTTAAGGATATATATAAAAATTTATTTTATTAGTTTACCTTCTATGGATAAAATCAGAATTTGTTTTTTTACTTGAACTACATTTTCAAGTCTACACTGAGAAAATATTAGTAATCAAAACGAATTCTGATCATCGTAATTGAATTTTTGGTCGTCTTGACTAGAATATATGATTTGATAAATTTAGAGTAAATATCTGATTTATACCTTTCTGGTTGATCTGTGAGAATTCGAATTAATGCAACAAGACTTTTTTCAGTGTAGATAAATCCGTAATTGTATTACTTGGCATTGCTTTCTTTAATTTATAAAACAGACAATAACTTAGAATTACAACGCAATCTTTGCTAACAAACATAATAGTGTCGTGGTTACATCAAATCATTTTTTTACGTTTTCCTTTCTTGTCACGAATACACCGTAGCAATGCGGCGACAACAACAAAAGATTAACAAGGCTAACGAAGCAAAACGGTAATAATAGTAAGTAAGTAGGATATGTCTCAGTGGAGTTTTAAACATGTTTACGCTAGCTAACGGTAATGCCAATTGTTTCCTTAATGGGCGCCTAACGCAAAAAGTTACAACGCGTACGGTTTGCCGCAAATTACAAGAGCGAACGGTTACAACGATATCCATCTTCGATCTCGCGGCAGCTCGATGATCTTCGTTGAAACAAGTCCGTGTTTGCGTGAGTAGTGATCGTATAAGTGCTTTCCATTTGATAACATAAGTTGACATGAGTGTTATTATCCTGTCTTTGTTACTTATTGAATGCCAAAGAAGATAGAACATACATTTGTATCGACTTGTTTTTAGAAAATCATTAGTAACTGACTTGTATACAAAATAAATCGTATTAAATCAATTAATTATATATTCTGTATCTCCTAGTATCACTAAATTCGAGGCAAAAGTTTTTAAGTGAGAGTGACATTTCGAGTTATACACTAATAGGAGGTATTTCTCGAGAAAAACTTTCATAACAGATGTTTTCCTCTAAGAAGGTTAACATAGGATAAGAAAACAAATACAAAATACGAATACAAAAAATAAAATGAACATGTACACATATATATATATATATATATATATATATATATGAAAGATGAACGTGTGGTACTTTTCTTTTGGAAATACAAGACTGTTCGTACCGTCAACATTTCAAACAAAGGATAAGCGATAGTAATAGAACTATTCAACTGACAGAGCGAGATGTAACTTTCGGCATGATTAAACAGATTAAGTTTCGACACGATTAAATAGATCAAGCATCGCTGAATAGAGAGTTCTCACAATTCCTTCGAAGTTACTTTATGTTTGATGATACTTATGTCTCTTGTAATTTATGTAAGGTTTCGATTTTTAACGTTACGAGGTTAAGAGTGTAAGATTATATCAGTCAATTCCAGTTAGTTCATTGATAAAACTGACAAAAACTACGTGTTGCTTTTTGATTAAGCAATCATAATGTAATTGCAGTTTTAAACTCCATAAGAAATAGAATTTGATTAGTTTCACGCAGTTATTGATTACTAACTTACACTGGAAAAAAATCTTATTGCATTAATCGGAACTCTGGTAGATGTAATCGGAAAGATATAAATAAAACATTTATAGTTAATCCATCAAACATTCTATAGTTGAGATAACCAAAAATTTAATTGCGATAACTAGAATTCTGATTTATATCGATCAGAATTTGTTTTTTATTGATCAGAACAATCAGAACATTTTTCTAAAATACTGGAAAGAGTTTAATTGTATTAATTGAAATTCTAGTTGAAAACGGACAATTCAAAATTTTCTTGTTAAATTCTAGTTGAAATAATCAGAATTCTAATTGATATGATCAGAATTTTCTCAATAAACAAGAAATATTTCGAAACAATTCAATAACGTTGCAGCAACGTCTTGCTGCAATGTTGTTGAAATGTTTCTTGCTTACTGGATTTTGAATCATTCATTTTCAATCAGAAATTTTTCTCAATGGACAATACTGACTCGCTTATAGTTCGCTTCTGACTTCTGATATTTCCATTTATATTACTAATGACTTATTATAGAAAGCTCGATATTGGTTATATACATATACGAGAAGGACGCGATTATAACTTACAAAAAGACTTAAGCAGTAAATTATAAATAAGCAAATCAATAGATTTGATACTGCTTATCTGTCTGCTTACTATTTTGCGTTTTTTCTACTATAACCTTTATTTATAACGCGGACTACATTTACATGGCATTCTTAGTTTCGGATTTAATAATATCCGTAATCATGAATGAAACTGACCAATCATAATCATTCCATTCTTCACGGGTATAACTATAATTGGTCAATTCTTATAACTTATTAAGGATATCATGTAAAATCATAATCATTGGCGCGTCCACCGTCTCAATCGTCATCTCGACTTTCCGGCGCGCTCATTGAACGATTCTCCCGCCGGTTTTATAGGCCGCGATTCGCGGTCCGACAATGACAGCGTCAGCAACGCGTGGTGGGCGACAAACAACGGCAATGGAATGACAAACGGAATGACAAACAGGAACGCGTCAACAAAGGACCAGCGTGTGCTGAAAAGAGGACGAGCGCGCGTCAAGCGCGGGTCGCGCGTACAACCACCCGGCGAGGTTGGAGGGCGGCGGAGGACGGAAGGGCGAGGGTGGTTGACGGCACACGAGGATTGCTACGAGGGGTGTTACGAGCTGCGTGCGCGATGACCGGCAGCGGTATCGTATTCATAGCGGTCGCGATATTGCCGCGAGATTCGCGAATTTCCACCGGCAGGCCGCGCGGGCCTCTCTCCCCTCCGCCCATCCCCTTCGCCTCACACCGCGCGCTCCATGCATTTAGAAGCCTCCGTTAGAAGGTGCGTAGTCGAAAGTCTAATTAATTGGATATAGTATGGCACGCCGCCTGAGCGTTCTGCGGAGGGTCCTGACCCTTTCATTCCCTGCGTCGAACGGTCAACTCTCTTTCACCAGAGTCCCGCATTCCGCCTCTTTGACAATCGCCATTTAACTCTGCCTATTGAAATATTCCTCAATTAATTTAGATTTAGTTTTATATTTAAAAAAATATATATATTGCTTTCAACTTATATCGAAAGAAGGAGAGAGAAAGCGACTAATAATAAATAATCTCCAAGATATAAATTTTCAAAGCTTGGAGGCAAGATGTTTAATCCTCCAAAGCTGATGTCAAAATCTATAACACACACTGTGAGACCCATTTAATTTATAATATTTAGTGACGTTCGATGAAATTACACCTGAGTGGAAAATGCCATATTGAGACAAGGCAGTTTTCCTCGTGTTTATAATAATATTTCTTGCGAATTTATACACTTTCCAATTTAAGCAAACTATGTGACGATTATTTATGAATTTTGAAACACAATTCTAAATCGAAGCTGAAGTAGTAATATATTAGGATTAATAAGCACAATTTAATATTATTGATGACCATTAAATTTATATTGTCTAAAAGGTTAATTAATTTCAAGAATCCAAAATAACATAATTTTTTTATAAAAAAAAAAGAATGAATACTAATCGAGTTTATTTAAATAAGATCATATACATAGATCTAGATGCCTAAATACATTTTAATAATTTGATCAAATTTGTAGATGTAATAAAAAATATAATTGAGTGGATCCAAGAGAGATACATATGAATGTAAAAGTTTCAAGAAACTACTTTCACATTCATTTTATTCATCCAATTTCCGACGCTGTTAATACAGCGTCTTTTTTTCCTATGGTGAATACAATGGAAATTGATAGCGATGTATACGGGGTACATCGATGTCGTGAGGAGTAATCGTAGCGATCAGTGTTCCTTTTCTGCAGTTCCTCATCTTCTTGTTCCCAACTTTCTCTCTCTGCCCTCCTCGCATCGTCCTGTGGGGTACACGTTTGTTCACCGTTCCTGCTGCGAAGGGAAGAGGGTTGGGGGGGAGGAGGAGGTTGAGGGGGAACCATGTACGCCGTCACGAGAGGTATTGTGTGCAGATTTTCCTCATTTACTACCAGGTGATACCGTCGATTGTCTAGGATGATGGCGCAAATTATGCGAGTCACACCTAATTGGCAGTGACCGTGGGGTCGCGTGGGACGTGGGACTACGTCACGTACACGCGCATGCATCGCGAATCGTCGTGTTAATGATGAAAAGCGAGCGGGAGAAAGAGATG
>NW_017259279.1:1059080-1066447 GCF_001594045.1 Atta colombica | reverse complement strand
AGAGAGAGAGAGAGAGAGAGAGAGAGAGAGAGAGAGAGAGAGAGAGAGAGAGAGAGAGAACGCATTTATTTATTTTTCAATGGTAGGGGATCTATTAATCTTTTAAAAGCAACAATTGACGATGATGTTAACTTATGAATTGTTCTGATAGTCATGTAAACTTAAGTCAATTTGTAAACATATTTCTAACAAAACGGATTCCCCTAAGTTTTTTAAATTTTAAATAAATAATAATGAAGAAAGAGCTAATAAGGTTACATCTTGGTGTCTAATAATATTTTTAGAATTTACATGTAGAAATATTATTAGGCACTCGATCGTATCGCTCTTTCTTTATTATTATTTCTTTAACGCTCTTACTTATTATTATTTCATTTGTTATTGTATAGCGATCTATGTATATTAACTTGTTATTGTTTTAAAATTCTACATGTGAGAGTATTGAAGGATGAAATGAAAATAAAAATTGTATGCGTATAACATTTATTTATATAGGAAAAATAATAGTATATTTAAATGGAAATAATAGTATATAAGCAATATAGGAACTAGAGGAACAAACGTTTAAAATTGAATACATTTATAATTCCATACGTAGATCGCAGATGGAAAATGTCAAATATACTTCTACTATAGTATTTAGTATCGTAACCCATAAACGGCAATTCAATTACCATCTGTAAACTCCCAAGACTCGTCAGTAGAAATTCGTTCGCTTTACCGAAGCTTATCGCACGATGTTGTTTGCGGAATGAGCTCCTAAATGTTAATTAATCTCTATTTTCGTGGATCGAATAATTGAGGGTCCTATTTTAATGTTAAATGTTGAACGCGCTAATGTCGAATTTACTCGGCGACTAGGTTGGAATTTCGATTTGTTGCATGTAATAAAATTACAATCATTGATGCGGGAGCCGCGCAATTCCGCCGGCGCGTAAACGGGCGCGTTATAAAAACGCGCGGCGCGGCACAGCGCGGAGCGGAGCGGCGCGGAGCGGCGCGGCACGGCGGCAATACCGCGAGTTAATCAGAGGAATTACACGTATAAATCGTTGCGATAGTTTGTAGATTGCTTTTTTATTAATTCACCGGCCGCTGGTATCGCGGACTGTGATTGGATAAATGGCTCGGTTCGCCATGGAGGAGGCGCCGGCGTGTTTTTCATCAACTTTGTTGAAAAACCCCGCTTTTGAATAAAAGTCGGTTAGAGCCCATTGTGGGACAGAGCGATCTCAATATGGATGAGTATATCGGTACATAACGCTTTGTGCCTTTACCTGGCGATAATTTGTAGCCCGTAGCCGGCGATATATCTCCACCACGATATATCTATACACATCAATTTTAACTTTTAAATATGTAGGGTCAATCGGGATAATTGTGACGGTGCAGCTGCACCAGACTGGGCGCTACATTTTCCAGGCACGAAATTAATAGTCGTCATAAAGTAAGAAATATCGTCGAAAATATCAAATGAAATAGTCGTTGTTCAGAAATGATGGCAGTTAATTTAATATACGCTATATAATATATGTAATCAAATTGTCGAAAAACGATTTTACTATGTATATTTATCGAGAATTTATTGAGAACGTTATTCGTACTTGATGAACATGACGCGTCGTACAAGAAATCGAAAGTGATAAAATAGTTTTCTCTCGACCGTTTCTCAACTAAAACTTACTTTCGACGAGTACGCTTTGTCAAGAAGATTAAACAACGTGCGCAGTGTTTGAAAATAAAGAGCCGCACAAAAGTCTCTTTCAACACTTAAAGACAACTTCGGAATGAGTGAATTAAAGGCGTGCAATCGACGACCAAGTCCTGCGACGTTTCGGAAATCGGATTTTCGCGGAATTACGCGGACGGGCTGTCTTCGGATCGGCTAACTCGATAAACACGGTATTAACTACGGATTCCCGTTTTACTTCTACCCCTAAAAGAACTCTGTGAAGCGGTGCGAGTTTTTGCGGTAGTCTCGATAATTATTCGATTGCAGTGTCGGAGTGGTACTTGCCGAGTAGAGAGATCTCGAAAGAGAGTGAGAGAGAGAGAGAGAGAGAAAAAGAGAAGGGAGAGGGAAGGAGAGCCAGCCAAGAAGCAGGAAGGGATTGGGAAAGCGAAACGAGGTGCAGCAAGAACGAACATACGAACGGCAAAGAATTGACCTCGCGTTATCGGCCGTAGTGATATTTGCATTCCACTCTTAATGGCGTAAACACGCAGTTTTATTACTCGACTTTCGTCTGAAGCGAAAGCTTTCATCCCCCTTCCCCTGCCCTAAAATCGTATTCTTCGAGGGGGAGGGGGAGGGGGGGGGAGTACATGAGTTTTCGATGCTCTCCTTACCTGAACTGAACGCGATAGGAGATGTCCTAGTTTCTCAAAGTAGATATTATTTAAATTTCAAGTGGATACCATTTAAATTTGAAAACGCGGAGCTCGGAATGTTATTTACCAGTGATGCAACAGCGACTTTACAAACAAGATATAAATCTATCGCTAGCTATAAATCTGCATTGTCGTAAATTATCATCCTCCTGTACATTTTTCCCAAATGTATTAAATATTTCAGAGAAAGTTAATTCATTGCGCGAAATAACTTTTTTCTAAAAATGGCATTTATGGGCACGGAAAAATATCGTCTTCGCATACTTTCTCTGGAATCTATGCATCTCATAATTGTTCTAATTGTAAGATTCTTATTTCGGAAACATTCGTTCTACAAACGTTCGTTCTTCCACGTTAATACTCGATTAGTTTCGATTAGCCGATCAGCTGATATATTGAGTGACCGATAAGGATCGGTCACTCCCGATAAGTAAATCGGCGATCGAATATCGCGGTCAATTAATGTAAGGCATTAACGAGCCTTGGGACGTCAAATAAATATTGACGTGGTCGTTAAGCCGTGTACGTGCTGTTTTTATTTATGCCGATCGCGATCGGGCAGATATTGAAATTTATTTCGTCGGGCGCGGCCGCGCGCGCGGGAGCAACGCTTTAATGCCGGCCGACCCCATTAGAAAGTTTAATGGCAGAATGCGTAAAGTTTTATTTCCGCGGAAGGGAGAGGAAAAAAAACGAAACGGAGTACAAGCGCGCGAGAAATTTAATACTCACAACGACGGAGCGTTTCGATCGCAAAGGAATCGTATCGCGGCACGGCGAGCGTAAACGTTTATTTGCCGCTCCTACATCTTTGATGAGGTTGCGCCCTACTAAAAGTCGTATATGCCGTGTAGAGGGGTGTGATATAAAAGGCGCGCGGGGCCGCGTAATAATTTAACACGCCGTTGGCGAATCCGAGTCTTCGAGGAAAGTCCGACGTTTAAATAGATCATCCTTTACTCACAACTATCGGTGATAATGTATCGCCGTGCGATTTATTTGGCCGAAAGGATAAAAGCAGAGGATATCGATGAGCCTTATATCGCGTATGTTGTAAAATGTCGGATTACAACGGACTCCGTTGAATTCTTCACGCGTATTTGTTTTCTCCACGAGAATCAATTGCGACTAAAATCTCGCTGTATTTGTCGAGATTGAACTTTTTTTTTTATTATTATTTAAACTTAATTATTAATCATCAAATTTTTCCGTCATTAAAACTCTTTCCTCCGACATTTATTAATTAAAGACCGAATTAATTAATTTAATTTAAAACTGAGTATACTCGCGCACAGTTCCTAAAGCAGAAAACTTTAAAGCGAGTATACGACTGTATCTTATTCCCGCGAGAGACAAGGGCCGCGCGGCTTAGTTCAATTGCTCTATAATATAAAGGGGAGAGTTTTTGAAGAAAAAAAAAAACGAAAGTTTTAAAATAGGCTTGTATCGGGTTTTCCCTATCTCGGTGAGATAAATGCGATGCGATAACGCATCGTGATGCAGCGCTCACGTATTTGCGGTGCATAACCGCGCGCGCCACGTCGAGTTGAGTAGCTGGAACACTCGAGGTAAAGGCAAACGTGCTCTCCCGATAGTCCGATCTAATGCACTCTATGTCTCCCGCGATCGTCTTTGTCTCCTCTCTCTCTCTCTCTCTCTCTCTCCCTCTCCCTCCCTCTTCCTCTCTTTCTCCTTCCATCTTCCAGCTTATGCTGCCCGTTTTATCTCAGATCACGTAGCTGCATTGATTGCTTCACGAACGTGATCTCGAGTGGCAAGGATTTCGGAAGGTCGTAGAACGTGAATGATAAGTAAACTTTTGAATAAACATACTTGTGAGTTTCAAGAAAGATGACTCCGAACTTGTTTCATATCATGATATAACTTTGATGTCTGTCGAGATCGTTTCTGTCTAACTTCGTCTGACGTAACATCGATATTTAAAGAAAGCGAAAGTACGTCGATTGATTTACGTGAGAGATAGTAAGAATTATTTTTTTACCATATAAAATGGAATTGTAATAGAATTTTCAGAATGACCGTTATTTATTAGCAGCGAAAGATTTTAGAATGAGTCTTCTTTTCGGTGATAACAAAGGAAAGTATTTCAGAGGTTATCGCACTCGTCGATTTCGTCACTTTCGGTACAACTGCAAATCATTTCAAATCTGCGAAATATTTTTTTCTTTAAACAGGGAATTTTGATTGCGGAGTTCATTCGGACAAAGTTGAAATATAACATGGGAATTGATTAATTATAGTTAAATGTAGACCGATAAGAAGCGATCAGTCAGAAATACATTCATTAACAAAGATAAAAGATGCGCAAATAATCTTTAAATTTTTATTACATATATTTATCGTATTGTTCAAAATCTGTTTAAGAAATATTTAGTATAAATATTTTTACACCTTTTATCTCAATAAGCAATCTTCTGAGCGGCAGTTTTGAAAACAAATAATCGTACAAGTCGAAATCTCGGAACCGATAAAAATATTTGAATGTAGAAAATATATTTATTGCAGATAAGAGGAAATCCTAAAAAAGCTATCGCAACTAACTTTTTTGATAATATGATTTCATTACGTTGCATATATAAAAAAAAGTAAGATTCTTCTTCAGATTTACATTTAAAAAAATAATTATTGAATCTCTTTTCATTCAATTTTGTGAATGCTTTAATTCAAGAACCAATCACGAACTTTTTAAATAATATAATTTAATTGCATTGTGCATATAACGAAGAGTGAGATATTTTCTTTTCAGATTTACGTTTCAAAAAATAATTATTGATTCTTTTTATCCAATTTTGTGGATGTTTCGGATCCAAGAATCAATCGCGCGTTCCTTTGGCGCGTCTGGTCGAATTTTTAATAAAAAATACATGGAGGAACGGAAAGAGCCGGTGGATATTTCTCGCGGTCAAAGGGTGGCCGAGAGTGGCGAGCGCCGTGTACGCGTGCATCTGCGCGCGGCTTACGTGTTGTACGCGAATGAACGGTAAAAATCATATCCATATAACCGAGAGGGTGGAAGGCACCCCCTCTCACCAGTATTGGTTATATTTAAATGGGTTTAATGCCCCGACCGTACCCTCGATCGCTTGCCGACCACCCCGCAAAGAGTCACCCCTCGTCCTTTCTCTCTTTTCTTCTCTATCTCCGCTCTTCACCATCCTCTCCTCTTCTCTCTCCGTAGAGCACTCACTCTCTTCACCGCCTCAATCCGTGACGCCTCCAACGCGATTCCTGCGCTTCGAAGGTTAAAGCACGCTGTCGATAAAAAGCAGCAAGTGTGCCGGGTGAGACAAGGAGCGGATGCTGGGTGGGTGCTACAGCGGAGGGGAGCGGTGGTGGTGAATGACAGAAAAGGAAAAAGAGAGAAGCTCTCGAGAGCCGGTGTCATTTCCATTCTCTTCTTCCTTCTTCCTCTCTTTTCTATACCACCCCTCTCCTTTCTTCCCTCCACCCTTCCGTCCGGTTTCACTCTCGACAATTAGGTATATTTCGACTCACCCTCGACATTGTTTCCGCGGCATCTCGAGTGAGCTTTTCGCTCGAGATTCCTTCCGCGCGGCGACGAGACGGCTTATCCTCCTCCAGTGCCTTTTTCCACCCCTTCGCGATATCGTGGATGTTACGAAACTAGCGCGAATACGATCGAGAATTCAACTCGAGTTTCGTATGTGCCTTTTTAGATTATCAGAATAAATTGAACGGATCAGTAAAACTGAGAGAAATAATAAAGTACGAGCGGCGATAAAAAAATATGATTGAATTTCTAACAATGAAAAATTAATATAAAGGAAATTATGAAGGGAAAGTTCCCTGTAAAATTTCTAGTTGGAATTAAATCGTAGATATTTATCTTTATCTTAATCAAATTTTTATGGAATCTGCGATTCCAGCGAGCGATAAAAAAACCTCGTAAATAGACTTTTAAAACATAATTTATGATAAATGTTACCCATATTTAATTATTTTTTCACATTACACTTGTGCCGTGTGTCAATCGCGCATTAAATTTCGAAAGAGCTAGAAATTACACATCTATTATCTACATTCTATAACTGTGGTCGTTTAAATTTAAAATCTTGTCGGATCGCGGATGTTGATGTAATATAAGATGTGCGCGAGGTGTTAAAATGATGATTAGTATCACATGCGCAAGCCATTTCTCGCATCGTTGACGATCGATTTAATGCGCGATGATCCAAAGTGAAACTTTCCACACCGATCTCACGATATAATGCATACGAATTGCAAGTTGCAACATCGCGCACGCGCGCACAAATGTACCTCTATAAATCGCTTTTTATGGCGTCTGCGAAGTGACATAAAAATTTTTCGCTCGGTGTGCGAGCGCGTTTACCGAACGGCCATCTTTCGCACGTCCGTCGATTAAATAAACATGATCGCAGGCGTCACCATCGAGAGGAGATTCGCGCGGGATCGTGGCTAAAACTCGCCGCTCATCTCGAGAGCAAAGGATTGAAATGGAAAAAAACGCGCTCGCCGGGCGATGCTTGTCGACGCAACGAAAGGGATAGAATGAAAGGGTAGAGAGGGGTAGCAAGGGGATGGAAGCCCGAACCAAATCGGCGGAGCGATCTGCCGCTAATCCGGGCTCGGCAAAACGGTATCGCATTTTTGCGCCGTTTTGCGGCTCTGGCAAAAGGGCGGAAAAAAATCGGTGCTCGCGGGAAAAAATCGGGCTACAGTCGCCGGCAGGGCGGAAAAATCGAGCAGGGAGAGGGAGCGGGGGGGGGGGAGGACGGCCGGGGGTGAGGATAGGTGGAAAGCCGCGATCGGATGGTGACAAAAATTGTATGTAGCGCCGGGGCGACAATAATTGAAACGGCGCGTAACACCGTCCGAATCCTCGAAACCCATTTTATATTTTAATCGCACCCCGATAGGCTCGTCGCGAGCCGCTCCCCCGTGTTTTGCGATACTCCTGTACTGGCGCCCCTCCC
>NW_017259279.1:1055205-1058980 GCF_001594045.1 Atta colombica | reverse complement strand
CCCCCCCCCTCCCTCCTCTTCCCTCCCTTTTTTTGCCCTGCCGATCCCGATCCACAATTTTCGCGATCGCGTCTACGCGCGAGTAGATAACGCGAGTGACGTCGGACCGATGATCGAGAACCATTGCGTCGGGAAAGGGATTACATCGACATTTGTTGCGTTAAGAGGAGGAGGGGACAAATAAAGGAGATTAGACGCGACATTTCGTCGTTTGATGGGATTCTATGATCATCGACATGATCTAAATCTGTACACATCTTTTGTTTCATTTTTTATTTCGGGCTTTTATTTGATTTTTATTTTATTTTATCGCCGACGAATATTCATCTTAAAATAATACTATAGAGTTGTATAACGATAAAGTTAAGATAAACGATGACCTATTTTAATCGAACTGTGATTTTCCATAATTTATTTAAAAAAAAAACTGTTGATGCATAGGATGAAGCAAAAAATCAAGTATACATATTAATGCGATTTATAGATGCAAAAATAGTGCCTTTTCATAGGAATTGCCTTGGTTGTTGTTTGATACAAATGTCCAAAATAAATAATTGTGAAAAATCAGGCTTTTCGTATGCGACTACATTATGATATTTTCAGAGCGTTAATATTAATAAAGTAATATTTGGACATTTGGAGATTTAGAGAAAAATGGAATTACGAGATGCTTTCATTAAGGTGTGACGATATATATTATAATAATGCATTCGCATTTATTGCGTCGGCGAAAGCATCGAGAAATATGTTCGGAAATGAAATTTTGCCCGTTTATATTAAGATTTATATGACATGCGTTTTTCTAGATGCGCAAGATTATTTTTTGCAGATCGTATGATAAATTGATATTAAAAGAAGTGTACAAGCTTGCGAGGCACATGTATAGAAAACTGCTATAAAATAGAATGAAATTTATTTGCAGGAGATACAAAATTGCAAATCTATAAATAGCCGAAAATTGTACAATATAAATATATATTTTTACTCTGCGAGCCATTTTTTTAAATCTCATATTTAAGATCGGCAAGTCTCGGAGCAAAATCCCGTGGCATGCAGTCGAACGGAAACATGTGACCACACTTCTGGCGTACCTACGCCAAATTTTCAAAATCAACCAAAAGTTTTATCGATTCACGAATACGCGGAAATGTCATCCTTTTTTTTCGCAATCCGCGTATACTGCATATAGGTATACTATAATATCCATACGCGCGATTAGATTATTCAGGAGTTTTAATAGCCGCACTTAACGATTTATCGTCATATCAATCTGCGGTAACGAGCGGCCCGCTCTTGCGCGGCCGACAATAAATATTTACGCGTTTCCACGTTCCATTATCTTTTATTATTTCAGTATGAAATTATCCCCGATACTTTGTTGTGGGGCGCGCCGCCGTGCCTATCGTTTAATCGCATATTTAACGCGTGTCGGCCAAACTGCTGACACTATAATGTTGTCGGCGCAACGCGCGTCGATCCACCCTCCCACCTTTCCTCCCACCTCAACTGGTTAACCGTTTAATCAACAAATTCTTCACACTTTCTGTTGCAGGTGAGTAACTCGACTTTACATGATGATGGAGCCGCAATCGACGACATATGAGCGCGATCGGCCGGGTAATTATCCGCGTAATCGCCGAAGGCGATCGCGCCCGACTGTTTGTGGAAAAACTTTTCCGTAAGTCCAACTGACTCGAATTAATGCTCATTACGGACACGCGAGGCACGTCGTGGTCGCAACGGTACTCGCACGCGATAAGATCGAATCGAATGACGGATGAAAGCGATATTTTACACACACACACACACACACACACGCGCGCGCGCGCGCGCGCGCACACACCTCGCGCGAGTAATGGGAAAACCGCTAGTTGTAATAGGAAGATTTTTCTCACTATCTAAAACAAAATTTATTACATAATTTATTTATATTAATACAATTTATATTTCTTTTTATAGCTTTTAATTTGATATAAATTTGAATATATAATATAATACTGAGCATATGTAATGAGCATATAATTTAAAATTTTATATATATAAAGTATAAATATATAAAATCGTGACGAATATAATTGAACGAACAACTTTTTACAATGTTTTTTTTTTTGTAGTGAAAATTATCAATTCTCTTGCTTGAGTAATACATTATACAGTTTTAATCTCAGATATTCTCGAAAGCAGGTTTCTAATCAAAACTTCGATAAAAATTTGAATACTTGTTTTAATAAAACACTACATCATTAGATGCGACATGAAGATAAATGCTTACTGGAAGACTTTTGAAATAAGACATTCACGAAGTTCCCTTGCAATGATTAATATTAAATATCTGTTATAAAACCGTTAATGAAAAGCGTATAAAAACTTTCGAGTCACATATCGGGAATGCAAGTGTCAAAGATCGAAGCCCACGTGTCTCGCGGAGAACAATTACGCCCATCCGATTGCTCTCAACGAGCAACTTTAACGATGAGAGACAACAAAGGTGACTAGGCTAAGAGCGGAAGGAGGGGAAGAAGGAACTCTCGCGAAGAGGGGGAGGGGGTATGGACATTAAAGGAGATTTCACGGTGCAGATTAAAATTTATCATAATCGTAAAGGCCTGCGGGGGTGAGGAAGGCAGGAGGGAAGAGCGGAGGCGACGCCGCGCTCGGCGTTATTTACGATTTTTAATATGCAAAGCCGTCGTCCTCCCTCCTCTCCTTTGCCACCCTCTCTGCACCGCGTCTTTTTACCGAGCGCGCGCGCGAGCGCGCCCGGGTATGAATAAACATTAAATTCCTCGTTACTCCTTTTAATAACTTTTTATACTTCATATTTTATTAATGCCAAGACATTCCGATCGGGCCCCGCTACGGCCGCAGCGCAGCGGGTTGCGCAACGTGATTTGCGTTTCAATAACGTCTCTACGTACGCTGGCTTTTCTTGTTTCTTTTGTTTTCTTTTCTCTCTCTCTCTCTCTCTCTCTCTCATACTTTGTATCTCTTATTTCATTTCTCGGTTTCGTTCCCTTACTCTCTCCTCGTTTTTTCCCTTCTAGCGAAGATAACTACTGCCACGGCTCGACGTCGCGAAGACGTTGAGAGAAGATCTGCGCGTCTTCTTGGCGCGTGCGATTTGCAGTAAAAACTTTTATGTATTTATTACCAGACGATAACAAATGATGTCTCGCTGAAGTTATGTCGTTCTCCAGTATTTCGCGCGATAGTTTCGCTGTCTCGCCGAGGAAAGCTGCGGATATCTTTTTCCAGTTTAATTGAATTAAATTCCCGTTTTATAATCTTAATTCATGCACGCCTCCCTCCCCCCCCCTCTCTCTCTCTCTCTCTTTTTCTCCTATATTTATTTGAAGAAATAATAGTCATTGCATCGCAAAAAATATTACTATTAAATTACGCTATTGAGTTTACAGAACGTCTTTATTCTTTCTCGATTTTAAAGAAATTTGAATGAGCTTATGATATCAGAGAGATTTATCCACAGAGATACATTTATAATTCTGGAAATGAAAAATTCATCGAAATTTTATTTCTACTTTTGCTAAGATTCCAATATATCTTTAAGGTTTGACGAGAGAGATCGCGGATCAGTTCATACACTAAAGAGATTTTAAGTAGCGCGAAAGACGTGGATTAAGAAACATCCCATATCGTTTGTAAAGTGACGCGCGTTCACTCTGGGGTTAAAACGCGTCCATAAATGAGGAGAGATGCCTGACTACCGGTGGTATCTGGTCAACCACCGTGGGCGCTCATCCTCGACTCGACTCGA
>NW_017259279.1:1049678-1055105 GCF_001594045.1 Atta colombica | reverse complement strand
GGGGGGGAGAGAGAGAGAGAGAGAGAGAGAGAGAGAGAGAGAGAGAGAGAGGGGGGGGGGAGGGAAAGGGCATAAGCGGGATAACTATATCGAGTCTGCACGCTAGCTGGATTTTAATCGAAACGCTACGTATAAAGTTGCTGAAAATCAGATTATCTCTCATCGTATTCCTCTAGCTCGTGCCACGTCCTTCCTAATCTCCTCCTCTGTCCTTTTTTTTTGCCTCGACCGTCACTGCGAACTATTTTTTTAATCCAGTTATTTTTACAATTCCACATTTTTATCGATTCTTACAATTCAAGTACGGTGTGTTAAAATCTGGATATTGTTTATATGGATCAGAACAAAAATTAGCACGTGTGAAAAGGCAAGATTAAGAAAAAGACTTTTAAAATAATATAACTTTGACTATATAAAGCACTCTCAATTTATTTATTTTCTTGGAAAGGACAGTATAAAAGAGAGAAGAGAGCCAAGGAAAAACTAACAAAAGATTAAAATTATTATAAATATAAATATTATTTTTCGATCAAATTGTTTTTTAATTTATTTCTTGTTAGATATACTGAAAAAAGATTTATTGAATTTTATTATATATTTATTTGTATAAAAACGTCTGATTTCATATATATTATTTTATGTACATAGGCCACAAGTATAAAATATCTTTACAAATTGACGTAAACTTTCTATCACTGAAAAAATTTACTGAATTTTATTAAATATTTATTTGAATTGTACTAACAAAATATTTACTTACAGTAAATAAATATCTATTTAAAATAAAAAAAATTATATTAAAAATTAAATATATGTTTACATTTAGTAAATATTCAGTTAGTTTCATTCAAATATTTAATAAAATTCAGTAAATTTTTCTTCAGTATATAGAACGTTTACGTTAATTTATGGAGGTATTTTATATTTGTGGCCAAGGCTGTATACATAAAATAATATATATGAAGTAATCAGATGTTTTTACTGATGTCTTTTTTATGATGTAACATTCACATGTGTCAACAATGCATGTCGCTAAATAAATTAGCGTTAAAGATTTGAAAAAAAATTTGCAAAAACGTTTGAAAAAATCATTTTCAGGGATTTAAATAAGAAGCTTAATGTAAATTGTTAGATAGAGAATTCTATAATAATTCGTTAATGAAGAAATATCTTCGCTTTTGTGACTTATTTACAATTAAAAAGAAAAGATAATTTGTTTAAGAGTTGAAATATCGACGGCAGATCTTTTCGTTTTTATGTCTGCACAAAAGAAATCACCGGTTATTTTTGCATCTTTTGTAGCTGTTATTAGATTGTACGGAATGTTCTCTAAAATCTTGAACGAATCGAAACACGCGACACTTAAGAATTTATTCGCCACGGGAAAAAATAGCCAATAAATTATGCGATTCTCATCGTGTTCTGATAACCCTTTGTCAGAGGGATAAATCGTTTGGAAAAGTGCGCGCGCGGCGACGGGAAGATTTACTAATGATTTTTTGCGTGCGTGATCACAAAGCGCGACGTGGCTCGGCCGTTCGCCGAGGAAATAACACGCGTTTCGTGCGTACGTGAATGCATGCGTGCATGCAAACAGAGAAAAGTGGAGAAAGGCGTGAGATACAGCGAGAGAGAGAGAGAGAGAGAGAGAGAGAGAGAGAGAGAGAGAGAGAGAGAAGTAAATACATGTGAACGCGCTCTTAACCGACGCAATAATGTCGCTTCCCTCTCCGCGAGAAAAAAGAAAAAAGAAAAAAGAAAATAATTTCCTCGCTTACTCAGCATCGTAGAAATTTCGCATGTGCGCGTCTGTACCTGCCCAGCATTTTCCATAGAATTTTTTTTCATGATGGCACTCGCATCCTGGTCGGCTGGCGATTAACCCTTCAACCCCGTATCAACAGTTAATAGGGTTAAGTATAAAAAAATCCAAACGAACTTCGAAATTGATTTACAGCATAATGGAAAGATCCACGGTTATACAGGGTGACCTACGTAAAGTGACAAGCCAATAACTTGAAAAATATGGAAGATACAGAAAAACTGTTTCCAAAAAATTGGAATGATTTCGATAGGATATTTTAGTCGTTATTTTATTCTAGGTAGAGGCCTAAAAAATCAAAAAGGTACAAAGGTCACTCTACTTTTTTAAATAACATTACGATTTTTTTTTACATAATTTGATTTTTCTAATAATTTTGCATATGAAAGTATTAAGGATATCCACAACCAATAATTTACGAGATATTTTATACTTTATTCTGCCACGAAATATTAAATATCTTATAAACTATTAACATTTTTATATCGTACTTAATACTTTTATGGCTGAATAATAAAATGATCGATTAGTGTAAAGAAAATAGCTTTAAAAAAATATGTAGGCAAAATAGATAATTTTTTAAATAAGCAGCTATGTGTTTTCTTTATATCAATTGATTCATCTTTATTATTCTATTTATAAAAATATTAAGGTACGATTATATCAAAAAATTAATAATTTAGACACTTAATATTTCATCAATATGTGCCAGAAATGAAGTATTTAGAAAATATCTCATGAACTTATTATTATTATTTTTGATATATTTATCTTAATATTTTTATATGCAAAATAATTAAAGAAATCATATACTATGTACAAAAATCATGTAGTTTTTAAAAAAATGGAGATAAATTTTGGCTCCTGTACTTAGAAAGAAAAACAACGTGATCAAAATACGTAATCCATGAAACTATTTCACTTTTGTCTGAAACGTTTTTCTATATCTTCTATATTTTTCGAGTTATTGGCTTGTCACACTTTACCCTGTGAGCCACCTTGTATATATAGTCATCATCTAGATGTATAAGAATATTGAACACTTTACGATCCCAAGATAATATAGTTAAATGACCCCTCTTATGTAATAAAGCAATTTTGTGATGTTTCTTATAAAACTGGCTTGATCGGTTCTTAAATTATGCGTGTCAATTATTATCCTTGATGTATAATTATTATGTCTAGCAATAGAAAAATTGTTATCGCTTAGCAAAATTATATTTCAAAGAATTTGACGTAAGAGAGATAAAATAAATTTAGCAATTAAAATATCTGCACGCGACGGATGTCGAATCATAGGCAACAGTTAATGCTGTTAAGAATCGAACAAATCTTGAGCTTTGAATATATATTTCCTTAAAAGAAAAAAGAAGAATGAGTTAACATGATTTGTGGATTAATGAAGGCTCATTACGGGATAAATTTGCAATAATCTTGTAAAAACTGACTCAGTCGGTTCTTGTACGTATTAATTATTAATCTTGATTTATTATACTTTCAGGGAATGAATGTAAGATAGAAGCGCGAATAGAATTGAGGTTTGCGCTATGAAAATCAACGTCCAAACGAGCAGTTTAAATACGCGTGTCCGTGAATTTGGACTTAAACAAAGTCTCATAATCGCCAGCGTGCTCAGATCAATTTCCAATGCGACAGAAACATTTGAATTACTAGCGGCAAGTCAACGAACTTATTCTTCGATGTCCTCGTTTTTCGCATTGCTGGCCGCGCGCGCGGCGAACGAGCGCCGTGCGCCGCGATTCTTCGCAGATATTTCGGGCTTACTCGACGTTTAATATACCACGGATCGCGAAACTCGCGAAATATTAAGCGACCTCTTCTGTACTAAACATGCTGCCGAGATTAACTCGACGTTAATGATTCAACGGTATGGTATAGGCGAAGCCTATGAACGCGTGTATCCAAAATGCTCGTTCCGCAACCTTTGCAAAGGTTAAGCCAAAAGTACTGAAAACATATTTTCAAAAATTTTTATCTCTTTTAAATTTTATTTTATTTTATTTTATTTTATTCTAGATCGCTATTGTACAAAATGAAACTGTTTTCTATTTGATGACACATGTGGACTTAGGTGTCATTCTGTCTTTATCGCATTGAATGTCACACTGAGAGAAAAATTTTTGGTACTTGTAATTATTACTATAATTATGATTGCTATAATGTTAATAATAATAACTACGTATAGTATACTTTTATTAAAAAATATGTATAGTTAGTAATCGAAAAAGACTATTATTATTATTATTATTATCACAAAAATAATTACAATTGTATAATTTTTTGGACCAATCATATATGCGCGCGCGCGCGCGCGTGTGTGTGTGTGTGTCATATGACTGTCCTCCAAAAAAACTATAAATTATATAGTTAAATTATAATAACTACAATCATTCTTAATAATAGTGATTATAATTAATCATTTTTTAAGAGGTTGCCAATATATATTTGTTATACATATGTATATTATATATATATTTGTTGATAATTATAATTATAGTTCATAATTATAATATTTATAAATACAAATTTTTTCTCAGTAGAAGAAAGATTAAGTAGAATTAAGTTTTTGTATCTGTGTCACTAGAAATAGAAATTAGCTTAAGTTTGACGTGCAAATAAGCAAGGTTATTGAGCTCACAGGAAAAGTCATGTTGCATTAATTTGAATTTTTGTAAATTTAATCAGAAAGATATAAATCAAACATTCATAATTAAGCTATCAAACTTTTTAGTCGAGATAACTAGAAATTTAATTAATCAGGATTCTGATTCATATAATTATTTTATTATTATTTCTTGTTGGTACATCATAAAACATTTTTCTCAGTGTAGACTGTGTCTTAAGTGATCAACAGGAACATTGAATTTGATAATATATTTATTTTTTTTCTTTCAGTTAAGTTAATAATTAGACATTAGCCATATAATCAGTGTGATACACTCATTCTTTATCTCTTAGAATTAATTTTAGCTTATACTTAGAATTTAAAAAACAATTGATTTATAAATTATGATATTTTACTAAAAATGGCCCGAAAAGTCGAAGTTTGCAAGTCTATTTATTATTAAATATTTTTTGATTTATATAATATATAATAATTTCTGATTTAATTTTACTTTTCATTAACTGCACTAGACTCTTGTTTGCCCTGACTATTTTCTTTTAATTTTTTAATAATTAGATTATTTGTGTTTGTAAAGGTCTAGATATATTATAAATATTTTAAATTTTTCATTTCGTGTGAAATGTATGAAAATTTTGTATTATATTAATTGCGCTATTTCCTTGGATATGTAGGATTTATATATCAATAATAGTACTATCTCAATATTGATAGCCTTCTAGGATTGAAGTGTTACATTCCTTGATATTGGCATGCTGCGCGAACTAGTGTCTGAACTATAATCCACTTAAATTTAGTTTATGCGTCTTGTTCTTACGATCTTACGATCTCTTTACAAATCGCTAATGGGTGGTTGAATAGAATTTTGTAAGCATTCTCGGAACTAGCCGTTCCTTTCATTTTTAATGTAATAAAATTGCATTGTACAAATAAAATTCGCTTTGACATTATAAGCTCGCTT
>NW_017259279.1:1048904-1049578 GCF_001594045.1 Atta colombica | reverse complement strand
ATATATATATATATATATAAAATACACACACACACACAAAATATACAGCTATCTATATTGAACTATGTTGTGTTACTTATGGGCGCGGCTCTGTAAACGATTTCTTTTTTCGAATTTCCTTTCTCGGAGCCGAGGAAGCGGGCAATCTTTATTCTACTTGTCCCAGGCTCGAAATAAATTTCTACTCGATGAATGATGAGATCTCCCTGAATATCTCTAGGAGTGAATGAAATGAGCTATCTTCTCTTGAATTATTTTCCTTTTGCCTCTGTATTTTTTCGGTGGTGCGTCTCTAATCACGTAGAAGAAAATGGCTGAGAGCCGACCTGTTCTCTTTGCGCTCATTTATGCGCATTAAAAATTAATGCGACGTTTTAGCGTGTATAATTTATGTATTACTCTACTATACATATGTATAAACATACTACATCTTGCATATAATATGTAAATAATAATTTATGATATATTTAATATACAATATAGGTTAAATAAGTAGTCACGCGGTTTTCTTTAAATTCATAACTAGAACATATGGATCCTGATAATCCTGGAAATAATTTTAAAAAATAATATTTTCTGAAAAAAAATTTAATGTGTGTTTATATCGAACAGGATTTAGAAGTAATAATTTCTATCGATAATATTTTATTTATGATGAATATATATATATATTT
>NW_017259279.1:1046290-1048188 GCF_001594045.1 Atta colombica | reverse complement strand
TATATTTTATTTATATATATTATTATATTTTTCAAACAGCTTTAAATTAAGAATATAAATTGAACTTGAATAGTTTTTAAAGAAAATGATAACAACAAATTTTAGTAGGTCCTAAAGACTCATATGTTTCTTTAGCGTCACAAAAAATACGTGTTCCTGCTAAGTTAAATGAAATATGCGAATTACAATATGAAGGTACAACGCATTGCAAAAAACTGCAAAAAAGTATTTGCGTGCACTTTCGATAATTATTCAAAAGGAGGTAAAGCCGAAATGCAGGCTGTTTACACGCCGAAAATCCGGCTGCTGGTAATTTCTCTCGTCTCGAGAAAAGAAAAGAATGGAAGGGAGGAAGGAGAGCGTGAATGTGTGGTGTATATATGTGTTATAGTATTATTTTTAATAACGCTTCGAGATGAAGCGAGAGAATGAATGAGCGCGAGAGGGCCGAGAGAGAAGGAGGAAGACAGAGAGAAGCGGAGGCCTGCTTGCCATTACGTTACGCGGTAAATAATAAACGTTTATAAGGCCTTGGAAGTTATTATACAATATATACGTTCGTATACGCCCGATGCCATTACGGGTATCGTATATTATTAATGCAGCGGCGCTCAACCGAGCTCGCGCCCGTAGATTATCCTTGAGCCTCCGCTCGTCGCATTTTTTTCCTTTTCTCGAGCTCCCACCTATCGTACGCCGTTAACTCGCTCGTTCGTTCGCGAGACGAGACGAGACGAGACGAGACGAGACGAAACGACGCATCCTCGGCATTGAACTATATACCTACGTCGTACATAACGCAGCGCGTAACCCCTCTCCTCTGCGTATCTCTCTGCGCTCCGATAAAAACGATAAAAACGATCAGTTAGGGAAAGCCGACTGAGAGAACGGCCGTTCATCTCATGACGTACCATTTAACTCTTAAATCGTCAACAGTCTCAAGAGAGCGATATAATATGTTACGAGGAAGCTTCGAACGGTGAGATGCAACGTCGAGGAAAATATAAAATATTGATGAGAACACAGTGCGTTCGCTTTCTTCGCTATTTGGATCTTGCCGGATGAGGCTGTCTATTTCTAAGTTATGATTGTCTAATTCATTCGTAACAATCTCACATTTTATATACCGTTCGATCATGTAAATCTCTACGACGCAATGACGTCGGATGATTATTATGACATCCACTGACCGGACATATGTATGTTGATACGAGTGTACGTGTGCGAGTGCGCTACATGATATGTGTAATAATATTCGCAGACATGACATTACTGTTACAAGCATAAGTTCGTCGACAACAGCGAGGTATGTGTCGCGCAATGCAGAAATGGCGGGAACACGAAATTCGTTGTATAGCGAAGATCACTATAATCAATGACGCGTCTTAGAATGGAAAATATATCCATCAAGGTGAGTCGGGCGTGAAACGCGACATTCTCGCGGCTAGATTCTACGTACATACCCGACTGCGTCGATGTAATTATCATGTAATAGCGTAATTTCACCATGGCGGATAATTAACCGTTTGAAAATAATACCGCGGAACCGCGGAGCGCACACAACGCAACCTCGCGCCGAATCCTTTCGTCGGTTATCGGCATGGACTGCAACATAACCACCCGCCATGTTTAGGCTCGGGTTTCTAATACGTATTATTATTTTCCTTCCTTTTTCGTAATCTCGCCAGCGGCTCGCAGCTTATTTTGCGAGGAGCCGAATGAAAATCGGAATCTTGAAAAGTCACATCACCGAACGGAGTTGAAATAATCCTGCCTCTAAAAAATAGCAACAAATTTAGCATTTAGAAAAGTTTGAAGTTCTGAAAATAAAGTCTCTCGTGATTCATCATATGAAGATAAGTCTCACAAAAATAGCCGTTGATAAAATCAAACGCAAA
>NW_017259279.1:1042486-1046190 GCF_001594045.1 Atta colombica | reverse complement strand
CAGGGGGATGAGTTTCATAAAATCGCAACTACAAGCTAACATTCAAATCGATTTTTCATTTTCTGGTTAACTTATGTGGTTAGATTTTATCCTGATATCCTGACGATAACATACAAATTATATTTTAGCTACATAGAAAGAATAATTTTGCTATTAAAAATTTAGCTAGAACTAAAAATAATTTTTGGACCATGAAAATATTTACGTAGAAATTTCAAGCATGACGAGTAATACTATAAAGCTTCTAACAATCAATTATTGTGTTCTATGTGTGTATAATTATTTTCATGATCCAACAAAATTATTGTCAGATCTAAATTTAGCTAAATTTTTAGGTATTTCTGCAAAATTATTCTTTCCGTATATGATTAAATTATTAAACTAATGGTTTTATAGTGACAATTTTGAAGTTACTACAAAATCATATCAACATATTGTAAAATCACTTTAGTGATTAACCATAATTAGAAAAAATATTGTATAATTTTTTTTATTAAAAATTGTATTTTTCTTGTCATAATTAATTATTAAACTGATGGATTTGTATAAATAACTTTAAAAGTATTACAGATTCATCAGTATTACGAATTCATCAGTGTAGTGATTAACCATAGCTACACTGAGAGGAAAATATCAAAGTATTGCGAAGCAAATATTATTCACGAGATGTTCTTTGATATTTATATAATTATTATAGTTATAAATAAATTTGATTGTGATGACGAAATATATATTTCTGTAAAATATATTTTATTAATTGTAAAAAATAAAATAGATTGAATTATTTGCTTGGAATAAAGTTTCATTTTATTTTTATTTAAATAAATATTTATTTTAATAAAATAAATATTTTTCTCAAATAAAGAAATTTTAAATATCTTTTTTCAGTGTAAAAAAATATAATTTTTTAATTAAAATGATTAATCACTAAACTAATAATGAAATAAATCTTACAATTAGCAAGTAAGTACAAGATAATCAGTTTAGTGATTAGTCATAGCTTTAAAAGAGCACTTATTACACTAATATCAAATTAAGTACGATTAAGTCTAAATCACAAATTACCACTAGTTAACCAGGAAATGAAAAACTGTACGTCGAGAAAAAGATTTTTTCGATTCAAAGAACTGTTTCTTTATTATAGAGTAAGTTAAAGAAAAAATTTCTTTCATTTAAATGTAATTTCTTTGAGTTGAATATCACTTATTAAAATAAATTTTTTTATTCGATTGAAGAAACTTTTCTCTGGTGTGCCTAGCAAATCCGAGTATAATCCATTGAAGTTTCGAGGAAAAATCGCGATAAATTTCGCCCGAGCAAACTTTGCACCAATGACAATAATTTTTTGGTACAGTTCGTGGTACTGCGCTAATCTAATTACGCATAATTTTGTTAAGATAAGGTTATAACGATTTTATGGTCGCGCTCATCTCTTCGTCTCGATTTCATGTCGCTCGCATTCTGCTTCCTCTCATGCGTTGGACGAGAAGATTAGATGAATTATTATTTTAATCTGTGCGCGCGCGTATAATATTGCGGTCGCGGTTCGATAACGCAACCCAACTTTCATATCAATATTTATTGTAAACGATAAGATTAAACGGAGAATTTGTTTTATTAGTCGTTTGGCTCGTTATTTATATTGTTACGTCACGTGCCAAGCCGAGCTGAGCCGAGCGGAACTTGCTCGTCGTCGCCGCTCCGCTTCGTACGTGCTATATAAAATGCAGCGGTTCTCAATCGATACCGCCGTCGACATTGCCGACGAACGTCCTCGTCGATCGTTATCACCGAAGATCGTCGAACGGATAAAGTCGCCGGTGAAACGAGCATCGATTATTCGCACTCTCCGCAAGTAAGATCGCCTCTTTAGCGCGCACGTGATTCCGTATCGATCTTTCTTTCTCTCTCTCTCTCTCTCTCTCTCTCTCTCTCTCTCTCTCTCTCTCTCTCTCTCTTTTGTTGTTCTCTTTTTCTTCAGCTACTGATTTTTCTGCCAATCGACAAACATAAGTCTGAAACTTTGTAAACCTTAATATCATTATTATTGAATATTCGAGCTCCATTTTTTTTTCATTACAAGGTGACGTTAGAATTTTTCTCTGTAAAATTGTAATCTTTTCTTCTCTGATAATATTTAAATGAAGTCGTAAATTATTTAATATTATAATTAAAAATTAAAAGATTTTAATGGATTAAGGTTGCAAGTAGATAATATAATCTTTTCATTTAATTAACTGCAAACATTCTTGACGGTGTAATTAACAGAACTTGACTAGCATTGAGAGGCACACTATAATAATGTAATTATTTAATTTTCTGATATTTTATGTAGATTTCTTATCTCTTTGAAACAACGTGTTACGTCGTTTTTTTTAACGTTCTTGACATTTTCCCTCCTAAGCAACTAATTAATCGTTTGGCTCAAGGGTTCTGGAAATCACTGAAATCAGTGAGAGCCGCAGCTGGCATATTTTTCTTATTACGAGAATAAAAGTATTGTGCAAGAAAATGGCCGAGTACTCATGATATGACCATAAAACATCGAACCGTATGGCATTATTAATAAACCGTATAGTGGTTTATTGCGGTAACTATAGCCGAGTCGCGTTGTAACATGCGCACACACAAACACGCGTGCACACAACGACGGAACGTATACACGCCCACATGAGCCTAACGTACACTCACGCACTTACACGGACGTTCTTTCGTGCCGTTGTAGCTTGTTGGATCGTGTTCTACGGTCTCGGGTGTCGACAAAGCCGGTCAATCAAGTTCAATTCTAATTAAAGATCGCCTGTCAACGCGACGATCGAAGCTATCGTGGATGATAATTTTCCGGAAAGGCCGCGACCGAGAAAAAAAGGAATCGATACAATTTCTTCTCCTCCAGTTTCTCACTTTTACCTTTCTCCTAATTTTAATTATACGGGACGTCGAAAACTTACACTCGTGCGATTATGCACTGGACAAAAGAGTCGTAGGTATCAAACGTTGAGTAAAATAATTTCAATCAGATGTTTGATTAATATAACTAAAAATAATTTTATTTTTCCAAATATTTAGTATTTATTATCAAATAATTGATTATATTCATTACTACACTTGGTAATACTTATTAAATATTTAGAAAATTATTTTTTTTTGTATTAATCAAAGATATTTAATTATTTCACTCAATGTTTGATAACTATTGTCAGACTTATATCTGTGTACTTACTGATGTACTGACTGGTCGATCGAGTTTTTTCTCATATCTTGATGCGAAAGATGGTACTAATAAATTATTAGGCTGTGCAACCTGTTATACTCTATTTTTAAATTATATATCTATTTCTTACATCTTCCTGCCCTACTTCCCGCACCGGCATATACAGAGCGTCCTAGATTTAAATCGCGGATTCTTGCGGACTTTAGATACGTAATCGATTTTATTTATCTGCATTATTAAATATTTTGACAATCGAGACGAGAATTAAATTTCGATTAAAATAAAATGCAGTGCAAATATACTTTGGATAAAGGTATATTCTATTATCCTAAAGTTTATGCGTCGTTTATTTCATCTAACAATTTAATTTTCATGCGTGTTTATTATTCAAAACTTACTGATGCCGAGCGACGTTATATAAATGCTAATGAAACGTTACTGTTGTACAATTGTATTATATTAATACCTCGGAGGCAACACAATCAATATC
>NW_017259279.1:1026914-1042386 GCF_001594045.1 Atta colombica | reverse complement strand
TATATATATATATATATATATAAAACATACATACACATACACGCATATACATTCTCCTCTTCCCTCTATTTGGAGTCGTAAAGTAGCGCTGCTTGTTTTCTCGCGCGTTTCAAGGAATTGATATAAAACGCTAATATAATCACTAATAATTGTATTTCGTCTCTCTCTCTCTCTCTCTCTCTCTCTCTCTCTCTGTTATTCCCTCACGCCCACCGCCAATCCACCGCTTTCTGCCCTCGCCTTTCTGTCGACGCTCAACTACATCTGGCAGATTAGAAAAAAGCCACGACCTGACCAGCGGTAACGTACGGAGCTTATCGATCGATAATAATTTAATGATAGTTATTCCCGACCGGGCTGTTATTTCTCTCGTCGGGACGCGCCCCGGCCCGACGAGGAGTATTTTTGTTTCGTTCTCTGGTCGTCGCGCCGCGCCGGCCGGGGCTGGAAAGTCGATTCGTCACGAGGCATAGAAAATACGCTACTTCATTCTTTGCCGTAGTAACTCAGCGGCAGGCTCTCTCGTAACTCTCTCGGTTTCTCGTTTCCATCTCACTTCCGCCCGCGCCTCGCCGCGCCGCGCGATTCCGCGAGCGCGCGAGAAGGAAACGGGAGATCGAGGCGTGGAGCGCGGCGAATAGATACCGTATACGGAGAAAAAGAGGAGAAGAAAATGAAAGAGAGGCAGAGTGCGTGCGAAAGAGACAGATGGACAGATGGACGCACAGAGGAAAGGAGAGAAAAGAGAAGAAACGCTACGTTTTCAGCTACACGTACGTGTATGTATGGAGACCTCGCGCACACACGAATACACGCAGCAGCAGCGCACGGGTACTTATGTATAGAATTAAATATACGATACATTATTCATTTTAAGTTCTTTCTCCTTGCTTGCCCGGAGATTGTATGCATTATACGTACGCGCACATGGAAGTCTGCCGACTATCTCCACCGGCGCGGCGCGGCGTGCGCTCGCGAACGAGCGAGCGAGCGGAGGCTGATCGGACGAGCGAGCGAGCGAGCGCGAGCAGTTATAACTTTTTATTTTAAAGATGGCAGGGGCTCATTTGCAATTCTATGCCGGACGTCGATATGCCTGATTTATCGTAACTATACTTATACCGACCCCGTACGCTTCTGCCACAATTTATATCCGGAATATAGACGTACGCGTCCGGCTATATCCTTCTGTGTGCGAGTATACGGGGTGTCCTGGCGATCTGACCTTTCCCGATCTGAGAACTGAGAGTTGAGTTGAGGAAAATGACGAGTGTTGTGGCTAGCAGTAGTAATCACAAAGATTCAGAATTGATGTCTTAAGCGAATCAGAGTTCTGGGAGTTTCGAGCTCTGCACAAAGTTTTATACGTTCTACAATCTTAGATTATTGCTGAGGATTTTATTTGTATACTGATTGTGAGAGAAAAATTTTGGTATTTGTAATTACAACTATGTGTTACTATAATTATGATAATTACTGTTACAATGTTATTATATTAATAAATATATTAATAAATATATAAGTTTATCACAAATATAATAGTTGACAACCGAAAGCGACTATAGTTATCATTACTATAAAAATGATTACAGTAATTTAACTGTAATTTACAGTCATTTTTAAATCAATCATATTTTATATGATTATCCCAAAAAATTATTATAACTGCAGCCATTTTTATGGTAGATAATAACTGTAATTAAGTCATTTTGGGATTGCCAATTAGGCATTATATTTGTTGATATAACTATACGTATAGTCATTACCAACATTATAACAATAACAATCATAATTACAGTAACATGCAATTATAGTTACATATATCAAAAATTTTTCTCTCAGCGCATCGGGAATGCATTGTTCTTAATTGCTGAGGCAATTAATAGCAACGATTGAGACGAAAAATAAGCAAATATTACCTTCAAACATGTCAAAGAGTATTAATTGAAAGACGATGCAGTGAGACACCCTGTACGTATTTACAGAGATGTATGTAGAACAAACTCACGCGTATATATGTGTGTTGCACGTACGCGGAGGCAGCTGGGAGTTTTGTGCGTGGCGGTGAAAGAGAACGTCTGCACCCTTTTCCATCTCCCCCGCCCATTCTCTCGCACGTTCTACCCTTCTCCTTCGTCGTTTCGCGAAAAAGCGCGACTTCAACTTTGCCATAGAAATCGTATTCTCTCGCGTGGGCTCGCATGCGCGAGCGAGACGGAGACGATCGTTCTGTGCAGCGCGCGATGAAATTTGAGTTTGCGCGTGTACAATTAACGCCCGCCAAGTTTATCGGGCGCGCTTTTCATGACTACGACCAAGTTGCCTATCGTCCCACCCTTTTCACTCCGCGCGCGTTTCACAAAAGTCGCGAGTTTCGTTTAAAATTGACCGACTGCTAATATATATTTGAAATTTGAATCCCAATTGCACGACTAAAGACAAAAAACGTTTCTTTTTTACTTTTTAGAGGAAAAAAACCGAGCAAAATTTTGGTTGTTTATAGTAAAAAAAAAATTATCACTGCTGAAAACAAATATAGAATTTATTCTTGTTATTTATCGTTAAACTGTTTAATATCTACGTTATGTTGATTTTTCTTAAGCTATATTGTTGACGTGTACGAAGTATGAACATAAAAATGTGTGTAATATATTACTATTATATTACATAATATTATAAAAATTCAGGATACATTGACATAAAAGCTGTGTTATTGTTATTTTCCGTCTAGTAAGATATATTTACACAATTAAAGGTAAAAGAATTAATTTTTATAAAAACGCAATTTTTTGTAAAAAAAAAACCATTTCATGTTTCCACTATAGAAATTGTGCAATTTTCACGCGTATATATTATTCATATAATTTTACATATTTTTTGTATTATTACGCATTCTTATATCATACAATGTATAATCGGGAAGGAAAAATGGTTGTGGTTTTTCTAAGAAATATTACCTCTCGTCTTTCCGCTGTGAAAAATACAAATTGTAGAGAAATTGATTATTGCAATGATTGCATGTAGTTCATGAAACTACCAGGAGTTTGATTGCGAATCGAACGCGAGCACACGCGTTCTAAAAAAAAAAAAGGAGATCGTAAAAAAAGTCGGCCGTAGAAATGGCGTTGCAGTTGAGCAACGCGTGTATAATATCAACTATTATCGGCGAGTGCGCGCACGCGTCTTCCTTTATTATCTTCTTTATACTGGATACGTTACAGATCGTAAAGATCGCGGCAATAAAAAGTATTATTTTGTACGGTGCGTAACGTCATACGCCTAACTCCCCTCCTTTCTCTCTCTCTTTCTCCTTTCTCTCTTTTTCCCTGTTCTTTCAACCTCTTGTTCGAACATACTTTAATTGCAGCACGCTTCTGGCGTATAAAGAAAAAAACGAAGGAAAAAAATGAGAGAGAAAGAGTGAAGGGGAGAGGGGGGGGGGGAGGGAAAAAATAAGTTTTATTTTATTTTCAATGGGACACTAATTACACTTAGTACCTGGATAGCATAATTAAGGTACGAGCTTCGCCGACAAGTTCCGCGAGTTCGCCGCCGATGACGAAGTTCGCGCCCGGCAAGATAAGTCGATTCCATGGGACATGAAGAGGCAGGAAAAAGAGGCGAAGAAGATTCGTCGGTTGGCCGATCGATTGATCAATCGACCGACTCAGAATGGACGATCGGAAAGTCCTTAACCCTCTCCCACCTCCGTCACCGCGCTCGCGTCGAGTCCATTGTTCGACTTATCGGTCTCCACCACGTGCTTTACATAATGGCGGTGTTGAAAATGCGGTTTAACGATATCTAAACACGAGTAGCGGAGCGTTTTAACGGAGTTTGGGGTGCTCAGGGGTGCTCGCGTTTCGGCGGAATCATCCCCTCCGATATGCGGACTCCATCGCGAACGAGCAGAACCGGATATACGCGATCTGTTCTCACCCCCGCGGGCACGCAAGTTGCATTCAACCCTCTCTCATCCTCCCCCCTCCTCCCGCCCGCCACCCTCCTTCTCCCCGGTTCCTCGCGCGCGAACAACGATGCGTTCGTGCACGCGCTGCGAGGAATAGATATCGGTTTACACGCGAACGATTATTGCCTTATGCCGGGCCCGCTCGCACCGAAATGTAACGCTAATTGAGACTCGGACGAGCCACTTCGCGGTCGTGTATCTCCGGTGAGCCGCGTTTTCTCGGTGAGAAATAGCGATCGCCCGCGGCATTCGCCTGTCTTAACTCTCGTGTAAATGATACCGATATACACCTCTTGCGGTTTTCTCCAACGGAGATTTATTAACTCGTATTTCCACGGGCGAGAATTATGTAGATTGCAAACAATTTCTTTTTTCTTGCGCCTTTTTTTATCCATTAGCTCGATCATCTTGTATATAGAATGACGTGTTCGTTACTAAAAAAATAGATAATATCTCATTCTCTAGTTGGCTCCAATCTACCGTTTAGTCGTTACCTCAATAAAAATTCGATTGCAAGCTGAATTGAGATATTCAAAAATTGGACGGATGAATAGAAGGATGATTTATATAGAATTTAGATAGAAAGGATAGAAGAAAATCTCCGCTATCTGGCATTAATTGTCATCATTGAATTTTAGAGTTTTATTTATGTCGCGTACGATGTTGAATTCAATATTTAGTCATTCATATTTTTAATGTTAAATGTAGAATACTAATAATGCCGAATTATTATATCTCGACGTCTCATTCAATGAGAATCATCTTGTCAATCCTTTATGCGTTTTGTCGGATATTCCAGATCCGACAAAATTGTCTTTACCTGCTGCAATCTCGGCGTAAGGTTTCGCGGCGAAACGCTCGTTAGAAACAACACGTTAGAAATATCGTTCCGTCCGAAACTGGGTTTAAAGTCGTTAACCGCCAAGGAAGCGAGATTGGTGAGACCGCGTTGCAGCTGTTTAGCCGCGTATACACGAACCCCGTAATTTACGAAACGGATATATGCCAAAGGGGGATCAACGAGAGAGGGATGTTGAAGAAACGGAGGAAACGATCGAAAGAGGGAACCGATTTCGTCCAATCGTAAATCTTATTAGCCGTGGTCGGCCCTCGAAACATTTCGTAATTGATTAGTCGGCGGGCGCGCGCAAGCGGCGGATATTCTAAATTACATCCATCTGCCGAGGCCAATCAACCAATTATCCGTAATTTTATTTTATATCGCTCAGAATATTATATTGTATTGCGCCCACCTTTACGCCCACCGGGTCTAATTCGCCTCGCTGGCTGTCATTACGCGTGTCCCAGCGACACATCGAATGAATGGAAAGGAGGAGAGGGAGATTGTACCCTCCTCGACCCGCCGTGATTCTCGAAATGAGAAAAAGTGAGACGGGTTATTTCGAGGACCTTATTTGTCGAAACAAAGCAAGTATATGCTTAGTAATATTATGTCCCCATTTAAAAAGGTCGTTAAAAAGGTACAATGCTGGATAAATTACAGATCGATAGATGTGTAGATAATTTATTCTGAGAATTGTATGTCCCCTTGCAGTGAGAAAAAACACGTGTTAAAACAATGGAAAATTGTTTATATTATATTTTTTATATTATTAGTATTTTTATATACAGCCTCGGCTAAAAAACATTATGCATCTTATTAATCATTATTTACAATTTCAACTTGTTGATTTATGACGTTTGCTGTAAATTATCCTTTGTTTCAAAATTTTTATAAAACAAATTTGTACGTATAATACTGGTAACCAATAGATAAAAGAATTTCAAATAAATTAAAAAAATATTGGTATCCAATATTTTTTTAATTTATCCAGTATCCAATACTTTTTTATAGCTAGGATTGTATATTAAATAGTAATAAAATCAGATCGAATTCAAAAATTGTGTTTGAGCAGAGCAATAAAGGTCAATTTTTACGAATGAATGAAGAAGCACGCGATTTAAATGCAAAATAAACACGAATCTTATTTTTAATTAAAGATAATTATCGTCGTCTTCGTGTCCGTCAACAAAGTCGGAGTTTCGGAAAAGTCTAATCCTCGTTAAAGCCCGGACATATGGTGGTATAGTATCGGTAATTCGAGCGCGAGTTAATTCCTGCACGGCCGTCGGGCGGCCGTGTCCGCGGAGTTTCATTTTCAGCTCTCGCATTATGTTGTTGGGCGGATGTAACGATTTAGGTAATTTTGCTAAATACATCGATTCGAGATAATTGGGAATTATTAATTCGCGGTATGCGCCCGCCGGTAACAGAAATAATTTCATTCCGACGCGCGGATCGCATCCGGCATACGCCGCGTCGCATCGCAACGCCACAACGAAGGGAAATCATGACGCAGGGCAGGCTATGTTCTGCATTCTGTATCCCTTTTTCCTTGTTGTCGGCCTTGATTGATCGAATCGACCGCGTGATACAGCAGTTGGCAAAATGCGACCGAAGAGAGCTGTGTCTGTCGCTGCTGGTGTCATCGATACATTTGACGAGATCAAATCAGGGAACATGGTACGTGATTTTAACATTGAAATGTATACAAGCGTTTCTTATCGCAAATTTTGGAATAGTGGTGATGAAATCTTGTCAAGTAACTTAATTAACTGTGATATTTTTCCGGATCCGCATATAGCACGTTTAACATTAAATGTAATCACTTGTACCTCAATCTATGATAACAGCTTATTAATTTTTACGTCAGAAGTGAAAAGAAGATGGAAATGAGAGAAAATATGTAAAGAAATATATTTTTTTTTAGTGAAAATAAAAATATTAATTCTTATATTACTTTTAATGCAGCGCAGCTTGGATATTAATTTATATACACGCAGTTTACAACTTTTTATACTTTCTCTCTCTCTCTCTCTCTCTCTCTCTCAGTATTTCAATAGTATAACTCGAGATTAGATCGAATATAAAAATGTTGAGTTTATGATAATAAACTTTTTTTTTTTTAATTTAAAATTGATTAATCTTATTGAATTCAGTTCATGTGCTAGATAAATTGTATTATACGTGTACTAATCTATTGTATAATATTAATTTAAATATCTTAAAGAGTTATTAGTTTCTACTGTTCAGCTGGCTTTCTTTTAATTTCTCTCGTGCAGGTTATCATAATCAATTGATGTCGGTAAGCTGATTATTCTATCGTTATGACTCGTTACGTGTAAATTATTTAATTTTTTAAATTAAAATTTAATTAGTTGATTAAGTATTATATTTAAAAGAATTATGAAAAGAGTAATATTAAATTAAATACCGAAGACCAAAGCTGATTTTTATTTAATTTATTTTTTATTTGACATAATACGAAAACAAAAATTAAATTATATTATATTAAGTTATTTTTCTGCGCAATCTCGTACATTCTGAGAGGAATGAAATTGTGCGATTTTAATAAATTAAGAAGGAGAGTCGTTATATTTCTTGTGGCAATCCAATTTAATTTTCTTGATTTACTTATTAAAATATACAATTTCATTCCTCTCGAAATGTGAATTTTTTAAAAAGAGTAACAACAACATGTATATTATTAATATGCATAAATATTTTTTCAATTCAGAACGATATTAAATTTTAGCCTTTAAATAATCATTAGACTTAATAATTTTTTCATACAGAATATCAACTGAATTTTTATTAACTTCATCAAATGAATTTTTATTGAAGGATTTTTATTAAAAATTAAATATTTTATACATAATATTATTTATATTATTATTAATAATATATTACTAATCATATTTCTCTCTCTCAATCGGGATTAATTGTTATCTCGATGCTGATGAGTTTTCAAATCAAAGCGCAACATATATGATAATAGCTCATTCATCAAAATTAGTGCGAAATACAAAGAGCGGAATAATTTGGTGTATACATTTATTTTGTAACATTAAATATTTCGTAGCAGCTGGTACGAAATGTGACACTTCGTACTTTTTTTTGTATTTACGCACACAATTCGCCGCTGATGCGTATCTCTACGCAAGGTCGACACGCTACAATTCTCATTCACCGAGATACGAACTGGCAGGTAGTAGTATCTCCAGCCGCGTGTCGTCGCGAGTTATTATCCCTCGAAGCACAATCCGTATGCACAATTAGCGATTAGCGGCGCATTAATTAATTCTCGATTGATTTATGAACATAGTAAAACGACGATCGCTCGTCAAATCGGATGTCGTGTAATTCGCTCGAAGAAAACATCAAGATAATGGAACTACAACTGTTTTTCCGCTTGTACTCGAATTCTAGCGTATTTCACGTCACGCTTCGATATATTTCCGTCGGTTTAAGTAATACTTGCTGTTTCTAGATCAAAGTAACACGATGAAAGAACGGTTTTGTTGTATCTAAAAATTAACTAGATACAGATCTGAAAATAATTTTGTTAAATCAAAATAATTATGTACGCTAAGAAAAAAATTGTTTATTTGACTAAATTAATAATTTAATTCATCTGTATTTCTTTCGATGAAGAATATATGTATTTAAATTAATATATTTTCAAACAAAATAAAATAAATAAAATAAAGATAACCAAATTAATTTAGTCAAATTTAGTTAAAACAATTTCTTTTTCTCAGTACATGTAAGGACATTCAAATTGGTTTATATTAAAATGTAAAACTTCTCATCGTGCTTGAAATTCTTATATAAATTATTTTTATGGCTCAGCAAAGTTATTTTAGATCTGTTGTGTCTATCAAAGTTATTATATATCTATCTAAATTTTTAGATACTTTGGTCAAATTGTTCTTTTCATCCACGCAAGTCGCCAAACCGACTAGTGCAAGTAACGGTAAACATGCATCGCGCTTATATATTGCTTACGAATCTATAAAGTGCAAGGCATGAAATAACATGAATTCGGTATGCGTTTAAGTCATGGCATACAAAAAAACTTAAGCAATAAAACGTAAGCGAATTAGCCAATCACAGTAGAGACCATAACGTGAGCAATAACCATCACAATTCAGCATGTTGATTTTCTTACTGTTTACATCTTATTACTTAAATTTTTTTGTGTGCCATTCTATAATAATAATAATAATAATTTAGATATTTCGGGGAACTCGTTCTTTGTGGCATACAACATAACAGTCATTTAGACTATATTAGAGAGATTCTAATAGAGTTTGGTCACGAGCAATTTGTCAATATCCTATAAAAGAAAGGAATATATATTTTTGTGTTTTATATATTTATGTGTGTGTATATATATATATATGTATGTATATATAAAATCTCATTCTAACTTATACTGTCTCACTCTATAATCTTAATTAAAGTTTAAAATGAAACAGTGTAAATTAAAGTGATAGCAGATTCAATTGGACGTAATAGTGCGCGTTGTGCATACTAAAGTCGTTGTATACCGATCTAATTTGAGTATAAAAATGAAATATAAATATCTTGAATAATAAAATGCCCAATACATATTATATTATATTTTACGTAACAGCAGAATGAAGTATATTGAGGATTTCGCGGTTTAATACATATTTATATTAAACATGTATTTTTATGTTGATTTGTGTACAACCGCTTTAATACGGGTAACAGTGTGCACTAATGTGCCTCCAATCGAATTCACTATCTATTAGATAATACAGGGAAGCAATATATATATATATAGAGCCTTGATCAAAAATATGCATCTACATTTTTTCATTTGTCTAAAATTCTTTTATCTTTTTATTGTTACCTGTTGGTTTTCGATATTATGCAGATCTAAATTTAAAAAGTTTTGAAGGATAATTTATAGCAAATGTCATAAATTAATTTTTAAGTTAAAACTTTAAATAACAGTTAAAATACCTAATATTTTTTGCCAAGACTGTATTTTTCTCTCGTAGCAAACGAGCATTTTGACAAAATTGCTCGTGGCCAAAACTCTGTTATAAGATCTCTAATTTAGAAATAAACATTTACGCGATACGCAGAACCCCACACACGATTATTTCCCGTGATTATTAAAATCGGGAGATATCGGACCGCGAGTTTAATTAACTTCGCGATTAATGACTCGTATCGAGGCGACGGTGATCCATCAGAGCAAATGTTTCGTGCTATTCCTCCAGTGCAGTCGTAAAAGTATCGTTGCAGTTTTGACTCGTGCGTACGTGATCATAATTAACTGTGACTTCGTGAGTGAGTGTTACACTTGTGAGTGCAACGAAGCAAAGTAAGAGGAGGTGGAGGTAACGGTGGAGCAGCCATGAGGTGAGTAACTTCTTTATTATTGTGTATAATTCTTCCGGAATCAATCGCTTGTAATTATGTTACACGTAAGATAACAATGTTTTTAAAATATTAATTGCTTCGAATTATGTTTTTAATATGAATGTATTTGTATCTTACAGTTTAACATATCTCTGACTTGGTCTACAACTTCACTACCTGCGTGTCTATAAATAAGGAATCATATGTTATTTTAATTTGGACTGATAGATCAGTGAGAATTATATTGTGTAAGATATATAATAACTACATGTAGATACATATGTATCCATCTGTGTATCAAATTAAGAACAAATTAAAAATTTTACCGATACATCTCATAGATTTGTTATCTTAAAATGGAAAGACCAAAAGGGATCAGAATTAATTATGTTTATAATTTTGGACACATTTTGATATTTTATATTCTCGGAATACTTTATTTCGAAATCAGAAATTTATGGAGTAAATTTGTATAAATGTAAAAATATAAAGAATAATATAAATATTTTATGAATGATAGAATATTCTTGATAAAAAATTATGCGGAATAATATATATGGTTTCCTAAAGAAAAATTGTCTCTAAATTTAATAAAAATGTAAGTTTCTATATTTATTCCAAGCATACGTAGATAGATTTTTAAGAAACGTAATTATATACAAATATCACAATATATCAGTAATATTATTTATGCAATTTTAATATTAAATTGAGTATAAAATTGAGTATTAAAATTGAGTTTATTGTTCAAATAAATTATAACAAATCAATAAAAAGGTCAAAGAGTAAAATGAAATAGAAGAAGTAATACATTGATATTTTTAGAATATAATAAAATTTTTATTTAAGATCCTTCATGATGTTTTTATCTGATGGATGAAGAAGATTGAAGAAAAAGATGTACATCGTATATATTTATGTGTAATAAAAATAAATTGTTGTTTCTATATAAAATAGAAAAAAATTATTAATATTGAGATGTGATATTTTCTTTTTTCTGTCCTTTTCTCAAATATCTTTTTAATACAATTTGTGATTTAGCTTTTATATTTTTCCGGGATTAAATATTGTATAAATATTTACCTCCCACACACACACACACACACACACACACACACACACACACACACACACACACACACACACACACACACACACACACACACACACATACGCATACAAAGATCTTTTTTAAATGTATGAAAAGATATAAAAAATTATTTCATGTATAATATATCGTAACTAATTTATTTAAAAGAGTTGCACTGATGATTAATTGCATTAATTTAAACAATTTTTATGTTAGTTTTTTCTAATCTCCAGCGACCAAAAGTTATTAATAATTTTATTTTGTATCAGTTGAAATAAAGCAACTTTATTTCGAAATAGATTGTTTCTTTCAATTTCACTGAAAATCAACTGAGCAATTGGAAACTATCTAAGCTGAATAAATCAGTTATAAATGATAAATCAGAATAAACGATAGATATATAAGACATTACAAGGCTTGATAATTACACTTGATAAGCATAAACTCTATAAAACAGGATTTTTCGTACAACTGTTAACAATATTCTATAAGTTAAAATAAGAAAAAAATGTTATGCAAACATAGATCTTTAAATAAAATTGTCTTTTACTTTAAAATTGTTTATATTTTTATATTTTTGTTATAACTTTTTAGTAAAGCGTTTAAAGATCAATGTATCTATTTATCTATATAACATTTTTTTTCTTATTTCAACTCATAGAACATGTATTGTCAAAATTTGTACGAAAAATCCGGCAACATCCTGTATTAATACATTAGTCATTTTATAACGACTTTTTTTAACTTTTATTGAGATATTTTCAACTCTATTTTCTAAAATATGCTACTGTGATATTATGCGATGGTTAATAGACATCTTATATAAAATTTTCATGTGTATGCCATTTTTAAAAAAGCACAGCTACATTGTATTATTTTATTGATTATATATTTTCAGAAAGAAGATTGCGAAACATTGCACTTACATTATTAGATATCTTCTGACTTTAAATCTATAAATATTTTATGACTCAGGTATACGTATAAAAAAAAACCCATTTTTTAAAGAGTTTTTTTTTTTTTTAATTTTTGCCCTTTAGCCACTTAAGAAAGTGCCGCGGATATAAATTCTTTCGTAACGAAAATGATAATCGACGCTTTGCCCCCTTCTGACAGATCTCAATTAGAAAGCCGCCGTTCGACGTCGATCGAGTACCTCGGATTTTTCTTTCTGACCTACTATCGCTCTTTTATCCGATATTATTCTCTCCTTCTTTCTTTCCCTCATCTACCGTCCATCGACTCTGTCTAAGATTGAAAAGCGAATAAGCTTACCGTTGACGTTCCGACATAAATTCCATTCGACTGCATGAAAATTAAAGTGCGGCAGACAGAGAAAGAGAGAGAGATAGAGCAAAAGAAAGACATCTACAACATATATCCAGTAAAAACGTACCTATGTAGCGTAGCTCGTGGCTACGTCACGAGTTAATGAACATTCGATGCAAGTCGAACCGAATCCTGCTGCCCTGTCTCTTTTTTTTACTAGACGAGCAAACATCCTATGAAAAGCAAATATGTCGAATCGTTTAGCCCACGGCCATCGAAAAGAGATTCGACGCGATGCTCCGTTTCGTAGGAAAAAGTCCAAGTGCGCGGAAAAAGTCGGCGCACGAGCCTTCTCCGATTGGCAGACGTCCGCTTCCGCCTCCGCGATTTTAAATCCGCTAATTAATATTTTGCCGCGGGATAGGACTCTTCGTTCGTGGATTCTCGTTGCGCTGCCCAATGAATTTTCATACTCGACGAAAGAAATTCTGGCATAAGCTAGCTAGTTCCGTTAGTTCTGTAAGACGGCGTGACGTGAGGCTGCAAACTAGTATTGAGGAACTCTCAATAAGAATCTGACTAATAAGAACCTTGACAGTATCAGGCTAGTGGCACATAGAAAAACATAAGCAATAAACAAATCAACATTTTTGCTTTACATGCTCGACTATGATTGATCGATTCGTTTATGTTTTTGTATGTGCCACTTATAGCTTTAAGCAGTGTGCCCAAATATGATTAATGCGAAACGGAGCAAAGTGTGAAATAAAAAATTGTTAAAATATTATAATTTTTAGTGTTTAGGTCAAAGAGGTATGTAAATGTTTTAATTAATAAAGTTATTTAAGTATTTTAAATTTAGAGTCATGCCATCTTATATAATAATTTGTATTATTTTTTATTTAAATTATACATTTTATTCAATTTCTGTATTATTAGATGGAAAGTTCTAATTAATTATTCATCATTGATCAACACAAACTTTGGTAAACCAATCTGTAAATACGTAGTCCGACTTACGTACTTTACTCCTACTTGAGAGACTCTACTACAAATGTCAATTCAATTTTTCTTTGAACTTTTGTGATCAATGCAACGGGACGGTAAGAAGCGTCGATCGCGGCGATCATTTCGCAAAACGCGACGTCATTTGTTAATACGCGTCCGCGTTTCGCATGATCGCTCGAGAAATCGAATTTCCGTGGGCAATCATGGATTCGCGTGAAATTTAGTGGCCTGTACGGCTAATAAATTTACGGTTGGTATATCGGGTCGAATTTTGAATCAATTGACATCGGAAAAAATAACAGCCGAGCGAGAGGCGTGTAATTCGCGCCAGCTCGATGACTTTTATGACGGGCGATTTTTTTTCCGTGGGAATAACGTTTCCCGACGCCGATTCGTTAACCCAGTCGCGTTGCCGTCATCTCGTCACGTTTCCGCGACGAATCGGACATGTTAGACGATTACGATCGCCACTCTCGTAACGAGTAGTCGATAAACTCGAGCGTGATATCAAATATAGGAAAATACGAGCAATTAGGTGAGCTCGTGTCAAAGCCGCCTCTTTTTTTTTTTTGCGATGAATTTTATCGAGACTACTTTCCGCGCCGTAATTTAGACTCGACAGCCCGAGCGCAAAAACTATTCGTGTACGTATTATTATTCGGAGAAACAGTCACATTTCATTCTACGAGTTTATCGTTTAATATAAAAACCCAACATATGTGTGCGAAGTATGGGAGGCAAGAGAAACTGCGAGCCGGGGTAACGTTTATTCATAATTCGTACTAAATGTGCGTAAAGCTCTCTATATTCATCGCATTGATCGCATTCTAACATTATTTCGCGCATATCTCGTAATAGGATTTCTCTGAGAAGAAACAAGAAAATTACTCTTTTACTTCATTCTTTATCTTGCTTTAATTTATCTTACTTTTACCTTGTTTTTTACCGACGAGAACTGTGTAATCCGTGTCGTAAGACACGTCCGGTCTGCATGCATCCTCCCCTCCGATCCCCTTCTATCTCGGTGAGAGTCTCCTCGACGTATACTAATAATAATAATAATAATAACAATAATAGTAATAACGACGGAATGTTATTACGCGTAATAATTTTCGAGCACGTAATCGTTAAGAAAGGACGCCCCGCGGTAACTGCGTCCATAATCGTTACCGTTACGGTTTACGTCGCCGTACTGGTCCCGTCTTCCTTTTCTCTCCTTCGATTCCCTTCCGCTCGGTTGTCCCACCTTTGCCCCATTAACCGGACCTCCCCCTGCGTTCTTTGATTTCATCTCGGTCGAAAAAAAAAAGGAACGAATCCTGCGAGCGGACTCGTCCGCCGTAAAACCTGCGAGAAACAAGGATCGACCGGGGTATCGCGCGCGGGGACATTTTAGCAGCGTCCACCTCGTTGTTTTACTGCGCGCATTTTTCATCCCGATTATTTAGTTCGCACACAGATACGCGGAATTATATTACAGTACTGTGAACAATATTCTTTAGGAAGATTTTTATATATAACGGAATATGATATTTAATTTAATGACAATTATTTTACTATGAAAGATAAATGAAATTCCTCGTACCTAGAAAGTACCTTGAGGTTTGTTCTAGGAAAAAAATAAGAAACTATTTATCATATTATATTGAAAGAAGAAATATATTCAGACAAATAATATCTCTCAATTTTTATCACAACACATTTATGCCTCATAATCAAATGTCCCTGAAATGACATGTTCTTACGAGGTCCACTCCATTTTTTTTCTTCTTTTTTCAAGTCATTTTTGCCGAAACGGAAGACGGTTCCTGCTGATGCAAACATGCGGGGGTGGTACACGTACTCGAGAAGGCGTATTAGTTTCAACGATTATTAGAGTTAGTTCTAGGCGAAT
>NW_017259279.1:1010433-1026814 GCF_001594045.1 Atta colombica | reverse complement strand
GAGAGAGAGAGAGAGAGAGAGAGAGAGAGAGGAACGATCATGAGGGGAAGATGACGAGGAGAATTGAGGGAAAGAGTGAAACAAGAGGTACGAGGGGGGAGGGAGGGAGAAAACGACGGAGGCGAAGTATCCATCGTTCTGCTTCGTCCCCGGGGGTTGGGCGTTTCTCTCCCTCCGCGTCCCCTCACTCGCTCCTCCTATTATTATTATTTTTTATCACAATATTTGCTTTTCCCACATTCTGTTTTATGTTAATGGTCGCTCCCTGCTACTACTCGCTTTGCCAGCTCCCCCCCGCCCCTCTTCTCTCTCTCTCTCTCTCTCTCTCTCTCTCCTTTTCCCCCCCTGTTCCCCCTTTCAGTTTTCCCATTCCATCCCGTCGGCCGTCGCTTCGTATGCATGGCCTCGGGGAACTTTTAGCATTTTGTCTCGAATTTAAAAAGTTTTTCCACCTCCCCCTACTACCTCATCCCGCCACGTTCTCTCTCTCCCCTCCCCTCCCCCTCTCCTCGACCCCCGTCTCGTCGTGCAACCCTCGTTGTCGTTGTTACGTATCTCTTCCGTTTCGTTTCGTGTACGCCTACATACGCCCTACGCTCGATTCTGTCTCGTAAACATAAGAGGGGAAAAATATAAAGAGACGTGGAATGGAAGGAAAACCATCCTTTTCCTCTCTCTTTCTTTCTCTTTTTCGTCCCGCGTTTCTCATATGTGAATTCACGGCGAAAAAAAATTCGCCGATGAAAGTGCGATAAAGCAACCGGATATATGGTTAAACTTATCTTTTTTTGCCCTCCTTTGATTTCAAAGTTTTCTGGCGGATGAGAGAGCCGAAAATTTGCGAGACCGTAAATTATGAATTTTTGCTGCAGAAAGAAAAACTTTAGAATACCGTAATGTTCCGAAACCATCGGGATATCTTGAATATCTGAACCGGGGGAAGATTTAGGGGTCGGCTGAAAGTACAACGTGAACATTTATTTTCTTTCGTAATTTCAATCTGCAAAGAGTTTCGCTATTCTGGAATCCGTAATTTTCTTTCTTGTAGATGGGGAAATATCTGTGTTTAACATAATCCACCCGTTTAACATAAATAAACCATCGCGTAAGGTCTACGTTATATTCTTCCGAAGTTGGATGCGCAATTCTTATAAAATACTTTATATATTTTTCGAAGGAAAGAAACTCGATGCCCGCGTTGGGCGCGACAGTGCACAACATAGATTCGCGTTTTTCTCTTAATTTCAATTCGCGAAGGAGTGAAGGTGGAGGTATGAGGATAAGACCGAAATCTATAAGTTAAGAATTTTCCATCGTGAAGGGAAAAACTTTCGAATGGCGCGGCGTTTGAAACCCCATTCTCCAAGGTTCCTCTCCTCTCCTCCCAAAGTTTCGTAATATATTGCACGTTTCTCTGGCTCGTCGTGGCTTTAATGGTGTGCGGTGCTCCGGGAACAAATTGGAATTTTTACGTCTGAAAGTCGATGGCACCCCCCTGTCTACCTGGTGTACGCGATCGTTACCGCTTCGAATCAGGTCATACTTACATTCATTTAAATTTTAGTTTATTACAGTCCTCGAGCCTTACATCGCGCGATATAAGTTCTCGCGAACCGTGACGTGAAACTCTCTCCGAAGGAGACGAGCGACGGGACGAGAAGGATTATCTGTTTACTCTCGACGCATTGAGTCGTAATCTTGCTTACTTTATATTAAAATCAGGATTGCTTAATCCTGAATAGAATAAGACAGGGTGTAATTATCACGTCAGTTTGTCTTAGAAGATTCATGCATTTAATTAGAAATTAATCTTTTATTCACGTGTTCTACTAATTGCTTTATTCAATAGACTATGAAATATTGATATGTCTAGGTCTGTCAAATGTTATTGATTAAGATAACAATACTATAATAATTGTTTATATTTTTTTCTATATATTAACTTTGAAGATTATATAAATTATCGTAAGGTTATAAAATTTAAAATTACAAATTGTACAATTCTTTTGTAATTTTCACACAATATGAAATATGTTATATTTGTTAAAATCAGTTCTTATTAAAATTTTTGTGTTGAATTTTTAACGTATCCGATATTAATGTAACGTAATTAACGTGTTATTTAAATATTTTGTGTTAAATTAATATTCAACATTTCTTAATGTTAAAATAGAACAATTTATGAATAAGTGAACAAGTAACATAAAAATAATGTATTTTAAAACAAATTAAAAGATAAATGATTAAAATGTGTTAATTTAATATATAAATGTTAATAATTTTACTTATTATTTTACGAAGAATTATGCTTTCACAATTTGCTTACAAATTGTGTCAATGTTGTAATGTTTATGTTAATTTTTTACGTAATATTTGTGTTACTTTGTAATATTCATTTTATGTGAAATTAACGCAAAAGTTTGTGTCATTTGGGACGCTTGGGTGAAATAACATAAATTTTCCGACTGTGCAGATATTAAAATGCATAGACAACACTCTCTCTCTCTCTCTCTCTCTCTCTCTCTCTCTCTCTCTCTTTCCGAGTAGGAAAATAATTTCCAGATTAAATCGAAGACGGAACCTTCCGAAATCGTGAACAAGAATCGGCTTAAGCCTTCGATGTGTATAAAAATTGCGCTTTTATGCGCTCGAGGTGGATCGATTCCCAGTCTACCATCGGGCGTTTCGACAGAGGGATAACAAAAAAAGGGCATCGGCAAAAAGAGAGAGGAAACAAAAAAAATGAGAGAGAGAGAGAGAGAGAGAGAGAGTGCATGGAGGGATAAAAAGTAGAATAGAATTCCTCGTATGCCCGCTCCATAACTTTTGACGAGTTTCAGCGAGTCGAAACCGTGGCGAGATGTGGATATAATTTTATCCAGTTTTTTATTGCGGACATGTTGAACTGGTAAGGGCTTCGATAGTAGCAGCTGAATCGGAAATATTGCCCATAAATATCGGAGATACCCACCCACGTGTGTAACTTCACGCACGTGCAGCCCCGCGCTGCACGGACGTACATTTTTGCATGTATACGTACGCACACACATCGTGACCGTAATACACACACACACACACACACACACACACAGAGCCGGTCGCGGAATCCACGCTCGCGTATACCTGCAGATAGGCAGATTCGTATCGTCAATCGTGGATACCCTATACAGCCGCCCTACGTCGCGTCCCGTATCTATTCCGCGGCGGCTCTATCATGAAATGGATTTTTTTTTTCAAAATCGCGAAAGCGTCTCCCTCACCTCACCTCCCTCTCCCCTCTGCCACGGATCACCCTTTGGTCCCCGTAGCCTGTCCATCCCTCCCCCTCGCTCCGGATGCCGCTGGTGTCCTTTCCTGCTCGCTGCTGCCGATTCGTTGACTGCAGTCGCGTCGCCGGATAAAAATGTTTCGAATTCCTCGAATCGGCCGCGATTAGTTTCTGTCTCGATTGTTTGAAACAGAGAGCGGCGCGCGCGATATCGACACGCCGCCGATATATAAAAGTTCCCTTATAGCGACGTTATTGCTCGCGACACAGCGCGGCGGGAGAAAGAGAGGAGAGACATACCGTTGCACCTTACCGCGCAGCAAAAAAAAAAGAGTTGTTAACGATGTACGAGTGACGTTGGAATCCGAGAGAAACTAGGACGTTTATATATCTTTATTCTTCATGACTTGCTGTTAATTACAACATCGTTCTTTTCTATAAATAAAGGGGGAGTTTAAAAAGCGACTCTCTCGCTGAGAATTGACAATCCCGTTGTTCGAAAAGCAACCACGTTCTCAAGGACGAAAATCGCGGCGAGTAACATCATGGGTAACAAAAGTTAATGAAGAATCTCCGAGCTTTACTGCCACGCTTTGACCTACGACCCTGGATTTACAGTTAACCCATCCTTCCCAATCAGAAATTACAATCATGCGTTTGCGACTCGCGCGGCCCAACTAATTGCGCGTCATATATTTAAGTTGCGGCTAGATCAAATGCAAATTGCGGCATCCGGGTTTATACGTACTGCAAAATTAATCGATGATATTTTTAATTGATTGGATCACTAATTACGGTCGCGTAATCGCCAGTCACAAATTCCGATTGCAATGGCGCGGCCATTGTAATTAGATTATAAAAATTATTGGCTCGCCATTAGCCGAAAGATTTTCCGGTAGTTCCAGTAAGACTCATTTCACTTTTTCGCGCTGATTGTAATTTACATAAAAATTAGCGGTCGCGATTCCATCGATGAAACGTGTAGGAAACAAAACTTATCTGTAGATGAAGCGCTGAAGCGAGCAGCCTTTTCCGAGATTTATACCATCACAAATCACAAATCACAAATCACAAATCGAAATTTAAGGAGAGATATTGACAATATATGCATTAGGGATCTCATCTATTACACACGCGTGCCTACGAATTTATTGACCATAAGCGTGAATTAGCAATTAACTTGCGCGCGGCGCCGTTATCTCACGCATCAGTAATTAAAAAAACCTTGAGATGATGCTGCAACATTCAAGTTACATTTCATTATGGCACTTCGTATTGCATCTCGCAATTATCGTGGCTACGCATGAAGTTGCCTCATTAATTTCTCCGTGCATTTTTTGTCGAACGTTACAAACATTATCAACGGGAATCAACGCGGTAATCTCTATTATAGCGAGACTCGGGAATAGAAGTTGCTTTCTAATTTATACAAAAGCAAATTGAATTGTCTGTACAGCGTAAAAATGCTAAATTGTATCAATCTTTAGTTCGCTTCCAGTTCGTTTTCTTCGATGCAACGTTTATTACGTTTAATATAGGAGTTTCTTTTAGATTCTATATATACATTAAGAAATAATACTGCGAACATACACACATTAACACGAATATAATAAGATAACGAAAATGTATTAAATATCAACAACGACGAGATATTTACTTATGTAGGATGTTATTTAAAATATAGAGGCATCGCTTTTTCTCTTCTTTTTTCTCGGTACAGGAAATTATCTACTTGATACACTGCCATTTTGTATAATAAAAATAAAAAAAAAATTTTTTGTACTCTCAAAAGTTCATATAGTAAAGCTCTTAAAAACAATTTTGATTGAGTTAATTCACTGCAAAAAATTTCCAAAAGTATCGGATATCGTTTTTAGGACTCAGGACGGTATTTCTCTTTAAAAAATAATATTGCAATATAATAAGATGAAACGAATATAACGAGACAATGAAAATTTGCCGAATATTAATAATAGAATACAAGCACAAACTTGCTTAGGAGATACATTACATAAAATATATTCATCGCTTTTTCTTCTCTCCCGTCCCGTTTTCCTCTCTCAGTTCACGGGAATAGATTATGTCGCGGTAGGTTTTTAACATGTTGCCATTCACTTCCGCTCTCATCCCCACTCGGCGAGTCTTGCACGCGAAAAGTGCTCGACACAGGTCACTCTTTCGTTGGCCACAGTGCGGAGCGCGAAACAAAAAGATGAAACGAGGATAACGAGGACTAGTGAAGAGGTGGGGTTATCGAGGAGACAAAGAACCTTCGCATTATTTCAAGCGCCGACCTCCGTGTTCTCACTTCCTTGCCTCCATCCCCTCGGATTCTCGAGACGACGCCACACTTCCCGCGCACTCGTTTTTTTTTCGGCGAAGTGAATGGAGAAATTTGTGGATGGTTCGTCGTCGGGACAAACTGTTGAATGCTACGGGAGGGAAAAAAGAAAGCCGAGAGTGGTTGAAGGGAGACTTGGCGAGATGACGGGCGCCCATGAAATGAAAACGGAGTGACTTTTAGGGGGGAAATCGCTGTCGCGCCTTTCGGAGGATGCTGTGAGTATTGTGGAGCGCTTGTCAGAATCACCGACGATACGAGAGGCGAGATTTGAAAATGACGACTACAATAATTTGTCTCTCTGGTAATCTTCTTCTGAAAATGGAATAAAATTTATTTTAGATAGAAATTTTCCTGAGTTTTTTTTTATTGCATTTGAAAGTAATAGAAAAAATTTAGCAGCGATTTTCTATGTGAATAAAAAATTATATCAATAAGAAGTAGATATATGCTCTAATAAAAATATAATTTAAATGGCTAAACTTCGGGAATGTGCAGGTGGATCGATAAACTGAGAAAAAAAATTCTTTAGAGATATGCTCGTTTTTGCTTCGTTTTGAAGAAACTCATAATAAAAGATAAAACGTACTTTTCGGAATATTATCGTTTCCAAAAGGGAATATTATTGTTTTCGTGTACGACTTGATCGATAATGTTTCAGAGGTATTGCGAAAGTACACGCGTCGATTTCTAGACAGAATAGTGTCAGATTAGCGAGTTTATTTTTCATTGAGTGTCATTATGTTGACCAGATCAGTGTTTGGCTGCAACACGAGCTGTTCATACAAGATGCGATGTGTGCATCACTGTAAGAAGCTAACACATTTTGAACAATATTTGCATTAAAATAAATGACAAGATAAAATGTATAAGTGTGTATGAATAAATAATAAATAAAAAAAAGTACAAAAATGAAAACTACGGAGCAAAAACGAGTATATTTCTGAACAACTTTTTTCTTAGTTTATCGATTCCCTATTTCTCTATATTCTGAGGTTTGATCATTTAAATTTGAAACACCTTGTATATATAATATAAAGTTTTATTGTGATACAGAGATTAGTTATAAATAAACAACATTATTTTATTTATTTATAGAATAACTAAATAGACAATCACAACGAAATTTTATATAAATCAATTTGAACACTTACAGTACTTACGCAAAAAAATTCAGATTTTTCTTAATGTTGTAAAAAATAATTTTATTTTTAATAATAAATAGACAAAATATATTTCCAAATTTACTTTGTGGAGACTGTACATCCGATATATTCTTAATGCAGGTCCTTATATCCTTGTAAAAGTGATAAAAATTAATGTAGACATTTATCGTGTGTATAGTAAAGGGCCGGAAAATCTGCTTCTATTGAGGATTATTACGAACGTGTATATTTTGCTTTTATTCGTCCAATTCCGACACTTTTGTGAAAACACAGAATGATGTCCTATAATTCTCGCAATTTTCGGAAATATACGAGGAAACCATTATGCGCGCTATATATTACCTTAAAGTTATATTAGACCATTGAGAGTTAATGCAGAATGGAATGGGCCAGACTTCTGTTATATCCCGAGTGATTTACTCAGCGATAATAATAATCGCGTGATGCACATCGCGTACGAAAATATTAGCCCTTTACCGGTAACGTAATAGAAATAGAACGGTCGGTCGTGTCGACGTAACGTCGACAACGGATTCCAAGCTGCTCGGCGGCAATCCTATTACGCCCGGTGCACGCAATAAAACCATCTAATAATAGCTATCATAGCAACAGTAGTACATCCACCGAGCACGCGAATACATAACGCGTGTAACGTAACGTAAAATGAAGAAAGAGAAAAAGAGAGAGATGCGCTTCTCCGGTTAACGCGAGACTTCAGCTACCGCAGTTTCTCAGCCAATTACCGTCTACTCTTCTAGGAACGCAGAAGGAGGAGGAGGAGGAGAAGGAGGAAAGAAACAGGGAGAAGGCGAAAGAATCCGGGTGAAAAGAGAGAGAAAGGCGGAGAGGAGAAGCGCGAGGAAATCACAAAACGCTATTTGAATATCGCTCGAGCGCGGAATTTTTAGCGAGCGAGATACGCCGCGCCGCACCGTTCCGATCGTCTCGCGGATTTCACGTTAATAAATTTTTGTTAACGACGTATACTTCCTTCGCGAACGAAACGCGGTCGGACATGAAGCAGAGGGGGTGATTTGCGGGGTTATTCACGGGGCACATTTTCTTGGGAAGGGAGAGGGAACAATAACCCGAGAGATACGAAAACGATACATCATAACACCGCTCGTTCGCTTGCTCTCTCTCTCTCTCTCTCTCTCTCTCTCTCTCTCTCTCTCTCTCTCTCTCTCTCTCTGCCCGAAAGTTTACCTCTAATGCCCGGGGATGCTAAGTACGCCAGTTGGATGTGGGCGTGATTAATTACCGGCAAATAGGAGCCGACGTGGATTGATATATCGAGCGTTCTTGCAGCTTTCCCGCCGATTTACGGTCGCCTCTATGGGTTATGACAATGGAGATGGGGAGACGGGATGACGAGAGGGAGAGGTGGTTGTCGATGCGACGACCTGTCGATGCGAGCAAACGTCCTGTCGTCGCCTTCGTCGTCGAGAAACACTCGCGATCTCTAACGGCACGTCGTTCAGAACAAAGTTAACTCCTTAAATTCGTGTTAGCATCGAAGCGTTTAACTATACTTGTCGTTGGATTCATCCGAAGCCAGACTATTTCCGAAGGTACATAATCTAGCGAGACTAAAAGAAGTCTGAATAAATGAATAAAGAAATTGAATAAATCGAAAAGGTTGCAACTTTCTTAATCTTTACATGAGAACATGTGAACTGTATTCGTTTTTGTATAGGATATTTCAATACTGTTATTTCTATTTTCATTACATTACGTTTTATTCTTAATGTAATGGTTACACTACTTATTAAGTATAGAAGATGCTGCACTACATATATTTACCGCTTTGTTACAAATACTCGAATCGTCGTCAGAACTTGAGTTATTCCAAGCTGAGCTCTGTGTAACTAGGCTCTATAATAAGATAGACCTTAGTTAATAAGAGATTAAATGCGCATTAGAGAGTTAAGGAGTCTTACGTGTTAAGTTGCGATAACCCCATTGCTCACTCTCGCGTGATACTCGATACCTTTGGTGTTTAATTTCGAGACGGAGGCTGAGGGAGATTAAAATCGCATTATATGCCACGGCCATCGACGCTATGTGAGTTGCGATTCTAGAGAAGAAGGTACGGATCTATGTATGTACGTACAAAATACAACGAGAAAGAAATACCCAGGCGGGTCTATAGGAAATAATGATCGCTCGTTCTCCGCCCCGATCGCGCGAAGGAAACGAGCATCGCTCTTCCGCCATGGAAATCCCGGTCGACGTAGTCGGAATAATAATTAGTCAATTAATTAACGTACACATAATTATTAGCGAAGATGCGGGAAGCAGCGATGAAGCAAGAGAGAAAGGAGAGCGAGAGAAAGAGAGGTATAGGGGGATAGAAATGCAGCTGCATCGGCATCTCGGCTGCCTATACCTCGTTCAGCTTCGTCTTCGATTAGGAATTATTGAGGAAATTAATTGTGCGTGAAGTCTGCGACGCGCTTTACCTTCCTCTTCCCTTCGCGTCTGCATTGCTTGTCGCGCGAATCTCTCGTCGTTGTCTCGAGTATAGATCGCGATAAAATGTCATGCCTCTTGCTTTGTTTTTTTGTTTTTTTTTTTTTTGTATTAATACGTTTGTTTTTTTATTGCGTCACTGAATTGAATTAAAACTTTCCTTCTCGCTTTCGCCAAATTTCGAACATATATGTATATACCTATTTTATTTTTTCATAAAGTATAAAAAACGCTAATAGCTATTAAAAAAACCAGATCTAATTATTAATGATGTTTCTCTCGACTGATATATGTAATTAAATATAATTTTGCTGAAAAGAGAATAATTATGAAAATATTTGAAGCCGTCCGTGTGCAGTAGGCATAATACATTCATTTGTATATATCTGGAATTTTTTTATACTCTACTCTACAATTATACAACAGCGGTAATTGAAAAATAGAAGTTGATATACTTTCTTGCGTAATTACATACAATTAACACGATGGTGAAACTAACAAACGGTGAAAGCACTCGCAGCAACTGTCACGGGAGGAGGAATCGATGCCATCGTCGCGCCACACACCTCGCGATCCCGTTCTCAATCGCTCGTAATAATAACTACATTTAATTTGGATCGAATAAAAAAAAAATAATACTCGACTTTTTTTCCGTTTGTTTTCTGCTGCGCTGGCGATGGTGTTTTTTCCCCAATTACGCGCGGGCCGTACGACTGTAAACATGAAATTTGGAATATTTTGATATACAATTAAACAATATTTGGGTTATAACCGATGTTTGAGGAAGTTTAGCGACAAAACGTCGAGGAGGGATTTTCGAATTTGGTTTGCGGCAGTGGCGGCGATTAGCGGACCTACTACTACCCCTTCCCTTCGCCCCCGGTCGCGGAGCTGAGTCCAGAGTCCCCCGTCGGAATCATTGGCAAACGCCGCGTTTTCATCATAACTCTCTCTCGCGCGCGCGGAGAAGCACGACGAGGCCGATGGACGGGCTTGCGCGGAACGAATTGCACCTGGTTATGCTGGATATGCGAACGAACGCCCGCCCGCCCTCTCGTCCGCCGCTCTGCTAATAATTGCACTCATCTATTTATATTAATTATCGGCGATTAGCAATACCAATTAATCGCATTACCGTGGGTGCTCGCTGGCGTTGCAGAACAAGAGAAAGAGAGGGAGTGTATTAGGGGCGAGAGAAACGGAGAGAAGGAGAATTGTGGGCGAGAGAGAAGGAGAGGCGAAACGTGGTTGTTGGATCGCCCTCTCTATACACCGGGTGGGATTGCGGCACCGGGCGACGAGTCGCTTGCTCCGCCTCGCGAGTAATTTACTGTTATTGGTCGAATTATGCCACGGTCGAATGCATATTTATGCGGTTAATTATAATTTATGATAAAGCGCCGCCGTCGTGAACGGCGGGAGATCGCCCGGTGGGTTTCCTGAACGTTTCCCGAGTGTGTTTCCCCTTTCTTCCTCGCGACGCGAGTCGATTCTGTGCGGAAAGCGACGAATTGCCCGCATTACGTGCGACACATACCTCTAGACACTTTTCTCGTGACGATCGTTCCCAGAGGAATTTAATTTGTACGTAACTCGTTATTTAAACGCCAATGTAATTGTACTGAATGGAGAAACCAGAGATTAATCGAAGTGGCTTATTGTTGTTCTTTGATTGATGGCGATATTCTCGACGGAGCCGAGATCCTCTGATAAATCCTTTGTTTTTCTTTTTTTTTTTTGCTAATAAAATATATTTCATCGCTCCTTTCTAAAATCACACAATTAGAAAAATGATTGTCGAGTATTATATTATCATGAATGAGTTCAGTAAAACATAATTCTATTAATTGTCAAAAGTGAACTTTATAAAAATTGTCACAACTGAAAAGAACATAATTTTTTAAGGATTGTGAAACGAAAATTATCAAAATTGTCACATTCACCATGTTAAGAATATATTTTCGATATTATTAATTAATTATTTTCAAATTGAAAAATAATTTTCTCCCTTTTCTGGAAAACTTAATTTTGTGAATTATGTCACTTTTGAAGTAAGGAAGCGGTATATATAGAATCACCCATATAAACTTTTCAAAATTTATAAACGAAGATAGATTTATAAATTAAAAGAAACACTTTAGTAAACGAGATGGAGAACAATAAGCTCGAATTATATTTCGCTTGTTTGATGGAAAATACATCAAACCAATATATTTAGCATTTTGTAAATAATAATAGGAAATTAACTTTAAAGACCTTTATTGGAAAAACGCGGAAGCGCGCGGATATATAATGTGACTCTTCCAATGTGATGATGTTAAGATCGGAGCAGTAAATGCCACTTGTCTTCTGATTGAGTTCGCGATGATTATTTATGGAAAAACAACTATTATAATTGTAGCAAAATGTTATAAGTATTTCAAAGAAAAGAAGTGAACGAGACATGAATAATTTAATTGTGTATACTAAGAGTTAATAATCGCGCTCTGAAAAAAATTTCTGGTTACAAATGAACGAACTAGAAGATTGATTATATCAATCAAAAGTCTAGTTATCTCAGCTAAAATTATAATAGATTTAACCCGAAAATTCTAATTTATCCATTTTCATCCAGAATTCTAATTAATGTGCAACCACAGACTCTCTTTCCAGTGCGAAAACTCAGAATAAAATTTTTCTATGAATAACTTAGTGTTTGGTACGTTCGAGGAAAATCTTTAAACTGCAATTACTTCCCCGCATTCGCTCAAAAATCTCGGATTCGAAATCACAAATCGTCGGTGCGATAAAGAAAGAATTAAATTCACCGCACAGAACATCGCTGTGTTTCCGCTGTCTTTCCATGGATTATATAGCGGCACGTTCGAGCCGCGATAAAAATCTTTTCTTGCCGACATTTTTATTATTTCTTAAATGATAGTGAGAGTGTGGGTGCGGGTGTTATCTCCGTTATCTCGCACTATAAAGATAGAGCATTCATCACGATGCATATCCATGCCGCCGCCGCTTGCTATTTCTCCAGCCCAGTAATGACACGCGCTGATGGACAACGGGCAAATTAATGTTTTGGACAATTAAGTTTAGCATCTCAATCACGAGCCGACATTTCACAAGCCGACATTCGTCGCTCTCCTTGCTCCGCCGAGAGAGACGTGTTATTGCGCCAATCCGCGCGATACAAACTGCCGGCCGCGATCGCGCATTACGTCCGGAAACTCAAGAGAGCATCTCCTGGGCATATAATAATAAGTTAATAATACAATGTGAGCGCTCACGCTACGTAACGATGGCGTGTCTTTACCTCGATCATCAACGAGCTACTAAAAGCTAGAAAGAAGAATGTAACACTCGTAATCGGGATAACGCGTCTTTCGATTTTGTTCTTCGCAATTTACTATAACGAAGAAAAACACAATTGGGTCGCTCATAACTCACACGGCATTTCGAGGCCATCGGATTGTAATCGAATCTATTAAATGTAATTGAATTCGCAATAAATCCTGCCAAATTTCGAGGCCCGATCGATTATTATTCATAGCCGATCTGAGCGAACACAGGCGCATTTGAGCTTATAACCTGAAATAAATCTAATCGTACTAAGCCTTTGTTGTCTTCGATAATATAATACGATGTGGCCATACAGCGTGATATAATCACACGTACATGATTCATGCAGTATCATACATTACCTCGAAAAATTTAATTCTCGCGAGCAATCGTTCAAATAATACTATCCTGATTAGTACAATAAAAACACAGATTGTAGAAAAATAAAAGTAGAGAAATTTTATTAAACGAAACTTGTTGAAAAAATAAATAAATTTGTATTTATTATTAATATGCTGGTATCTCGCGCCGGTGTATTAAAAATGTATACAAATTTATTTTTTGTTCACTGTACGTTTTTTGTTTACGGTATAATCGTGCGAAAGTTAAGCCACGCAGCCGCGTTATTTAGCACAAAATCACGGCTACTCTCTCGCGGATCTCGGAGAGTATCGCGACTCGACCGTAAAATTCTATCCCGCGTGATTATGTGCGCGCGCAACCTTCGCCCGTGCCCGCTACTGCGACGGAAATATGTTCGAAAGATAATGCGTTTAGTTGCTTCAATGACGATTAATTGCTCGCGCCGACCAGGCGGGAGGGGGTGAGCGGCGCGCGAACGTAAACGCGCGATAAATTCGACGGAAAATACCGTAGAATGGGGTGAATAGGATCACTTCGGAATTGGAAGGTTAATATTGCCGCGTTAATTTCTTTTCAACCGATGGCTTGATATATCGGAGGTCTTGATACCTAATCTTATTAGCCACTGAAATTTGATTGATGTCTCTATATATGCACATGGCGCGCATATGAGATTTATAACTTTCAATATAACCAGCGAAAGGGGGAAATTTTTAAATTGCGTATGAGGAACTTTAATTTATTAAACTTTATAAAAAGCAATTATAGATTGCTTTATATATATATATATTTTTTTTTTTTTTCAATGAGTGAATTACTGGTGAATAGGATTTTATTTCTACCTTTATTGTGGAAATAGATATCTGCAAAGGCACTAAATAATAATTTCGTTAAAACATAGCGGTTAATTATCGCGAGATAGATACACACTTGCGATTGATATTGTGTACATAATAGATATAAAAAGTTCCAAGAAAAATGCAAGTTTATAACGCACCATTCGAATATTCTCGCGATATGTCGGATTAATTTTGCTGTAAACGACCACGCAACAATGGACAGCCAGCAAATCAATGCGTGCACCTAATTAATGCCATGATCTTCCTTCTCGAAACGTCACTGCACGCCGATGCAGCCGCGGGTGCTGTCAGTTCGCCTGTCATCGTTAGGCGAAGAAAATCGCCGGGATCGTGCGGGGTTTCCGGTCCGACATATTAACGTAATTATCAGCGAATTAGTGTGGAGCTATAGTGAACTGTAATATTCGAAAGTGTTTCGAGATGAATGTCGCGTATAGCTTGTTTATTATACAACGTTTAATAGAAGCATTGTCGAAGAGACCACTGAATGCTGATTGTATTGAATAAAAATGGCGCATAATGATTGATTTATTGGAAGCATAAAAATATATAACGATAAATATGTATGTACATCTATATTATATTTACGTAGATACGATAAGTTAACAATAGACTAATGGAAAGCAGCTTAAAAAAATATTTTTTTTAATGACAAAATGTAGAATATAGTGTCATTGGATTATACATATAATTTCGACCATTTTAAAGAATAAAGTTTAGTTTATGGGTTTGGTTTATTCAAATAAAAAAGTTTTAATTTGAGACGCGACGCTCTTTTTTGAATATACACAGTTGGAAAATTTGTATTAACATATATCACGTGTCTCAAATGGTCCATCTAAATTTTTATATTGATTTAATACAAGATAAATATATTAGAATGTAACAAACATTATGTAAAAATTAATATTGAAAAGTGTAATATTTTGACACAGTTTAAAAACAAATTGTGAAAATATATTTCTTCAATAAAATTAATATTTATAATAATAAATTAACATGTACATTTATCCTTTACTCATTTATCATAGAATTTGTAACGTTTAAAAACTACACTGTTTTTATATTTAATTTGTCCATTTGCTTATAAATTGTTATTTTAACACTAAGAATTGTAAAAAATTTATGTAAAAAATATTAGAATGTAAATATTGTAAAGGTAAATAATGTAAAGGTTAAAATGTAAATGTATGTAAGAATGTTAAACATTAATTTAACACAAAATATATTCAAATAACATAAACACATTATGCTAAATCAGCACTCGGGTATGTTGAAAATTCAACCCAACAATTTTAACAAGGACTGAGTTTTAACGCAAGCACAAAATGTTTTTTTATTGCACATAAATTTTCTATAAAGGATATGTGTGATAGAATCTGTAGTACACAATACGCGACAACGAGAGACATGTCCGCGTTTGTCGTGTGTTAAAATACAGAAAGAAAAATGATTCTCGATTCATTCAGGCACTCGGATGCAATTATGCCCGGCGATTAGCGAGGGAAACGAATGAAACGCTGGCATTCTCGTCGACGCTTAAACCACCACGCGCACTGCGGCCGGAAGAGTAATATCGCGCGATTCATCGGCGTAACTTCTCGAACGCGAGTTTCGCGTCATTTCGCAAAGTCGCATCTGCGTGGTGGTAAACTGGCGCGTCTAATTAACGTCCATCTTTCTCGACGAAAGTTAGGGCGAATGCACACGCGTCTCGCAATTGTATGGCCAGGGAAGGGTTGAAAAAGGCAACGAACACGAACGGCTGGGGAGAGCCCTTCATCTGGAAAAGCGCGGGAACTTATGCGTAACGCGAAAACATATGATAAACATATATCCGAACGCGAACAGAAACGAGTGGACGAGAAGAGAGGCTGCAGCGGCGGCACACGCATAATAGGGTTTTCATATTTTCGCCCGTGAATGGCATCGCGCATCGCTGAATTGCGTAAATGGAGAACGCAGCGCGGCGACGACGGTGGCTCGTATCAACTGCCGCGATTGCATCTGCAACAAACAAACGAGCACGCAACGGAATGATACGGCGATGAGAGCTACTCGCGAAATTCACGCGCACGAGAATCGCTGAAATCGACGATGCTGCGTGGAATTAAAGTATGATTCTGTACGCGTCCGATTTTTACGCCGTTTCGTCGCGGAATTTCGATCTTGATTTTTTAAATTATTCCCCGTAGGAATTAGGAAAATCTGGAATTTCCAAGGAATTTTTTTATAAAATCTTATCACAGACTTACTTAGGAAAATTTTTGGAATTTTATTTTTTAATTTCTCTTTTTAACTGTTTCTTTCCAAAAATATTTCTTTGATTATTTCTTTTGTTAGTACAAATTGTTAACAAGCAGCAATAAAAATATGGCGTGTACATCAGCTTACACTGAGGAAAAAAAAGTGATAAATATTCGCATATAAGAACTCCTTCAAAAGTTAATGATATATATATTGTTAAAAGATACGGACACAGGAAGAGGAGCTCCACAACTCTTTAAGAAGCACCACTTGGAGGGCTCGGGGGATAGGAGACTGTGAGATGGAGTCCCTCACCCCTCTTATCCATATTAACAAT
>NW_017259279.1:1005428-1010333 GCF_001594045.1 Atta colombica | reverse complement strand
CGAGTGTTTATTAAAAAAAATAAGGGGACACTAGAAAGCAATACTCAGTAGAATAAAATAGGTGATACTATTTTGTATAGTTCTTCCTTATATTGGGTTGTCTGGAAAGTTCGTGCCGACTAACCTATATAATTTAATAAATGTAATTTAATAAATGTATATTAAAATTTAAATTTTCCTTCAACATCGGCACGAACTTTCCGGACAACTCAATATTATCCCATTTCGACTTTAATTGTAAAAAATAATAGATGGTGGAGTCTCTATTTTCTGGTAATTTTTTATATAAATTTTGAAGTTGCATTAAAAAATTGCGTTTTCTCGCACTCTAATTTTATTTCAAGACATTTAAAAATTCGCACTCTAATTTTATTTGGAATTTTTTTTATTTGGAAGAAAAGTACCTAGAAAAAGATCTGGAAATTTTCAAAGAGTTTTTTTTTTTTTACAAAATTTCAATAAACACTTTGAAAGTTTCTCCCGATTCTTCTCAATGTACAATCTTGATTTCAACTTTTGCACCATGTGCAAAATTTGCACATGTACCATGTTCCTGTACCATGGAATATAGCAACTTCGACTTTTATGGCATTTTAAAATTTTATAATGTCGAATTTTATGTAAGGAATACGTCAAATTCTTATGATATATTCCGAGTTATTTTAAATTCTGTATATGTTACATAATGGTATAAATGTATTCAGTATTGTACTTTAGTTTTATATTATGATACTTTCGAATTTTTTACAACTTGAAAGAGAGTTCCTCGAATATTGAAGTAAAAATACTATTTTATATTATAATAAATTTGTTTCTGTATAAATTCTGTATAAATCCTACATAAACTCGCTTCTATAAATTTCTTTTACGTAAGTTTGCGACAAGTATATGAAAAAAACAAAACACAAGACACGGTGTAGTTTATCAAAACTTGAAATTACAAGCCATTTCTCTTCCAGTTGCGTTCGGGAACTTATGGACGGTAAATTTGAATTTGCGCTTTAACTTCTCGGGCACGCATCGCACACACAAATACGGCAACTACCTCATAATTTAATTTCATCCACAATTTTCGTATTCATGCGGTTTACAAGAAATTTAAATTAGATTATACTTTAAAATAATTATTTCAGAATTAAAATATTCGCATTCCACATTCCCCAAGAGATGTAGAGAAGAAACATGCGCGTTATTGTCTGTACACCTAAAACCTGAAAGAGAAGAGCCAAGAGTATCGTTCTTTTGAACATTTGTATCTCGGGTCCTTCAGCGTCTTTTTATACTTTGCAGATTTTAATGAATTTTTATTTAAATAAAAACAATTACATGCGCAGTATATGTATGTATAAATTTTGCTAAAATGCGGGATTCAGGAAATTCGAAATGTTAAAAATTTACACATGAATGCCTGCCCATATAAAACACGGCCACCGTTTCCGCGATATAATAATGATAATAAGGGGCGACGCAATAAATTCCCCCCCCCCACTGGTAGCGAGATATTTCTAAACTACCCTGCATACTACGTAACCGTGTGCGTGCGCATACATATACACATACACACATTCTCTCTACTGGAAGAGACCGGAAAGTTCGTAAGACAGCACCGTAAGCTACGTACCTTACGGTCGTTCCTTAATATCCTTGAAAGCGAACAGCGACGGTAAATCGCGGGGGTGTACAGTGCGCCGAGGGTGCGCCGGGGGCAGCGAGGGTGATCTTGTTCATGAGGGACGAGGAACGGGATACAAACGTACCCCCCATAGCCTCCTCCTTCCCAAGTTTGTCTCTCTCTCTCTCTCTATATATATATATATATATATATATATATATATATATATATGTATATATATCCATCTCTCTTTCTCCCTATCGGTAAGCGTCATCTAATACCATTTGCATTTATATTAAAATATTAATATAGCGCGCGCTCGCGTCTTGCCCAAGAAAGCTGCCTCGCCGCGCCGACGATTATATTTAAATGGAAGGCAAACGTTGGCGCCCAACATTAGCTCGAAGCGACTCGCCGCGAGAAGCGGCTTTGCGACTCACCTCGAGATCGAGAGCTAGTTGCGAATTTAAAAGCGTTCAAGAATCAATTTTTTATGAGTTCGATGCGCCTCCACGCACGTATTGATAAATTTCATATTAAATATAATTATGCGCAATTTTAGAATGAATTTCTGCAAATCAATCGCAGTCTTTTTGCTATAGTTTCAAACACATCATCATTCTTCCGGAGCATTTTTGATTGATTCACGGAGTACTTTTGTCACAAAATAGATTAGAGCCAATTACATTGTGCATTTTATTAGAAAAGACATTTTAATTCTGTGTAATCAATATATGATGTATATCTCATAACAAAATGATAATTTTTTTGACTCCAGGATATCTTTAACAGCTACAGAATAAAGGCCTTAGTCAATATAAATTAAATGAGAATCTCATAGACCAAGTATCAGTAACTGTATTACAAATTTTGATATCAATTTCGAAGGGTTAAACAGTGACTGTTAAGAAAGAAATATTGCATTTCTTCTGTCTAATACGATCAAGTCGAATGTAAATTTAATGTAAAAAAAGTCATGTTTATCTTTACAATCTGTAATCATTTTTCTGTAAATCAGTTAATAAGAAATCTTAATTTTGTCCTCAAAAATCAAGGTATTTTAAGGTTACTTAATAACAATAATGACTCTCTTATGTAGATTACATTAAGTTTAGTCAACAGAAAGACGCAGGTTTTCTTGGTATTTGCTTGACACGGCACTTGTTCATTCGCGTTTTGTATTTTCGATCCAAGATTATTAATCTTTTTCTTCCACCATTGAGACGCGCGCAAGAACATTGCGTCGCTTTCTCCTCTGCGACAATGAGAAACATGCGGCAACGATTTGGAATCTCGATGCCGCGAGTGATATGCGGCAACGAAAGAAGCTTATAATGGCTCTCTTAGTCCGAAAGTATCCATCCAGAGGCCGTTATTAATCGCCCTCGTAAGAAGCAATGGCGGTGTGGTGGAAAAGGGGAGAACACACTTGAAGAAAAAGAGCGCGTGTCGTGCCGCGCGGGCATTAATTCGCCCGAAGAAATAAGAAACGTACTTGAATATACGTGCAAGTACATCCCCCCGTAAAATGTCACTTTTGATTACGAGTTAGATCACGTTGGAAATCAGCTTTCCAGCGTGCATTATACATATCATAAATAGGATATCTTTGGTTTTTACTACCCTCGTAGATCGTCCACCCTCCGCAATTCCTCCCTTCCGGTAGGCACGCTCGAGTTTTTTTTTCCGAATAGAGACTCTCCTGTCAACGTGAGGAGGGGGAGGGGGGGGTTAACAAGCGACTTCACAGAAGGAAACCGGGTCATGCATTTGCATGGAATTTCAGTCTACTGCGTGCCGGGTTGCTGGCATCCTCATAATTAAGACATCTGTTAATTAGTATACGAACCGAAATACACGTTGCCTGATAAGGCTCACCGCACGTGCTCTTTTCTCGAAGTTAAGCGGACGTTTTTCATCTCGGGGTTAGTAAACTCGGTCGGAGGTAAAGGGGTGACTTAACCGAGCGTGGTGATAAATAATCGAAGCATAGGCGACCGGCCGGCGACAGAAGGACGCCGAATAAATCGCGCGACTGAGACGGAAAACGTGATCGCAAGACGGAAATAGTAACAATCGTACGTTTCATTGTACGCTTCAAGATTACAATCTATCCGAACATCCATGCGTCACCAGCTAGGAAAAATTTTCCATTAACAGAAATAACTTCGCAACGTATATAATGTTATACAGCAGTATGTTTATATATAAACGAATTTTTCTTTCTCCATAGTCTCTCTCTCTCTCTCTCTCTCTCTCTCTCTCTCTTTCTTCGCCCTCCCCTACACTAACAATAAGTATAAGATATATACACTGATACCGGATGGACGCATCGTAACGTACCGACCGAATCGAACGGATCGATTTGCCAAGGTAACATTTCTGTGTTTTTCCTTACCTCTTTTGCAATAAATTATTTCGCGTCTTGACGGCTAAGATTGCCGTCGTTATATATTATGCCGTGAAGTTGAAAAAAAATTCTTATTTATATTATGCATTAACTACCTGGTCGGTAGTTCCGAGCCTCATTAAAAGTCATAACTTCTAATGAATAATAAACATCGTTCTCTCCCGAGACGAACGCGCACTTTATATTTACATTAATAATAGCCGAGCGTAATGCAAAAAACTTATGTCGTCTCATTCGGACTATTCTTTCGAAGCGAGGTAACTACGTAGACGGGGAGGGGGAGGAGGATGGCACAGCGAAGGGGAAGGAGGAGACCCGGTCGATAGATTTTCCCAGCAGGGAAACGCGGGAAAAGACTGTTTTCCCGTGCATTACCGTTTTTCTCCACGAGTACGACATCCAATGGGGGCGATCGTTTATTTTTTAATTTTCCTTTTGTTTGCCTTTCGACGCTTCAAATCCGCGCGACTATAACGACGTCGTGTTGCAGTCGCTGGCTCTCGATCGCCGAACTATCGAGCGTGAAATCCGATCGTGTCGCGTGGTTTTTCGCTTTCTGCTTTTTAATTTCTTCTTGCGCAGCGCCAGCAGGGAACTCGTGTTCCCTCCATAAAACGCGCCGGACGGCGTTTTTTCTCCTCGCGGGGAGGGATTTTTTTTAATTATTTTCCAGCAGTTTCTGTTATCATTACTACTTCATGTAAATTTATTTATACTTGATCGTATGCGGAGTTATATCTGACACTCTGTCATGCGACTCTTCTATTAATAATAGCCTTTTATTTTATATACCTTTATTTTTGCGTGTAACGCGAGTGACGCACTATCGCGGAAGAAAGGCGTTTTATTAACGGGTTATCTGACAGGTTTTCGAATTGATTTT
>NW_017259279.1:1002118-1005328 GCF_001594045.1 Atta colombica | reverse complement strand
TTTTTTTTTTTTTTTTTTTTTTTTTTTTTTTTTTTTTTTTTTACTTGTGAAACATCGTAACCTCCTCGGGAATTACTGTCTCGGGTGTAATTAAATTTCTCCTCTCTTGTTCTCTACTCCATTTCGTGTCACTCTGCCACTCTCCAAGACGTTGCATCGATCAGAGGGGATGACTCTTAACACGGGGGAAACGCAGCTTCCTATTTCCCACATACCTCCCGACCTTCGTGTTTCCTCTGCATATCAGATAAGGCCTTCCTATTAATCCTCCTAATTATTAGATAAATTAACATTCCTAATTATCGTTCTCGCTTCCATTCCCCCGCACTTAACATTTATTGCCCGCGGTCGAGTTGATGCCTCGTTAGTACTGGAGGTTCGGACAGACGGCACAATAATAATTATCGGTCTGTCTCGCTTTTTACTCGCTACTCTGGCCGAGCGCGCGCAACGCAAAACGGCAATGGCTATTATCGCTCTTTTTACTTATTATCCAAGCCGGAGATAACTTTAATGTGAAAAATTATCATAGAAGAATAGCGCGCGGGCCTCCTCTCGGCGACGGTGAATTATATAATAATAGACGACCTCGTCATTATATACCGCCCGCGCTGTACGGAGCCTGTTTTTATCTATCGAGACTCCCTCTCGATATCTTCATATATTTATATACAATTTATACTTTTATGCTATATAATTGCCGTTGTAATTGTCAAAACAATTCCGCATTGTACGTACTTGCAACTTTGCCTTTTGCTGTGCATACATCTCGCTTATTTGTATTATTCACATGAACATAATAGGTATAGACTGTGAATTCCTAATAAAGTTATCATTATTAATTTTTTTGAAAAAGAAGGAAGAAATAGCTCGATTCATACCGTTTTTTCTCTCTAAAATATTAAGTTATCTATATAATATCCAGAGCGCTTTATATTGAATAAGTAAATCTATTGTTTTTTTTTAACACAACACAGATTCTAGGATCAGAGAAGATGTGCAGTTTACATTACCTGTTATGCCTATGTTATTTACATATTGGTATCGATTGTTATTTATTATTGTTTATTTTCTTTTTTCTGCGACTGACAGAAATTCTGTGGAACATATCGTGACGGTGGGAAATTCAGATCAGATTCTAGAATTTGACTAGAGCTTAAAATTAGATCGACTGATGCATGTTAATTAAGAACACTCGTTCGGAAATGTTCTGTTACAATTTTAATGAGCTTCGCGTGTGTCGTGAAACAATTTAAGCTCGAGGTAATAGAATTTGAAGTTTGACACGCCTTCTCACAATTATCTCGGCGTGCTTGATCTCGAATAATTGATGAGCTCGATGGAAAAATTCGTGAAGCTGCACAAATAGAAAAAATAAATTAACTTATTCTCGCAAGAGCTTCCGAGAACGTTGCACTGCGCGCGACACGTGCGTTTCTACGATGGACGGTTTGGAGTATCGTGGACGCATCTGGCGTCAATGCATTATCGTTGCTGTCATCTGCCATCATTATCTCTCTCAACTTCCGATAAAATAATAATATCGTCGCATGTCTTCCGTCGCGCGCGTCGAACGAGCGTTTACACACCACCGCGATTTTATCTCCAATCTTCTTCCACGTACATGTATATATATATGTGTGAGTGTGTGCGTGCGTGTGTGTGTGTGTGTGTGTCTTTGTATCGCGATCCGGCTAACGCGATGCAGCACGCGTTTATTTACATAATGCACACTACTATGCCAGCGTGAGCCAGATTCTAATATAGATTGCTTGCCGTTCCGAGTCAATTAATGCGTCTGCGATATTAAGAATCGCGGCGAAACGAGGCGTGGCATTATCATGCGAGTATCATTCTCACTTGTACATGGTGACTTAACATTCCGCGCGCCGGGTGCTCGTCATACTTTTTTTTTTTTCGCGCGATAATTCTCCGACTTCAACGGTGCCGCAATTATCATCACGCTTTAGGCGCGTCGCTCACATAGGTAGAAAGAGATTGATGTACGTGTGTGTGTGTGTGTGTGTGGGACCATCTCCCTTTCAAACGAGCGGAATAAATTGCTCGCATACTTCCCAGAATACCACTCTCGAATTGAATAAAAACATTAGGCGAGGTAATAATAATGATTCCTTCGCGTGTTACTCCGGTATAACCCACCCCGAATTAAATATTCCACACCTAAATCCTGTTTCTCCTCAATCTTCATTCGTTCGCAAGCATATTAAAAAAATATGATGTTTGGAATCTGAGAATATTCTCATCGAGTAATCATAGAGGGAGTCGCCGGAATCCTTTGGAGGAAGACCACCATCATGAGTAAAGTCTCTGTTTTGCGAAGAGAATTTTATAAAAATCAAAGGAAAGAGAGTTGAAGAATTCTTAGACATTTTAAAGAGTCTCTGCAGAAAATCATTGTTTCGCAAAATTCTTCTTTCTTGATTTCCAACGGAAAAAGTGATTTTTTAAAATATCTAAAAATTTAAACATAAATTTGAAAAGAATATTGTTGGATCATCAAAATAATTATGTAAGAAATTCAACCATGATTAAACAATGCTGCTAAAGTTTTGACATTCTATCATCCAGCTTGAGTATCTTACATAATTTTATTACATCAACAAAGTTATTTTCAGATCTGTATAAATATCTTGCTTTTTTATTTCGGCAAGATTTCTTCTATTAAAATAGTGCTCCAGCATAATTGGTCCAATCTGTCCCTTGCTCCTCACGAAAGCGATCTCATACAGTTCCATTTATCGGACGACGGATGAAATCTCACACCTGCGACGTTGAAGACTCACATCCGGATGAAACGAGGCGCATTAATGCGTCGACGTGCGTCGACCACATCTCTTCTATCTCACAGGAAAAGGATAAATTCTCCAAAGACTTCTCATACATCTTTATGCTCGTGTCTTTGTCATGCTAACTCGCGACTCGCATATATGCAGCGAGATATGCAACGATCCTGCATATTTTCAGCTTAATTGCATCTTTATATTCGCTGCGGCGTATCGTTAATCGTGGACGTTGCATCGCGCTGTTCTCGCGAGTCGCGAGCCGAAGTTCGTGAAGCGCCGCGAACTCGTAAATTGGAAATTCAAAGCAGATCATTGCGGATTGTCCTAATGATTTTCACTTGTACGATTATTACATACGTGCCTTCGAAGGCAGGAAGGCTTCTTTGTTAGACGAAGAAGTCATTTG
>NW_017259279.1:995994-1002018 GCF_001594045.1 Atta colombica | reverse complement strand
GTGTTATCTCTTATATATATATATATATATATATATATATATATATAATTTAATTTTGCTTTCTTGTAGCAAAATATCGGGACTAGTACAAATTAATAATTATATCATACAATTTATGTTTGATATATAATTTTCATTGGAATCGAAATATATTATCGTTGTATTGGGTTGTCCGGAAAGTTCCGACTAACCTATATAATTTAATAAATGTATACTAAAATTTAATCTTCTGCGTTTCAATTTTCCTTCAACATCGGCACGAACTTTCCGGACAACTCAATATTATATTGACAATACAACAGAATATGATTTTGCTCTAAAAATTTAGAGCAACATACAAATCTGAAAATAATTTTGTTGTATCAAAATAATTATATGTAAGAATCTAACAAAATTATCTTTAGATATATGTCTAGTTAAGTTTTTAGAAATTTTAACAAAACCATCGTTTCCATATATTTTTATAAAAATTTTAGAAGCACGGAACTTATATGCATTATTTATCAAGGAATTAACTCTTAATATACATGCGATTTTCCGGTTCTTTACTATACATGATGTATTGTATTTGGATAATTCTCGTTTCTTTTACAAGTATATATAAAAATTATTAAATAATTCTTATATTTGTATAAATATCCTTAGAAAATATTTATAAGCTTGTATATTTGAAAAGAAAGGATATGAAGATTCATTCTTACGTATTTCAAAGAAAAGAAAATACGTAGGAATGAATGATCCAATCGTATGTACTGATGAGAGTAATAAAAGATACATGAATCGTTTCTCTCTACCGTTATCTTAACGGAAATGCACCGAAAATGACGGCGAAGACAATAGATAGGAGTGCATTCGAGTTACGAAAGCGCACGAAAACTCGGTCGATTTCGACTATCGAGATTTGCAAAGAGACGACGTGTAATTTCACCGGGAAAAGCGCAAAATTGTTTTGGAGGAGCGCGGAGAAGCGAAAGGAGAATTCGAAAGGATGCGAGCTTCATTTCCTGATTCTCTCGACGAGGCTCGCATTATTTCCGGGTCTGGCACACGGAAACTGAGCTTTAATTCCCGGTTGCTCTCGATATCGTCACCGATAACATACGTGTCGGAGAGAAGGCACACGCACACCACGATCGGCGAACTTCCGCGAACGTTTTCGCGCGCCTTTTCCCATGGTCCCTTGACGACGCCATCGCGCTCTCCTTGGCACCCTTCGTCGGCGACTAATTGACGCAGGGTGGAGAACCAAGATGGCCGACCTATTACACTTTCAATCTCGCGTCTCCCCCCGCGTACCCCGGAGGCAGAACGATTCGAGACGAACTAGGGGGCTGTAGAAAATAAATATGTCTGCCGCCCTCCTTCGATCTTCGAGTGAGTTTCCGAAGGGGATAAAATCACTTTTTTTTTTTAAACAGAATTATGTATTTATATTTTTTCTCTCTGCATTTTTATGCCTCACATATGTGACAAAATTGCGCGCGCAAATTACGCGATTCAATGAAGTTATGATACATAATTCTTTTCGCGACGTAAATCTTTTATCTAAATACAAAAAAAAATACCTGGCGCGTAGCCGGCAGCGCAAAGTAGCGAAGATGCGGGATATAATTCGATTTCTTCACGCGTCCCTTGAATAATTGAGCCGTCCTCTCGGGCGATCCTTGCAAGGGTATGGAACTCAGACTCCGTTAAAATCCTTAGATACCACGAGACACTCGACTCTCGCACGCACACCATCTCGCGCGTGCATGTCGCATACGAGCGCGAGCCACTGCATTATTGAGTGGCGAGTGTAGTAAGACACGAGTAGCTATTACGAGAATCGCGCCGGAGAGAGTGTCTTTCCTCTCGCCGTGCCTCTCGCTCCTCTCAGCTTCTTTTGCAGACACCCTCCTTTCGAGTTCTCTCTCTCTCTCTCTCTCTCTCTCTCTCACTCTCTCACCTCCGCCCACTTTTCGTGTCTCTTCTTTCGCGACTCGTTCGCACGCGCGTCGTGTCATTAAGGCTACGCATATTTATTTCGATATGTCACGACATTTCTCTTTCTTTTTCTCTAGTTCTCTCTCCGTGGCAATTGTTGCCCCTCCTCGCCGTGTTATTCGCCGGAAGCGAGAAGATTGTCGGACGCGCAACCGCGACCCGATCGAAAATGAACGACACCCCCGCTGAAGGTGTTACCAAGTCATAGTGGCTGCGTTAAAAATTCCATTTTACGAGATTTGTTACCGTGCGCGAAATAAACCTAGTCGGTCTTTTTATTAAAGGCGGCTGCATCAGTTAGTTTTGAGTCGGCTGTGCGAGCGCGGCGAAGAAACTTTAGGTTGCGAAATTTTTGAAATGTTACGCACGTTATTCGACAGCTTTTTAAAACAGAAATTCTTTACCACTGATATTTCATAATTGCACATGAACAACAATTTTGTTAAAGTATCTAAAAATTTAGCTAGATATATAAATCTGAAAATAATTTTATTTAGATCATCAAAATAACCTTGGATTATCAAAATAATTCTGTAGGAACCTCAAGCTTGATAAGTAATGTTGTAAAAAGTTTTGACATTCTAGCAACCAGTTTACTTACATCTCTCATAATTATTTCGACAGTCCAACAAAATTATTTTTAGATTTGTATCTACATAGAGAAAAATGTTCTGAATAAATTAAAAAAGAATTATCGACATTTTGACGAAAGAATTTCGAATTATGATATAATCAGGTATCCTGTTTGGTTTTGTTAAAATGCTATTTTTGCTGGGCTTTTTTTTATTTCATAACATTTTTCTCACTGTAACTAAAATTTGTAGATATTTAAGCAAAATTGTCCTTTCGGTATATTACCTTTTTTTTTAACTTTCTTATGCCTTTAATTTAATTTTTGATATATCGATGTTAAAAGTTAATACGATAAATCCGGAACAGCTAGTAGATATGTCTCAATGTCATGATATTGTATTGCGTCGACATCGCTTCTCAACATAATGCGAAGTATGTTCGAAAGGGGGTGACGACAGTCGATCGAGTTAGGAAAACGAGATCGCGCACGCTCGATCGCCATTATCATCGTCGTCGACGTCAAGGTCCCACTCGCAAATTTATTTGCGCGAGCGTAATAAAGAAATCTTGTTACTCTACAATTCTCTCTCTCTCTCTCTCTCTCTCTCTCTCTCTCTCTCGGCGCAACTCACTTATGATCGCAGAGTGGATGATCGTCAGGGGATGGATGTGCGAAGAAGCGGGGGTTGGATGCGAGAAAGGCAGCGATTTGACAATTTCTCGCCAATGACGAGCGGAGACGAGAAATTGGCGTGAAATCCGCTCTTCGCCCCCTCCGGCAGCGACTTATTTCCTATTTACCATCCCTCGCCGTGCCCCTCCAATGACAACGACCCTCTCTTCACGCGTAGATCACCCCTCAACCGTCTTAACCTTTGTCAAGGGTCAGACAAAATGGCGACATTAAGATGGCTGTCGTACAATCTTCGTCAGTTCGCGAGTGACTGTTGCAGTAGGAAACTGCGTTTTGATCGACACGACGGAGAGATATAGTTGGAGGATGGGATCGCAGAGCAATCTCCTGCGTATCCTCCGAATATATTCGTTGCTAACGCATTCCTGACTACGCCGAGGGTAGATTTACCCCGTGTGGACCAGAGACGAGCCAGCGCGGCTCGATGCATCATCGAGCCGTTCGCCGTTTCGTTTCCTGTTTATTTTTTCTTTCTTGAAAAGAAAAAACGGAAGAGAGGGAGAGAATGAAGTAATCCATGGATTTTCCCAGAGTGACCTTTCGACGCTCGGATTCCTACGGAATTACCGGCCAGTAGCCTCTGTTTTCACTTCCACCCTCGACTCCCGCCGGCACTCTTTGGCGGTGGCGAAAAGGGTAGAAAACGGAAAAGGGATGGGATGAGAGAGACGCTAGAGTGCCGCACGGCGATCATTGTGGGTGCTAACCTTTTTATCGTCTAACCAGAAGAGAGTTCTCCATTTGTGTCTCCTTTTTGTAGTTCCCTCTCTTTCTTAAGAACTAATATTATATTATCCCGTCGATTTCTTGGTTTATAATTTTTCAACGCTCGTTCTTTTACCTTCTCTCTTCTCCTCTTCTTTCTTCTTGCCGATCGATCGACTTCGCTCTTCTCGTTTCACAGCTTCTCCTGGCCTTCTGCCCAAGAGCACGTCGATCCCAGACTCTGAGAATTTTCTCAATCAGACTTTCGCCGCGGAGCAATTCGTGGCGCTAACCTTGTTAAGGCGCGGCGGGCCGCGCCGCGCTCGTGCTCGACTAGCTGCGCCCTTCTGCCACCCCCTTGAGCCGCGGTTATGGCTCACGACTTAACCCCATTAATTCTCGAACGGGAGAAGAGGCGAGAAAAGAAAAAGAGATAAAGAGAGACCAAACATCAGCGCTGGGTATTTCACGATTAATCGGCTTGTGCAAGAATCGTCTTTCCAATTGTCTGCCTCATTCCTCGAATTTTGTTATAAAAGAAATTATCAACAAGATATTATTATGTTCGCGGTTATTATTAGTCCCCGGTGAATAACATGTTATATCCGTGGAGTCGTTCTGTTTAACGTAGAGCTAATTTATCACGTGCACGGAAACGCGCAATAACAAATTGCAACGCGACTGCCAGTTTCTAAGGGCGAGTCGGCGGTGCGTGACGGGGCAAGATTTTTTATTCCGTCGCGCTTATTGCGGGTTGTAATTTGTAATTTGTAGTCGGGGCTCATCGGCCGCGACGTAAGTAGGACGAATAATAATATAATGTCGTACGCGACCGTTATTTACTACTTTCCGCCGAGGAAATTCGCGTAGCTGCAACAAAGTCACGAGTCCGACAAAATTATTGCCCCACGCGGTTTGCCATAATGTTATGTATTAACATGTTGCTATGGCGGACGTAACCCATGACGTATCACTTAAGGCGGAACGACCGTGTAATCGTACGGGGACATCGATGCGACTTGCGACGGTTTTACGCACCAGCTGCGCGCGAGCGAGAGAAGAGAGTGTCTTCGCGTTATTTCCGGACGCGCACGTTTTCCTGGCGAGCGAGAATCGTCACGTAATGCACCTCTCTCCCCTTCCTCTCTCTTTCTCTCTTTCCCGCGATCGTACCTGACCGTCCTCAAGCCGGGACGGCGCTGATGAATGAAGTTACGTTACGAAACGCAAACGCACACTCGCGCACGATACACTCCGCGAGAGTGTATATTGACCTTCGAAGCGATCGTGCGGCGTTCCGCATGCAGAGTATGTAGAGGCAGAGGAAGAGTGAGAGAGAGAGAGAGAGAGAGACTTTTTCTTGACTTATAGATAGCAATTTTCCATTCTCAGTGCAATAGCGAATGTAAGTGAAGCCTCGTACGTTTTAAACCGAAGTTATCTCACGATTGTCGATCTTAATTAAGATCCCTCTGATTTACTACCAGCTTGTCTCCTCCCCCTTGTCGTTCGTTGCAACTTATCAATATCTGGCATTAATTCTGGTAATTAATACCATGCATTGCGAATTTCCCAGAAGACTCGTTGAGATCTAATTTTGTTACCGTGCCATTAAATTATTGTTGCAAATAAGCACTGTGTAGAGCTCTCGAGTAAGGTGAAAACTTAATAGCACGTCAAAGCACGTGAACGAGCTGAAGTTTCTTTTTTCCCCTCTCCTTTTCCTCGCGCCGGTCAAACGTTTATTTATTCGGACGTGCCATGCCGTTTCACGGGAATGAAATTAGCGCGCGAACCGCGTTCGACGTTTACAATTTAATCGGCTAAACGACGCTCGCCTGAGCAATTCATCGTCGCCCACCTAAGCATGTATCGGGCTGCATCTCGTGGCCGGAAATCGCCGCTTTAATTAAAACGCAAACTACTTCCGCGCGATAGACTCACCAGCAAAGCGCACATACGCGCCCGCGCACACAAAGCGAGATAATACGAAGCTCTTCGTACGTTATTTCGTACGTTATTTCGCGCGTATTACCGAGTTACAATTTAACAGGACGTGAATGGGAGAG
>NW_017259279.1:993509-995894 GCF_001594045.1 Atta colombica | reverse complement strand
AGAGAGAGAGAGAGAGAGAGAGAGAGAGAGAGAGAGAGAGAGAGAGAGAGAGAGAGATGTGAAGAGGAAAGCGCGCGAGAAATGGTAGAAAGGGGGAAGCGAGGGAGATAGAGAATACACGAGCGTTTCCGGCCTGTTCCCGGCTTTCCAATATTCTTCTCGGCCGGGCCCGATTGGAGATCGAATTGTGTCCGTTAATTGAAATGATTAATTGTCTCACCTCCGCCGCCGTGCCCCCGGCGCGCCTCGCCGCACCCCGCTGCCTCCACGCCGCGACGCGCCGCGCCTGATTGCTTATTTACAAATAGGAAATACGAAAATGTGCGGAATCGCGCGCGCCGGACGGGAGGAAACGGGCCGAAAGATGGAAAGAGAGCGTCCGTGATTCGCACGCGAGCGCATAAACGCGTCAATGTGGAAAAGGGTGATGTGATGTCCCACCTCTCTTTCTCTGTCTCTCTCTCTCTCTCTCTCTCTCTCTCTCTCCTCTGTCTTCACCTATCTTTCTCTCACCTCGCACCACGTAACCGGCAATATTGTAGGATATTACGAATTTGCTGTTTTCCGCGGCGGCCGAATTGAAACTGGGATTGTTAATTACTCGATGATTATCATCGGCCGAATCGCCGGAGTCGCGCCGGTCGCAATTACTTTGCCGAGAACGACCGATACTTCACTCTCCCACTGTCGAATTGGTTTTTTATCGACGCCTCGGGATAGCATAATCTTAACTCTTTCGCTCGTAAATTATCGTTAAATATGGAAGAATTCTATTCAAATAAAATAAAATATTAAAATTCTGTGAAATCCACTGAACGTCTGACGATGAATACTTACGCATACATACTCTATGTATATAAATCTCTTTTTCTGATGTTGTACGAGACCGTCCCTCCGTTATTACGAAATAGAAAAGTATCATATTGCTCCCTTTTTGAAAGCAACAACTAATAAAACTATAATTTTCATGAATGAATTAGATAAATATTAGCTTATCAATCATCATTTACATGAACGAAATAAAACTGTAAAAAATAAGATGGCGTAACATAAAATTGTTCCAAGTTATCACATTATTTAAAAATTAGGAAAATTTTTCAAGATTAGATTCAGAATCTGTATGTTCAACCAGTTGAGAGTTAAAAGAACTTTTCTCTTTACCGATATCATTAGTCCGATAGATTAGTTTACCGATAGATTAGTCAATAATTTTCTGTTGAAAGTTTTTTTTTTTTGGAAAATTTAATTTTTTTACTTATGTCGAAGTTTATTTGTTTTAAGGCAACATTTTTCTTAATAAGAATTCATTTAATTTCCTTTTAATAAATAAATAATCTTATAATTATCTTTATAAAATTAAAAGCCGATGAGAAGTAGAGCAAAGAACTACCTATATATAGTATTATACACTCTTGCATACATCTGTTTTACGTTCTAAAGAGGATCAAACGAGATCTTCGACGGTCAACAATCTTAGTTAAACCTCCGTCGTCGACAAAGCTTGGAGCTTTAACCTGGAAGGTGTTTGAATCGGGTTGAAATCCTCAACCGGGCTCGCTTGTAACCCCATGGAGTACTCCCGAAGGGGTTTACTTGTCCAATCGAAACGACGATGCTCGCCGAAGTGGTCGGTCCTCGGTCAGCCGGCGGCGGCTTGCGGATTGCATTCGATGGAGACGAGACGACGACTAGGCGAGAGAGCCGGCGCGACGTGGCGCGGCGCGGCGCGGCGCGGCTCTACTCAGCTCGACGCGGCGCGGCACAGTGGCGGACCAATTGGAATGCAGAATCATACCGGAAATGCCGAGTAATGCACCAATCAGAATCTAGGAATAGTTAGAGGCTGCCGGATGATTAGGAATGCACGCAATAACCTCTGATTAATGTGATCGGTGTGTGCTATATGCTGTGTATCGTGGCGTCGGTTGGTGGTTCGCTCGCTCACTCGCTCGCCCACGCTGTAACTCCATCCTTTGGCTTATATGTGCCGCTTACATGCACACCTCCTCCTCTCACCTGCCTCCCCCTTTTTCCCCTATCTATCCCGCGCTGCGCAACCCTCGGTTGACCACCCCTGTACACAGCCTCTCGCGCGCGCCTTACGCGCTTGATCTCTCTCGCTCATTTGCGCTATGTACAGCATACCCGCTACCCTCTTGCAATCCTACCGTAAGAGGCCCCGTATACGCATACTTCTGCGGGCTCTCTATGTACATCGGACCGGTTGCGTATACGTGTTGACCGTACATATATATAATACAACGTTCACGAGAGAGGTATAGCGGGTTTGTGGAAGAGCTTGCCGTCGACCAGAGAACCCTCGCTACACAAGCGGAGAGTAAGAGAGAGAGAGAGAGAGAGAGAGAGAGAGAGAGAGAGAGAGAG
>NW_017259279.1:985957-993483 GCF_001594045.1 Atta colombica | reverse complement strand
GGGGGGGGGGAGTGCGTGTTTGTGTGCGTACTATCCGCCAGCCGACGGTATGAGGAGAGGAGGGGTGGGTGGCTGGTTATGCATTTACATAAATACATAACGCGGACGCGTACAATGTTAGTGCTATGCTGTCAATTCTACCCTCGCAGCGAGGCAATTCTGAGTTATGCCGGGATGCCGTAGCTTGTGACGGCCCTCCCTCCCTCCCTCCCTTCCTCCTCCTCCATCACCTCCTCGAACCCTCCGCGCACTTGTCCGCCTTCTCTCCGCTACCTTCCTCCTGTCTCCTCCCTTACTTGCCGCACCCTTAGGCCGCGGTGCGTTCGTCACCACTATGCTCGGCCCGCACGCACCCTCCGATGTTGTACCCCGGGATGCACCCGCGATGCATCGCATATCCCGCATATGCTGGAGGCACCCCAGGACATGATTCCAGTGTCGGTTCGTCTTTGAGCCTCCTCTGTAAATCCGAGCTTAATGCTCGCGATTTTTCGGGAGATAAATCGTGAACAATTGTTGTAATTAGTTTACCATTATTATTCTCTGTTAAGTTTTAAAAATTATTGCCGTAACTGATTAAATGAAATAAGACTCGATGAAAATCAAATGAATAGATTAAGAGCTGCGCTACGAGTCTGAGTAATTTGTTTATTATATGTTTAAATCATAAACACAGGTAAATTGTTAATAAACGATCCTAATTATTATTACAAGTTTGAATTTTACAATAAAAGTAAAAATATAAATAACATATGTCATTTCAATCTCAAATTAGTTTTCAATGTGAAGAGCCAAACAAGAACGGTGCGAATTTTTATAAATCCCTTAAAAATATATATAAATTCTAATGATTCGTTTAATGATTTCGAGATGCTATTGTAAGATATAATAATCAGTCTTCCTACTTCATTGGAAAGTTGCTATTTTTATGGAATACAATATAGATATCGATCATGATTTACAATTTCTCCTTCTCATCATGATATGATGTTGTTGTGCAACTATTTTGTTAATTCAATAAATAGTTCCGTTTTGATTATTATAAATTTAATATTGTAGAGTCCAGCATTAAACTGAGAAGCTACAGAATTACATTAATCATTATACATGCAACAATTATTTTACAACAAAGATTATTTCGCATTAATTAGTTACAGACAGTTCTGCAGTAAATCAAAAATTGATGTTAACATTATTGTAATTTATCACATCTCAAAATCACATGGGCATTAATATTGCTCTTGTATTTTTATGCATGAAATCTCTAATGATAGTTCTCTCAAGTTTGTAAAGAAATCTTCTCTAAAGATTTAACTCGATGTTCGGTTTTCATTTATCTAATCTGTTTTATGTAATTAACAAGTAAAAACTATTTAGGAGAAATCTGACGAATAAATGGGGGGAGAGAGAGAGAGAGAGAGAGAGAGAGAGAGAGAGAGAGAGAGAGAGAAAGAGAAAGAGTATTGAAATTGTCAATATAATAACCGGCACTGAATAGTATAGTGTATAAATCAATTTATTAAATTTATTATTTATTATAATTGATTTATATGTTACTATCCGATGTCGGCTTCTATTGGCAATTTTAATGCTATTAGATTTATCTAATTAATTTACAGAATAAGTAAGAAAAATGAATAATAACGTGAAACTTCTTTATTTATAGGTGAAAAATACCACAAATGTTATTACTGACTTTAAACAAAAAAATCTTTTATATTTTATAAAAAACCAAATGAAAAAATGTAGGTAAAAAAAATGTAGATAGATTTGCGCAGCTAGCTCATTTTTTCATTTTTACGGAACTTTTTTTTATTTTTTAAAGAATTGTAAAACTGTGAAACTGAACTACATTTTTTTTTTATATTAATAAAATGTCATGCTACAGTTTCATCATAATTATCAAATCTGGCGAAAGAAAAAAAGACAAAATTTTTTTAATAGTATTTTACCGTTAATCGAGCATATTTTCTTTAAGGAATTGAAGAAGCATGACTGAAGACTTTCTTGAGTTTAACGTAATATTCGCGTGTGTATATATATTTGTGAAAAGAAAAACTCTATGTCTCGTCAACAGAAGCGCTGATGCTGTCAAAACAAGGGCTGATTAAATCATAAAGTTGAAACAGTAAGAGAATCTTGTAACATTGCCCGGGGCATGGGCATCGCGAAATTTTCCATTCTAATGAATTCCCGATACGCATTATTATCGACGACAATTGTTACGGAGGAGGCCGGTATCGACCGTCGCTGCGAGGAGCACCGGAGCGGTCGCGAGAGATCGCGACAGAATTATAACTCTTGAAGTTATTCTTCTCTCTAGCGCGGCGCGCGGGCTCCGCTCTCTTATTTTGCGCGAAGGAATCCGATTAAATTTTATCTCTTCAATTAGCATCGGAATAATTAGCCGCGTCGGTAGTTCGGCCCATAATAACCGGCCGAACAATGGCGGCGCGCTTTTCTCCCGCCGTTTGTTTTTACGGGCATCGCGACGCAGGCAAGGAATGTAAAATTAAAACTGCCTGCGCGGATCCTTTTTCGATCCACGCTCGTGTCAATAAAGTACGTTGCGTCCCCCTTTTCATGATATTTCGAGAGCGAGGGCGACTAAATTTATTCGATTTTCACTAATTACATGCTATTATTCGCGACGGAATGTTTCTTCAATTAACTTCAATTTGTGCTTTATTTTCTGTTACAGGTGAGTACGCGGAGGTTTTTCACAAATATTTTGGACGATCATTGATCGATAATTGGTTCCTGGACAAAATTAAGGCCTATTCTTTTTTCATGGTACGTCTTTTTTCTTGTTCTTTTCACATTGGAGAGAAAAAGACAAAAGATGAACTGTGCACAAGAAATTCAGTCCTGAGGTGATATGGAAAAAGATCAGATCTTAAAGCCATGCAAGTCATCCGCAGAGCAAAATTCGTGAGTTTAATCGATATATTTTCTTTTAATATATTTTTTAAGTATAAATTTGTACATAAAGAGTCCTTATATATTTAATCAAAGTTAATTTTAGATAGGTTTTTAATTAAACTATACATTCAAACATCTTCACCCATAACAGGAACATATTTTTATGACACTATATAAAGAAACATATGGATCTTTAGGATTGACAAATTTTTTTATTACTTTAAAAGAAGTTTTACTGTTTTTAATTATATAAAAAATTGCAACAATTAAACTTAGTATGAGTATAAATACGATAATTCCTATAAGAAAGAAAAAATAATACGAAAAATAAGATATTGTGAAACATAAAATAATGCCAAGTCATTATAATGTTTAAAAATTAGGAAAATGTCCCAGGATCATCAAGACCTGTACGTGTTCTGGTTACGAGTTAAATAAGCGACGATATTGATACATGTTCTACTCTTAGTATCTATAACATTTAATATTAAAGCGAATATTATTAATATGTGTCAAGCAAGGAATATATATTCTTTAAAGGAATGTATGCCAAGTGTATGCAGATTCGCGTTTCTGCTTCCGAAAATACGAGTCTCTCTTTAATCAGGTAACTAGGTGGGTCATCCACAGCCCCTGCGCGTTTCCCAAGGTATATCGAAACCAGTTCGAACTCTCATATGCTTTAATAATGAAGTGCGATCTCGCGAACGCTCAATATTAAACGACATAGTGAGAGAGTGAGGTGGTTTCAAGAATTTCAATTTTTCAGGGAACGCCCGTTTCTGCATCTCCGCTCATGAACTATTCACCGCGCGGAGTCAAGGCACGGGGGAAGGAGAAGAGTGGTTATATCTTAAAATATATTATATTTGTCTCGGCGCCGGTCAAAGGTCGCGAATAATTCCCACGATATTAACCTCGTTCTTACCGCCCTCGTTTTCAGATCGATACAGCTTTTCAATTCTCTTGCGACGCGGTTGAGAATGCTCGGTTCCTTCCGTGTAAGATAAATCCAAAGATCGCGAACTATATCGGAAATAGCCATCCAAGTATATATGGAATTATAAATTGTCCATCCCGTAATTAGAAAGAAGGTCGCAATTAGATCGCCAAATTCCATCGCACTTAATTTACACGAATTAAATAGTAAATTTCACACGAACGAAAAATTACTTTCCCACGCGAAGGTTATGCCGCTCACTTCGTGAGTAGAAATACATAAGATAAAATAACCCGAGTAGAATATATAAGAGAAAAGATTTACGTACAATGAATTATATTTTTAGAATAATTTTCGGTTCGATTTTCGGTCAATAAATTCTTCTCACATGCAAACAAAATTGGAGAATCATTTTGTATCGATAACAATTATAATTGAAAAATTTTGTAAAACAATAATCAATTGAGATCTCTCATTAATTTCAATGTGTTTTTTTATGTGTCGCATCCTTGTTTATATATTTACATAAAATGAGTTTCTCCAATATTTTCAAATAAAGGGTATCTCATCGTCTCAAGAGACAGGGAATCCTCGTCTACTCGTGTATGCACGAGTAAGAAATCCCTATAAATCTCCGAGAAACGACTGTGAATATACGACCCTTAAATAGTTCTAGCAAAGAACTCAGTAATTCCCTGGCATATTCGCTCAGATTACCCTGTTCAAGACGGAAAGATCGTTCGTCACCCGGTATACGAAGGGTCATAGCATTCGCGTCATCTATCTCGTGGAAGAAGCCATGAAGTTATATATGTACACACATGTACAATACGTAAATGTGCAGATCCACGCGCAAGGGTAGCGAACACATACACGGTTATTCCACCCCTCCCCCCCCCCTCTCTCTCTCTCTCTCTCTCTCTCTCTCTCTCTCTGAAACAAATATAAAACATAAAATATATATTAATGTTCGCCGGTTTTCTTCGTAGCCTCCGCGGCGAGATAGCGAGCGAGCCGGGGAGCCCGGGAGAGAGAAATATTGTATGAATCATTTATCAGTCTGGCTGCGTCTGAGCGTAGCCGCCCGGCTACGTATAGTTTCGTTGTACATATATAAATGTGCTCGCATATGTGTGCGTGCGCGCGCGCGCGCGCGCGCGCGCGCGTGTGTGTGTGTGTGTGTGTGTGTGTGTGTGTGTGATGTGTGTGTGTGCGCGCGCGCGCGTGTCTTCCTATACGGGGTGTCTCGAGAGTCGCCCCTACTCTTCCGGCGAGACAGCGAGAATTCGATCGAGCGACGAATCCGCGAGTTTCGCCGTTTAAATATTATATCTTCTAGTATAGATAGGTATCCTTAAATGTCTTCGTGAAATGTCTTGAAAATAATTAAAATTCGCACGCTTACGGAATTATTTGGAGAGCGAGATTTCAGCAGTATTTACTTATAACGCCAATTAATGTTTCTCCTATTGCTTATATCGCTTGAAATAATAAAACAAAATTGATAGTTTCTTTAAAGCCTTAATCACACTATAGCTATTGCGCAATTACTGTTTAACCAATTAGAGCAAAGCAATCGGTGACTGCTTTGTTCTGATTGGTTCAGAAATAATCGCTAATCAAATCGCAATTCAATCGCTACTCGCTAGTGTGATTATGGCTTTAAACCCACACCTGTTTTCAATTTCCGCCTGTAAAATAAAAATATGGGATTTTTTAGACACTCGGTAGACAGATTGATCTGACATATAATGACCTAATTTATGATACTAGAGAAAAGTGTGAAGGAGCTAATCCGAACGTATTTTACGCTCTCAAAATCAGACCGCCTTTTCTGTTCGTTCCGCCGTGTTTCTCCGATACTTTTCGCGACATGCGAGACGTAGGAGCACCCTATATGCACACGCACACATGTCTACACATGCTCGAATATAAATATATACGCGAACTATATACATGTATGCGCACGAGGTGGAAGGTAAAAAGTCGAGCGTCCCGGAAGAGAAATAAAGAGACTAGAGGGCTCTTCTCTCCTCCATTTTTTTCTTTTCGCGTCTTCTTTCTTCCCTCCTCCACCCTCTCTTCCGCCGTCTCATTCTCTTTCTCCTCTCTTTCGCTCGCGCATTCGGGGTTTCCTGGCTGAAGGACTCGCAGCCTGGCAGCCACTTACCGAGAACTCAAATTGACTTTACGATGGCTTCCTGCCGTTCGTAAATAGCTTAGAACAAGTTTCGACCGTGCGTTCCTCCTCGTGCAATCCTCGTCAAACGTTCCATGTAAGAAGGGCACGCCCTTCGCCCCTTTCCTCATCAGACGAAGACCTTCCACCGGCGGAGTCTGTCGTTATTTTTTCTGCTCGTTTGGATTTCTTCTTCTTTTTTTCCTTCTTCTTTTTCTACTTCTTCTTCTTCTACTTGCGCGAGTTTTCAAACAGGAGAATGAACGGGATAGGTACAGCAACTGCACCTTTGCGAAAAATGCGAAACGAGCAGACTTACTGCCGCGACTTCTAAGATGATCGTTAAGATATCGATATAATAAGATAGCATTCTTTAACTCTCTTCTCATGCGTTTTGTGAAAATTATTCCTATATTTTTTTTACTAAGTAACTTTTTGAGTTGTTGATCTATCAAGGTCAGCTTATCATAAATAATGCAAGAAAATTTTGCGTACAAGAATTTAAATTGGACTAACTATAGGTTAAGTACAGAAATTTAACTATGTAGCAAAAATTTGAAGGGAACCCTGTACCATTTGTTCATCGCGTTAGATATAAAAACACGATGATTTGTCTCCAAAGAACATACTGTAGAATAAAGTAGGTAAGTCGTCTCACTTCTTTCCTGTCGATAATCGCGAAATTTCGAGCCGGGTGGGAAAATCGTGCGGACAGCTCGCAGTTGCATCCCGTCCTTGCCCTCGGAAACGACGGCCTGCAGCTCGCCTCCGAGTCTCGTCGGGGGACGACATTCGATAGAGGAGGGAGGCAAAAAAAAGAGGACACTGGCAGCGAGCGCCGATAATACCGGGGAGGCGGCAACGGCGGCGGCGGCGGCGGCGACGGGGTTGCATTGCGTTTGTTTGCGCGCGCGGGAAGGAGTGCCTACCGAATCCCGGATACGGTATCGAAGCATCTCTCCCGGCACCGGTAGCGGCGCTTTATTGCGATTTTTATATTTCATCCCGCCGGGGTCCGGTCCGATCAAAAGCGCTCTGCAGTATGCATGCGGGGGGACACACGGCTCGCCTTTCTCGTACCTGGCCGCGTGCGCACGCCCGCTCACCGGTTAGATGCGAGGCGGAGAGAGAAAAAAAGGAAGCGTAGAACGCGGGATGGGGGTGGATGGGTGCTCGAGGAGAGTAGGAGCGAACGGAGCTTATTGTATTTTGGGGGAAAAAAATTCGATGCGAAAAAGGACGATAGAAAATAGGCTTAGCAGCGCGAAAACGAGACGCATATTATGCGAAATCGTATATTTCTGGAAAGTATGACCTTACATAAAGTACAATCGAAAGAACGACAAGATATATCCTCCCGTTTGTCGAACATTCTTCCTGCAGTCGATTTTATCTTGATAAAAATATGAAGAAGTTTCACCTTTGACGAATTTTTAATTTGTTACATTATACATTTTGATAAGTTGAATCACAAATCAGTTTTAT
>NW_017259279.1:982817-985857 GCF_001594045.1 Atta colombica | reverse complement strand
TATATATATATATACATACATATATATAATATATATGAAACAGTTTTAATAATTAAAATTATTTTATGCATATAAAGTGATGTAATTTTTTGCAATTTACATATGTTATCGATCCTCTTTCTTCTTTTTTTTTTTTTATTAGAAAACAATGTGGGGATACTCGCTCTGCGTATTCACGTCGAAAAAAAGCAAAGCGAGGGGCAGCACCAATTTTTCACTCCCGAATAAAATTATTATCGACGAATGAGTAAGTGGCTCGCAGGTTGCCCCCCGGGTTGCCAGCGGGGAAAGGGGAACACGGAGGGGAAAGGGGGTGACCGTCGAGAGGGGGAGGAGGGGTAGTTGCGATGGATAACGTGGCTGGAAAAGCGCAGCGGCCCGAAGAAAGAAAGGGAAGGGACGCACGAGGGATAGACGGGGGAGAGCGGACCAGGCTATTTTTAATATTTAAAATTTAATTTACAAAATGCCACTGCCCGCCCTCGCCTGCCTCTCTCGCATCCCCTTTCATCCCCCTACTGTCCGAACTCGTACACACCTGTATGCGCGTGTTCAGCCACGTTACACACCTGCACTGACGTTGCGTCGATTAGTAGTATCGATAGGTAGATACCCTATCGCATGCCTTTCTTCTCGCCGTCTCGATCTCACCTTTCTCTCGGTTGTTGCACTTTACAATTGTTGCACCAGACATAAATCTTCTTTCCATTGAATTTTATCCTATCGATATTGTAAACAATTCGCTGCCGAATTTCTCAATCATCTTCAGTTGGTTTTCAAGAGTTACCAGTTTCGATCAGTTTAGCAATCGAGTCAATCGATATTGTCGACAGTTGTCGACGTTAGTCATAAAAATGCAAGTTATCATTTACTACAATTTTCTAATATTCAATATATTTTTGTGAAACTCTACATAATTATTTCATTTCAAATGAAAATTCTATTAGATCACAGTTTTCTAATTCAGCGAAGATTTTATCATGCATTCACATTCTTTCTTAGTTTTCCTTGCTCTCGATCGTTAATCGTTAATGAAGACTAAATTTGCCGATATTTTTACTGAAAGAAAAATTAGTTTTAATTTAAAATCGAAAAAAATCTATTTTATAAAAAACTTCCAAGTTATAAAAATTGAATATTGTTGAATTTTTATACTTTTAAACTTTGTAATCTGTGATTTTTTATATTCTAAAAATTATATAAAGCTTCGGATAAATAGTATTATTTTTTAAATTATATATTTTTTCGTTTGAAATTAATTTAAAATAAGTAAAGTGTCAAATATGATCGAAGCTTGAAATGAATTATTTTACATGTATATTATCTGATGTAAAGATACAGATGTAGAAATTTTTATTAATAAATTATTATTATTATTTAAATTAAAAATTTATTTACGTGTTTCATTGAACATATTTTATTCGCATTAGCTATATATTCATACATATACACTGTGAAATATTAAAGGATCAAATTTAAAGCAGTGCCTTAAATTACATTAAATAACATTTTGTTATTTTTAACTTGTATGTGTCAAAATGCATTATTTTATTACAGAACATATAGTTTTAGAAAACACTAAAAAAAACACTGTCAAATCAATCCATTTATTGAATTGATTACATTTCAAAGTAAAATTTAATGTGCATTTAATAAATAATAAACTAAATTTGAGTCAAATTAATACATTTCTTGAGTTAAATTATTTAATTTAACTTCCGTTATTTTAGTTAAATTAATGACATACGAGTAGAATCAATAGCGACCTATACAAATGATTAAAAATAATTCAAATTGGGTATAAATTGACATTATGAATTTAATAGTGTATGTATAAAAGCACAATAGAATTTTATAATGGTTCGGGACCTTCGATAAATGTTTCTTTAATGCGTTGCAAATGATTTTAAATTCTTTCGATCGTTGATCGCACGCGTGTCTGTGCGTGTAATTACACGGATTAAGGCGACTCTCTTATTACCGGACTAGGTAATGATTTGGAGTTTTACGACGTAAAGCGTGTGTACACATAACAGCAAGGGAGCAACAGCAGTGTGGCTTGCGCCGTTGGTCTCATCAAACCGTAAAGAAACCCCGGAATACGCAATCATTCGCGCATAACATTCACGTCGTCTTCGTCGTCGTCGTTATCATCGTCTTCGTCATCCTCATTCTCGTTGTCGTTACTGCTGTTCCGCGTTATGACAATTTCACTTTTATCGATCGTTCCGAGCGGACGTCGTTGTATCTCCCTTTTCAACCCCTTTCCTTTCGTCCGTTTCTCTCTCTTTTTCTTTCTCTCTTCCTCACCCTCGGCTAGTCTTGTTTCTCTCTCTCACTCACTCGTTCACTCTCACGCGGAGTGCTCGCTCGCTCGCTTTCTGTTTACAGTGCTCGTGTAAGGGAGATACCGGGGTGCGCCTCGTCGAAACTTAAGCGGTCGTGTACCTTAGGTATACGCGGCCTCGCGTGTACCTACATAATACGACGTAAGTTACGACGCGCCATGTAACTTTGGCACTTTGGACAATGGCTGCTTCTCTCTCTCTCTCTCTCTCTCTCTCTCTCCACCCACACCTCATGCCTTCTGTTCGTCCCCCTTCAAATGCCCCCTTTGCATCCGCCGACCCTGTCGGCATCATGCCTCGTATACCTCGATGAGAGGGAGAGAGAGAGAGAGAGAGAGAGAGAGAGAGAGAGAGAGAGAGAGAGAGAGAGAGAGAGAGAGAGCCGTACAATCAGGCACTAAATACTCGTTGGCGTATCGCGCCTAGGCGCCCAGACCTAGCGCAACCAACCGGGCGCACTAATGGTAGCTGCCGTCTACTATATAATGTCCGCGACCGTGATAATAATAATACGCAGCGAGGGCGGGTACAGTGCGTCTCGAAAGTATCGTGTCCTCTTGTTGAAGTTAGCATCCCATTCTCAAAATTTTGATACAGTTAACAAACTTCTCGGCTCGTCCCTGGAAGTCATGAGTTCTCAATACTTTTCAGAGAGAGAGAGAGAGAGAGAGAGAGAGAGAGAGAGAGAGAGA
>NW_017259279.1:977162-982795 GCF_001594045.1 Atta colombica | reverse complement strand
AGAGAGAGAGAGAGAGAGAGAGAGAGAGAGAGAGAGAGAGAGAGAGAGAGAGAGAGAAATGATGAACGCAGGAAAGTTTCTAAAGGATACAATGTCTCACAACAAATTGATCGCGGTCTGTCTATCGCGGAGAGAGACTTTTGAGCATATGTTGTTAACTTAATGAACATTAATTATTCTATACGACAAGAACATAATATTGTTTATTAAAGATGTTAATATTCGTCTGAGCTTTTTAATCGAATTCTAATTTCATGATAACTTCGTGAAATTAACACGCGATATATATTTCCTTAGAGCATTTTCTGAAGTACGTCCTAAATATTATATACAGTTATATATATGTTGACGTATGTCTCGATCCGAGGTATCGAATTAAGGCCGAGAGAACTATGACGCGTTAGCTTTGATCATCCCGTACTACTTTATCCAACCGCGACCCGCAAAAGATCAACAAACGCATGTATCAATGGAACCCTGCCTAACTTTCGCCCGATGGAAGGAAGGGATGACTACCCTACGCGGTTCACAATTTGCACGTGAAATCGATTCTCGATTGTACTGCCGGACTCGATACTACGCAGGCGGCGGCCGCCACGCAGGTAATTCGAACGTGACGGAGGTCGGCGATGACGGTGATGGCGAGAGAGTTGGTCGCCAGGGTGCGGGGAGCCACTCCGATCCGGTACGGTTCGGGGTGACTCGCCTCAAACGAGCGACGTATCTCTAATCCAACACCATAGAACTGACCAGTGCTATTTAGCCTGCATTGTATCGGATAAAGGGAGTGCTGTGTAGCACCACCATAGTAACACCATGCCCTCTGTCGATCTCCACCGAGTATTCGTCCCCTACGTCCTGACCGAATCAGTGTCCCCTTTCCCTTCGCAACCCCTTCTTGGTCCTTCTCTCGCTCTCTCCTCTTCCTCCTCTCTCTCTCTCTCTCTCTCTCTCTCTCTCTCTCTCTCTCTCTCTTTTCTCTCTCTCACCCCAATATCCCTTCCTCTTTCTCTCTCTTACTCCGCTAAACACCCTTGTCCTCCACGTCGGCCGTCGGTCGTCGTTCTCTCCCCCATGCGCTCGTTCTCTCCGTTCTCTTCACCGTCCACCCTCACCCCCGTGGAATCAATTGCGGTCGCCATGACTACCGTAATGGAGATCCAGGACCAGGAGGGTGCCTTTTCCACGGGAGGTTGACCAAAGCGTATCGCGTAGTGCCTACACGTCAGAGCGAAATCAAAGACCGAGCTTGAAACCGCTAACGCCAACGAGCCGCCTCGTTGTGGCAGGCAAGAGGAAACTCGCTCTCTCGCTCTCTCTCTCTCTCTCTCTCTCTCCCTCCCTCCCTCTTTCCCTCCTCCATCGTCAACGCACCCTCAACCTGTCGTCCACCCTCTCGTTATGCTCGATCTACCGGAGGATCAATCCCGATGAGCTGACAATCCTCAATCGTTGTTCGCGAGCAAGTGAACGATCAAGCGAGTGAATCCGCGCCCGCGGCTCGCGTCTCGATAACCAAACCGATCAATTACTTCGATCTCAATTCTCCCTCGTTAAGCGCGTAACATTCGATGTGGTTTTACATGAGCTCGTGAAAATGGGGGAAGAACAGCTCTTATTACTCCCTTCCGTAGATTATAGCTATTGACCGATCTTTAGCCTTTTCGACGCTTATGTTATATATGTATATTTAATCGAACCTTATACGTCACATTCTTTAATATTATTTAAGATATTTATTTGTCGTGTATAAATAAAACTTAACGTATTTTTAATAATTCGTCCAGATGTAATTGATAATTCGAAGAATTAATCCAGCAGACCCGTTGTATTTTTAATTGAGTACTGATTGAGGCGAATTTCTAAAGCACTACTCATTAGGAGCAGGCTAAATCAACCGAGTAAATTTACTTTGCGGTAGAATCGCGAGAAGGAACGGCGAGTATAATAAAGGTCGAACGTAATAGGTCCCAGTGGGAGCACAAATAATATTACAGTCACGAAGCGTGTATATTTAGTTTATGATATATAAATAGTGAAACGATAAAAATTTGTAAAGTGCTTAGGGGACATGACCTAGATTTTTTCATGATGCTTTACTGTATAATTTGCCAATTTTATTATATCGGAAAGAAATGTTTTTTGGGATCGAAATATAAATTATTGACGATTATTTTCTTTTTGTAGCTTCCTAATTTTTTATATCAAATTTTTCAATAATCTATTTACAACTTCAGAATTAAAACATAAGATTTGCTACTGTTTTTTTATATCTAAAATTATACTGTTCATAAAAATTGAAATACATTGGAAAATTGTTTTTCGTTCCTCGCGCTTCCGTAAATAATAAAAAATTGCGAGTTGGGAATAAGTGTTTTAATCCATGAATTCAAACAGATGTCTATATAATGTAGTGTAGTTTTAATTAAATATTATTCTATATTACATATGTTTTATTTAGTATACACAGATATTTATTTATATACAAAACTGAAACCTAAATTATCTTGTAACATAAAAAATATTAACAGCAACACAATAATCACAGAATTATTGGATTTAAAAAAGTGTGTTAATCGTGTCAAAATAGAACAATGACATAACAGAAGAGACTAAAGGGAAGGCTCTATTCATAGAAGCGAGACGATAGACGGAAGAAAATTGTAATTTCATGCCGTCCTCCCGTGTGTCGACCTTACTATCACTTTGACAGAAATTCTAACGAAGTCGTACACGCATACGTAAGCAAGATCACGTCCCGTTGACGGCCGGAGAAACGAGCTCGGGAAATCCTCGGCCATTCTGATCGAAGGGAGAGAAGGCACTCACGGGGAGAAGACGTATGTGTATTAATACCCTTCTGCCTGTCTATCCCGCTTGGCCGCAACGTGAGGCGGCTTTATGCACGTACGATACGTAACACGTAGTACGGGGGAGCGAAAGGGTGGTTCGGATCACGCGATCGGAACCGGCAGTAGCAGTATCAACCCTTTTCTCTGAAATCAAATTCAAGCCACCCCGCCTGCTGCTCTCTATCTTTCTCCCTCCCTTTCTCTCATCTACCCTCTGCTCTATTCTATCGCGAGTTTCCTGCTCCCGTTGTCTCCTCGCCTACGTCAACCCTGTCCACCCCTCGTTCCTTCGTTCGTTCGTTCGTTCGTTCGACCAGCCTAGATGTAATTACATAATGGTTTTATGTAGAGACCCCTCGCCCCCGTCCGACCGCCACCTCTTCACTCCCACCACGTTCCTCTTACCCTCTTACCATTCTCTCCCTCTTACGTTCCTCCCTTCCTCTTTCCCGGCCGCCGCGTAACCGTGCAAATAGGTATCCCCGCGGTCTATCAATATTGCACGCTTGCTTACGCCGACCGAGGGGGGTGAATGCGAAGAGTGTGTGTGTGTGCGCGGAAGGGTGGCCAACAGGAGGTGGCAGCGGCGGTCGCGACGGCGACGATGACGACGACAACGACGACGTTGGCAGTAGTGTCCTCGTTAAAAAACCTGTTATTAGATTCTGGACACTAGATTCTGGACACGGTGATCGGAAAATACTACGCTCATCTCCGCCCGAAGATAGCACCGTGGATAATAAAGGGATGCGAAAGAGTTGGGGGAGAGGAGGGGAGGAGGGGTCGCGGTGGACGTCGCAACGCCATTTTTTGCCTCCTTATCGGCTAATTAAAAGATTTACGCGGGCCCCGCGCAGATCGTCCATCCTTCTCTCTTCCGTCTCATTTCTCCATCTCCCCTCCTCCCTCCCCCTCCCTTTTTACATTGCTCTTTTTTTACGTGCTGCAATAGTAACGATTGCGAAGAGCGGACAACGGTAGCGGCGGCGACGATGACGACAGGTACCTCGGCGTTACAGCACCGGCGTGTACATAATTCAAGAAGAGAGACGAAAGAGAGATGCGGCAGAGAAGGAGAGAAGAGAGAATGAACGAACGAGAGAGAAAGAAGAAGGGATGGAAGGACCCTTTCCTCTCTCGGGGTGGCGAAAGGGTTAAAACATAGGGGCCGATGAAAAATTCAGGGGGATTTCAGTGGCTAAAAAACATTGTTTAGTCCCCCTCCTCTTCTCCCAACGCATCCGCTGTGTCCCCACTCTCCACCCCCTCTCGCCGTCCTCACGGTAGCACGCTCGGTCGAGCCGTGGTTCATCTATTATTTCCGCGACACCGGGTAGACGCGCCGCACGAAACGCGTGTCCGGCTTGCTACCGTCCTCCTCCACTTCTGCCTCTCGATCCTCCGAAGCTGGTCCCTTCCTGCGTCCCTTCTCCTCTCGCTGCCGTCTCGATCGCGTGTACGCGCGCGCTTTTGTCGCATGAACACGCGCCCGTTTTCCGCTCTCCACGACAGAAAAAACGAAAAGTTTTTCCCGAGGGCGCATCGAGCCGTCCGGGAAGTCGCGCATTCGAAACGCGCGGCCGATGGAAATAAAAGTCCCGTCCCTCGTCCTCTTTTCCTCTCGATACGGAGATTTTGCGTTTTACCCTTTACACCAGGAGATCATTTTGAAAAACGCAACGACATTTCTACGTTTTTCTCTGATTTTGCGTCGCGTTTCCCGAGATAATGGCCACTTTCCGTCATTTGCAGCGTTTTCGCTTGATTAACCGCACGAATGGCATTAGCAGCGAGTATAAATCCGCGTATTATTAGCATCATTATTTATTTCATTCAAAGGAATCCGTTATTATTGTTTATTATTAGAAGTATTCTCTGATTACATCAAGTTTATCCGAAGCTTTGGAAGTCAGCTACCTAAACTAGATCGAATTCTTCAAGAATGGAGCCGACAGCACTTTGTTAATTTCTCCAGAGTTTGATCCAGTTAAGATAGTCGACATTCCAACGCGAAGTTTACGGAGCGTTGATCGGTCAAGTATTGAAATTATCCTAAAAACAACTAGGACTGCGCTTTTTTCCAAAGAATATTTTTTTTAAAGATAGATTTTAAAAATTTTTTTAAATTATGAAAAAATTTTACAAATTGTTCTAGATTATATTTTAAAAGTAATAAAAAAATTTAAAAAAGCCTATTGGAATAACTTTTGATCCACCATCTAGATCAGAATTGGAATAACAAAAGTTATTCCAATAAGAAGTAAATAGTAATCCTTTCTATGCTCTAATACAAAATATGCAGAAATGTACATATCCAATTAAATAACAAAAATTTCAATTTTTTTAATATAAAACTTTAAATATTAAAAATGATTTACATAAAGTTACATTGCGATGTAGAAATTGTCTTGTAAATAAACAAAATATTTATTTGGTTCTAAATCTTCGTAATCGACGAATTGCATTGCAACTTTGCATAAGTTATTTTGAATACTTAAAGTACTTATACAAAAACATTTATATTTTTGTTAGTATTTTTTAAATTTTAGTTTATAATAAAATAATAACAAAAATAATAACAAATGAAGTATATAAATTATAAAAATATGTTGTTCAATAAAAACAGAATGTTATAAACACAACTTTTATATGTAGGTATTTCATTTGTTTAAAGTATAAATAATAATAATTATATACATCTATCATATGAAATAATGAAATAATATCTGTGACATCATGCTACAAATTTTGTTTTTCAACTGCTTTTTTATTTTTATTTTC
>NW_017259279.1:975284-977062 GCF_001594045.1 Atta colombica | reverse complement strand
TTAAATAATCTAAATAAAATAATCTGTATAAAAAATAAAAGTTTATTAATAAAGTTTATTAATAAAAATTTTCTACTTATTAAAAAATAGAATATTCTGAAAATTTTAGATTAATCTATTTGGATTGAAGTAAATTTATTTATTAATATTTACTTTAAACGTGACATCGTACTTGAAGTAGGTCTAAATACGATAGATTTATTTCAAAAAGGACGTATACATGAAGAAATACATATTTAATTTTACCAAAATTATTTATTTTTACATAATATGTAAAAATTCTTTTACTATAAAATTCTACTTAAAAAAGAATATATAATAATCTTTTTCTAGCATTAATATGCTGTTAGAGAATAGTTCTCTAGCCACGACCGCGTATCTTCAAATCCTCGTGAAACGTCCCTGCGATATGTTTCCGATGAAATTGAGTCGATAATTCGAGCCGAGTCATTCTTGGGTCGCGTTAAGGGGAGACCTACGTAAAGGGGAGTCAATGGAAGAAACGAAACTAGGTAGGAAATGAAAATTAGGACACCTTTCGAGGTGTCCGTGAATTCGAGTTTTCTGATGGATGGCGATCGATGCCCGTTACTTCCTCGTTCTCTTTCTCTTTCCATCTAGTGTGTCTCTCTCTTCTTCCTAGGCGAAAAGTTTCGATCGGTGCACGCGAGTAAACATGCCGCGTAGAATTTATCGCCGTCCCGAATTCGCACGGTCCGATAAACCGAATGATTTACTCGCTTCGAAATCTCGTCATCGAATGAATACGCAACCGAACAAAATAAAATAGTATCACACTAAAATAAAAAAGATTGTCTAAATCGCACGCCTAAAACAACTTTGATACGGTAAAATATTAACATTCCACACAAATAAAAATAAAAGATACGAGAAGAGTCTTGAGATTACTTCACATTTCCTTTTATTCACAAATTCTTCGGCAGATTTATTCGTTATCAATAAAGCTATCTATCTATCTATCTAGCACTCCAATTTATTTACAGTTAATTTATATAATACTTGCAATACGTTATTCATTATCTTCGACTACAATATTTCTGAATCTGAACGAATATTTTATTTCGCACACTGAAAAAAATACTAAATTTTAAGAAATATTTGCTTGAATAGTGCTAATGAAATATTTACTAAATGTAAACTTATATAAATAAATACATATTTAGCTAGTACTATTTAAAAAAATATGTTATAAATTATTTTTCAGTACACTTTTCTATAAAATTCTTGTTTACATTAACACAGTTATTACATAACATTACATAACTTAACTTTTAACATATTTGTCAAGATCTTTTTTGTTTAAGTTTAGATTCTAGATAATTCAGCATTTTGATCGACAAAAAAATTATTTGTACAAGATACAATGAAAGAAAAAGTCTCAGATCGAAAATACTCACGGGTAAATTAGAGCATCTTTGTAGTTGAGAATTAAATGAAATAAGATGCCTTTTTTAGTTGTTCAAAAATATCTTGAAAACACGAAGTTATGAGTCGATTTTGCAAATAGCTCCAGAAGTAGCAAAGAATATGACATGTGCAACATTCGTGCGTCCCTCACTAACAGGAGGGACTCGTAAAGACTCACGGTGAATGCGCGTCCTTAAGGAATTGAGAGAGGGCCGTAAATAAAAGCGCACGTGAGAAGGATGGAGGACAGTGGCGGGCGTTATTTATCGTTCGGCCGTGGCTTCTAAAATTAGGCGAAAGCACAAGTAAGTAGGAATCGATACTACAGAGCGAGCGAGAGAGAGAGAGAG
>NW_017259279.1:971151-975184 GCF_001594045.1 Atta colombica | reverse complement strand
AGAGAGAGAGAGAGAGAGAGAGAGAGAGAGAGAGAGAGAGAGAGAGAGAGAGAGTGGCGGCGACGCCGAGGTCGGTGGTGGCGATGGCGACTGCGGGGTTGTATCGCGGAGGCGCGATACACGGGGGAAGGTCGGAGAGTAAGCAACAACGAGCGACGGCGGCAGGCCGCCCTGCCGCCCAACTAAATTAATCTAAGTAATTCATGTCGAAGTTTGTTCCACCGTCCTGGCACACATGTATAAGTGTGCGTCATGTACGAGACGCATACAGTTGTATTCACTCACACAAATCCGTTGGTGCCTGCGTAAATACGGACATTTCACCCTTTTTCCCCCTCCCGCCCTCTCCTCTCACAGCCCCCATCGAGTATTTCGTTTGTGCCCGATAAGTATTGATAGAATATCGGAACTTTTTACACGGAGAACGTGAAGAATAAGTAGCTATAAGTGAGCCCACATGTTTTTTCATCATTGATCCCTGTTATTTCATTTCAGCGAGCAAGCTGTCGTTATCCTTATTCGCTGTGGAACGCTAGTTGATGAATGATTTTACTTTAACTTTTCGAATTTGCTAAAACTGTTGAGTCCGCCTGTCCGCATTCATGAGGTTTTGATGTTTTGTTTTTCTCTACACTGAGAAAAATTTCTAATTGAAAACGAACGAACCAGAAAATTCTGATCATATCAATCAGAATTCTGGTTTTATCTCTCAATTAGAATTATAATAGATTCACTCGAAAAACTCTGAGTTGTCCATTTTCAATCAAAATTCAAATTACATAAATTTCTCTTTTTGTGCACGTTTAAAAAATAGTTTATATAAATACAAAGTAAGAAATATTTAAGCTCCTTTTTTATTGTGCTTATTTCATCCACAAAAAAGTAGTTACATTAATCTTCAATTAGAAAAAGCACGAATTGATTTTAAACAAAAGATAGAAAGAATTAAAAAACGGGAAAAATGACAGATTAAAATAGGAATAGTTTTTAGAAGTATATATTGTATAATAAAATTAATATCTACATTCTGGAATTAAAACTTGATAGACGATTTGTGATTAACTCTAATTTTGAAACATATTTTTTTTCTTTCCTCCTGAACAATTATATATTTTTTTTTACTCGTGTCACTTTTCTTGTGAGAACGCGCTGTAGCTTTACTTGAGACCATTGTGCATTAGTTATCTTCCGCTTGTATTCTGTGTCGTTTGCCTTTCCATTATACGATGCTCAGGGGAGACAGTACTCGCCTTAATCTACTCCATTCCGTTCCATTGAAACACGACGGTCGTCTGATCTGCAAACTTGTCAATGAGTAGCATTTAAATCGAACATCTCGGTCCCGAGCCACTTACGGGCTCTCACTGATCGCGTATACTCCCTCTTAATCGATCGGAGAAGTTTCCGCGGGACAGAGAAGAGTCGCGTGCTCGCCAAGTTCCAATGAGACGCGGCGCGGCGCGTCGCACGTTATTGTGCCCGGAATGACAGAGGAGGCGCGTACACGCATCCACGCCTCCGACAACAACAGGACCACCGGCATTCCCGAAATAGTTTCGTCTTGTTACGACCGAAATAGTTTCGTCTTGCTGATCTTATCTGTAGCGATAAACAGGAGCCAACTGGAGTTCGCCGAGCACGTCGTGACGATTATCGCGACGTTCTTGCGGTCTTACCGCCCAACCCGAGCTAGCGCGGCGCGTCGCGACGCGTTCCGTAGAACTTGCGAGGAATCCAGAGTAGCCGAGGGTGGTCGCCTCCTGAGTTTCAAACCAGAAAGTTCTCTCGTAACTAGAGGCATTAACGGTACCACGATATCGTTGAAGCACACTAACTTCTGCATCATCATATTTTAACGTTTAGACTTGCTGCTAATAATGAGTAAATGTAACTATTTATTTATTATTTATAGTCAGACTGAATCGTTTTACATAACATTTAGTAAAAACCATTAACTCTCTGTTACTGATTGCGTCTGATTACGATGGATCTATTGGATCCATTCAATTACATATATTCTTTATGTTGCTTCGAATTATTATTATTAAAATAATCTTTTCATATTTATACATCCAGACACACATTCCTTTTTATACAAATTATGTCATTTTGATTTCTTGAAATTAAGTAAATACAACATAAATTGAATAGATCTCACAGATCCAGTGTCAGTAACTGTATTACTGTATTGAGTTTGCGTGAGTTCCGGAAAGTTAAATGATATTGTCAATATTTAATTCATAAACTTTTGGTTTGATATGTATATCTGAATAATCCACGCACAAATCCGCCCGATTTAAAATTATTAATTTAAAAATTGCAGACTTAATATACGTGGAGCTACGTTTCGCGGTGTACGATTCTCGGCGAATCTACGGCAATTCGAATTTGCATTTGTTTTTTAAAAAGAATTCGGCCGTGCAGCACAGCGGTGCAAATTAATTTTTGCACGCTTATAACAACAGGCGGTACGACACGTTGGCGTGATTTATATACGTCCCCGCGATGGGGCAAGACGAATGGCGCGAAGAAATTAAAAAGATGCACACCCACATGCAAATGGCGATTTATTCTCGGCCTGGCGTATTAATTAAATTAATTAGCGAAATCTCGCAGCATGATATCCTCGTTGCTGCCGTATTTCCCCCGCCGTCGCTTCCGTTATTTTCGAGAAATTTGTTGATTACACGCGGCCAGCCGGCTCGGGTCGTGGTCGAAGAAGCGGCGATAATGGCATCGTATCGGAAGAATCCGACGGTGAATCGCGTGACGACGGGCGGCCCTATTAATTCGGGCCGCGTTAATTATAATCAGCGCTTCCGCGCGAGCGGGCCCTCGCAACGCCTGATTTATGAAGACAAAATGTCGGAACTGATTTACAAAATGGTCGATCCGTATCGTCGTGTCGGACGGGGACGGGCGATGGCCGTTATGTCATCGTCGCCGTCGTTGTCGTCGTCGTTGTCGACAGTAAATAACGATGTTCTCGCTAATATCCCGCCGCCGGATTGTATGATCAACTGATTCTCACGAAGCTACGCTCACGCGATTTCTTTCATGGAATATCTTTCGCCTTTCTGCCCGCAATCAACACGATGAGTATTATTTCATTGCAGTGAACTTTACTAATGTGTATTGAGATTTATCTAGATACGTATTATATAATAGGAAAAAGTATAAGATTAATTATGTAATGGCATCATTTTGCAAACTTAAAGATTAAAAGCTACTCGTTAAACTTGAATGTTGCTTTACAATTTATATATAAAATAGATCTAACCGAAAAATGAAAAGCACAAATAAGAGAGAAGAAAGCTATTTTCAAATTTAAAATATAATATAACTTCTATAAATAAAAATTATAGTGTTCCTAGCCTTTAAAACTAAGCACAATTATTATACCTCCAATTTCAATGATTAATCATTTTATGTTTCTTATGTGTAGCTTTGATTGTGTATTTTTTATTTTTAATCACGCTATTAATCCAAGACACTGACATCTCAAGAATATATTATATTCAGAAAATTTGAACAAATCACATTTACATTCTTCGGACACGTAGTAGTTGGCGCTGCTTGCCTTCTGCAAATTCCCTAGAAATTTTTCTCGATATTACTCCCGATTGTAAACCTAACCTGAGAAGTCAGATATCCATACTTATCTGAAAAATATCGATATTTGCCATCTGTGCGCGCGTGTATCAATGTGCCGCGCCCATCGCCCGTGGCAATCGCGTTTTTACGAAGGAAGGAAGGAAAGAAAAACGACGCCGGAGGAAATAGATATTGCTTAACGGGCCTAACTGCCCCGCCACAGTTACGACTGTGCATACGAAGCTTTAGGGGTGCGGCACAACACTCTCGTTCCTCTCGTCCTTTTTTCGTCCTTAGCCTTCTCTTATCTATTCTCGACATTTCCCTCTTTCCTCCCTTCTTTTTCTCTCTTTGCTTCCCTCGTTCACTCACAACGCGTAGACACGCTCTAAAATTGTAAAATTGGTCAAATCACTCGAAAGACTCTCGCAATCTGCAT
>NW_017259279.1:957697-971051 GCF_001594045.1 Atta colombica | reverse complement strand
ATCTCTTTTTTTCTTTCGCGCTTGTATGAAATGGACTAGAAATATACTGCTGTGACTTTTCGCTGTAGATATTACAGATTTGTTACTATATTTGAAGTAAAAGATTAGTTTCATTGCAGGAATTTTCAAAATCTTCGGATTTTTGTATTGTTGTTAATTGCATCGTTTATAATCGACAATACAAATATACAACAATGAATATTAATCCCTTATGAAATTAATTCTTAATATTGTATCAGAAACATATAAGAAATTTTTAAGCGACAACTAAAATCAGTTTAATTTTATACTTCTAAATTTTATCTCATCTCTCTTTTCTAATTAGTGCACTGAGAAGAAAATGTCTTAAATTTAAATAAATATTTATTTAATAAAAAGAAATACTTGTTAAATTATATTAATGTTTTTTTTATGCTAAATAAATCTTCTAATTATTAAATATGAAGTAAGTAGGCTACATCAATATTTAAGCATTATTTAAATGATTTATTAAAATTTAATATTTTTTTCAATTAATGTATTTACCAATATGGCAAATACATTTAGTAGGTATATTACGAGATAATATACGAGTACATTTTTTTTTTTAATATAGGAAATAACTCATCGACACCCTGTACATTGTATCTCGCATAACTTTGTTCGTGCCGCGGTCACTTTTATCTATTCACCGATGAATACTCGGTTACACGCGACTTGCGTGACCGAGGAGAAGCATGCGCGCGGATTACGAAATTAATACAAAAATCAGAGTACGATTGATCGTCGTTATCGCGAACTACGATGACGATGGCGACGATGGTCGTTCGTCGCGTATCGCGCGATCAGGGCGAGTCGACCCTCGCCCTCGCTGATAACGTTACTGCTCGTCGACACGTTCTCGTAAACGCGGACACGCAAACCGACCGAGATAGCAAGATTCTCATCTCGAAATACAGAGAAGTGGGACGAATTCCTCATCCCGAAATACCATTTTTCCTGTAAAATCTGAAATACGTGCGAAAAGAGTTTACCCTCGCCTATCTGTATCCGTAAAAGATTTACGATGTCACCAATTTTCTTAAACCAGATAACAGTCGTTAAATCTATAACATCACCTGTCTGTATATATAAATGTACAATTTCTTTTATATTTATCGTCCGCGAGTTCCCGAATGTTAATTCCGTATTCATGCAGCTTTTTAACAAATCATTAAGAATTCATCGTCAATTTAACATTCGTCGACTAGAATTTCGATGAAGCTCGATGAATTCGCTCATTATTTATCCAAAAAACTTATTCAAATATATCATAGCATATTAATAAAACAATGTAAGGTTATTCACAATTAATGAAAGATAATTATAATATAACAAAAACACATGGTTACACGTGTAATAATTCAGTCAACAATTTGTTGTAATGATGAAGCTGTTAAAGGAAGAGGAGCCCGAAAATGAGAAGCGAGAGATTTATGAGGGTTGCTCGAGTTCGGAAGGGTGGCTCGGTTTCTCGGGGTCGTGACGCGATTCTTCCAACGTCCGGCGATAACGGCGGAATATTAGACGCCATATTTATAAATTCCGGACGGTTCGCAGAGGGTGAAGAAGAGGGGAGAGGGGAGGGGGAGAGGGCTTACTTTCTTGACTGCCAGCGGCCTTTAACTTTAACGCTGATATATATTCTGGCGGTGAGAACGCGCGCGGGGATGGCACGAGTTCGTAGGAGCCAGAGAGGCGCGCGAGTGGTGGAGGAGGAGGCAGGGGTGGTGGACGGGGGAGGGAGGTGGGTGAGTTATAAATTATAAGGCATTAGAGGGCCGGCGGCGGCGGCGGCGCCCGACTACGGGTGGATGTGCTGCTCGTCGGATGTGTAAGGGGATGATTATGCCTAATGGTGAGATATTACCCGCGGGCCCCGGCATTACTTGGACACGGGCGCGGCCGTGTTCTAATCTTTTCGACAGGGTTTCCTACTTTTCCGCGCGGTCGCGGCCGCGGTCGCCGTGGAAAAAATCATTTGCTCGTCGGGCGATGCGACGCGACGCGACGCGACGCGACGCGACGCGACGCCACCCCCTATCGTCGTTGTTTCCAAGTCTTGCTTACAAGTAGCTCCCGACGGGGCGGTGGGCGCGAAAACGGGTCGCGCGAAAACACGGATGGCCCTAATGGCGCCAGACACGCACGGACGACTTTCATCGTGTACCTGGAAATCTCATCAACCCCATCCCGCTTCCGCGCGTCCCGCTCATTTCGGCTCCTCGCCGCGGAGCGGCTGCTAACATGTCGCGAAAAAATTTAAACCCCGCACGGATCCTGTACGCGCGTATTTTTTTTTTTTTTTCCTTGAGCGCGATGTAACGGCGTAAATTTGTTTACGCTGTGACTTGCGTAAATTGAGTGTGTGTGAAGAATGCGAGAAAATGCACAATGCGTCGGCATTCTCGTTCCTTCTCTTTGTTAAATCAGCGATGTTCATGAACTTGTGGACAGTACAACGCGAGAATATATTCATCCAGAAAGTAGGACACGTTTCTTAGGATTTAAATATATCATCTTATTCAACATTTAACATTTGGAATAATTTAAGTTGCTCAAACGTTTTCATCACTCCTTAAGACAGTAAATTAAAACCGTCGACCGTGAGATGCATAAATGAATTATACAATCTCATCAAGGAAAAATATGAAAATCAAAAATTCATTTCGCGCGCAAATAAAACATTTTGTTTAAGTCCAAGATCACGCTTGGACCGAAATCGGAAGATCAGCTTGCTCTTTTGTACGAGTACAGTCGAGTGCTTCGACATCGGGATTTTTCGTCGGCAACGCCGTTTTATCACGCACACATGACACGGTCACGCACGCACGCACGCACGCACGCATGTAGGAGAAAGAATCCGTAGTGTAAATAAAGACCCGTTGGCGCAACGGTGCTGGCGATGTTTGCCGAATGCATTAAGGCGGTGAGAGCAGTGCCCGCGTCCGTCGCCATGTATCGCGTACACGAAACGGGGTGGTAGCGGGGGAAGGGGGTAGGATAAAGAATACAGAGGGACGGAGAGAAAAAGAGGACGACTGGGCGGCGGGAGGGATACCGGAGGATCGGCGACGATGCGGCTTAAGGCCTACGTACCGCTTCGGCGGCTTAACGTTTTGAGGGGTGAAGGGGTTGGCGACGGGATAGATACACACACGCGCACACACACACACACACACGTGTGTGTGTACTTGTACGCGACTCGACGCAATCGTATGCGATGTACGTGCGTCGACGACACACGAACGTCGTCAGGAATGAGCCTTAAAGCGCCGGTGTATCCTCCCTTTGTCTACGTCTTACCGCTCGCATATAATTCCGCGTGTTTGCGAAAAAGATCGCCGCAGCGAACAGCGCGCTCGCGGATTTTTAATATGTCGTCGCGAGCGGCACGGCCGGATAAACAGCCGGACGAATACGCCATTGCCGGCATGATGATGGAGAGACGTCGGCGAGTGCCGCTCTCTTTTTTTTACCACCTCCATTTTGGGGAGGTAGGAGGTGGTTGTCTCATCTATCGTCGGTACTCCTGTCTCCGGTATCACGGATCACGAGCCAGAGCCGGCATAATTAAAAATTGCTCTATTTTAAAACGCTGATCGCTCGTCCTCCTCATCCTCATCTCTTCCACCTCATCATCGTCCTCCTCCTTGTCTGCACACCGACTCGTTCGTGTAATATAACCGCGGGATACGTACGCGTGCTGCGCGAATTATTGCGCGGCCGTATGCGATGACGTGGCGATATTTTCGACCCGGTTTCTAGGCTTTTGCATGGGAAAAATCCGCGGCACTGAAAGACGATTCACTGGAATGAGAGTTCGATGGCCATGTGTCTATTAAAGTTGCAAAAAAAAAGGGATGACATAGGAATTTCTTCAGAAGGTGCGAATTTCTCTTATAAACATTTACCTATCTCGTAGAAACACGCATACATAGGATCGATTAAGCAGGTTTTCGGCTACCTACTTTGAATAATGATAATCTCGGACAACGTGTTATTTAAATAGAAACAGTTATTTTTAGAAATCATAAGTAGAAATATCTAACTGTTAAGTAACTGAAAAAAACATTCTGGTTTTTACAATTGTACTAAAAATAATTAAAAATATGTAAAAATATTTTATTATCTTATACGTTAAGTCAATAGAACATATCATTATTAAAACTTATTTCCAAAAAAAAAATTTGTAAATACTTTCTGCAACTTTTAGAGTGAATCTCATTCTGAAGAATGAAATCTTACTTGGTTTAATTTTCATTGAGATTCGAATCCAAAGAAAATACGTTTATAATAAAAATATAATAATAAGACTCCCGGATTTTAAAAAAATTAAGTTTAATAAATAAAATTAAATTTAATTCTAAAGGAGGGCATTAAGAGTTTGCACAATAAATAGTGTGCAAATTTTGTGTGTGTGTGTGTGTGTGTGTGTGTAAAATAAAATACTCTTTAATAATTAAATAACACATGAAGTTACATAAAGTTACATGAATACATGTTATTATGAATATAGTCACAAATCTTAACTAGCTGGACAAAAAAGAGATTATATGTTTTGACTCTAGTTTGAGTCATCATCAGCAGGAATTTAACAATATAGATAAAAATAAGACATCATTGCAAAACATTCGCATCTATTCTCATATATATATCCATATATACATCCAGTTGTATATCCATGAGGTAAAATTCTTTCAAAGTAAAGAAACGTCTGCCATTAAAATAGCTAGTTAAGATTTATTAATGTTTAATCGTTTAATTTATTAAAGAAGTTAATTTATTAAAGAATTTATTAAAGAGTATATTACAATTTGCTGCACTGTTTACCACTCCGAGTTCTATTGCTCTTTTTTTTTTAATTTATACTTATATTTATTTCTCAAGAAAATGAAAAACATTTACGTACATATAAAACATAAGATTTTTTAAATTAGAAAATTTTGTAAATATAATAATATACTTTTAAAAATATCATAAAGTAACAGGTTGTAACTTAAAAAAGATATTTCACTTTATTAAAGATATGCACAATTCATAATAAAAACAGACTCGTAACATTGAATTTTATTTCAATATGTGAGTCATGTTAAAGTGAGTCATAATTGAGTGTATTTTTTACAGAGTAGGTATAATATAAGATAAATATAAATATAAAACTGTTTTATATGTAAATGGTAGTTTCGTAATATCTAAAAATATTTGATGATTATTGTGGTTTTTTAAGGAAATCATATATCTACGTTCATAATCTTTAATTCCTTACTATCTTAAATTAGACAAAAATTCATTTATGGAATTTCTGAAGTGATTGATTCAATAGTCCTTTGACATTTCTGAAACTGTTGAATCAGATGATAAAAACATCGTGCCGGCTGTTCAGTTTTCAACATCTTGGACGTTTATGGTAGTCGTGCTTCGGGCGAAGAATATTATTAAAATGAAATCTGCTTCAAACTAAATGAATAATGATTTTATCACGGGCGTAGATCGTTGATCTTCAATCCAGGCCTCCAATCTCACTTCTTCAATCTCGATCGCGAAACGAATGGGCGACACGACGGTCGAATCGAAGGATATGAGTTCGCAAATAGACTCGCTTAATCTACCGCGAGTAAAATGTTTGAAATTGAGTTTCGATTATCTCCTCTCACTTGACTGTCTTTCGACGACCTCCGTCGCCGGGCTGGGCTCTGGTCAGAGATCAGCTAAGAAGTCTCTTTGAACGGGCCGACTATATTTACCCCGATATCGCACTGATATCGTCGGAGCTGTTTAATTTGTACAAAGTAGAATTAGAGAGATTATTATCGATAACGATATATATTATTTGATCTTTAATTATTTATTGTAGGAAACATGAAAAATTGCAATATACATAGCGTAATTCGAAGTTGGAGAGAGTCTACACCTTGAATTATTTCTCTTTCGTGTTATTTTTCACGAACTTATGGACGATGCTGACCATAAGAACAACCTTTGATGATAAAGGTAGAAAATAGTGCCTAATGTCTGTATGGTCTGATATAGAATATTTCTCAACTTTCAAACTACTTGTAAAGTGTAGGCCACTTAAAACTAACTGAAAAAAAATTTTCCCGTCTGATATTTAATTTATCAAGAAACTCTTCAATTCTCAACTTTGCTTATAACTGAATATTATGATTCAACTACCATTTTTAGACCAGATATTAGATTACGGGTGGGAACGGTGGAGTTGGTTTTGTTATCTCTCATTATTAACTACGAGATAAAAGCACTTATATTTTTGTTTATATTGTATGTCGTTATGGAATATTCTTTAATTAATTTATATGTTTATTATGCTCGAAAATAAACATTCAATAATTAATGTTTCTTTTTTCATATTTAATGAGGAAAAGAAAATAGATTTCTGCAACAAATGTTTAAACGTTTTTTCCTGATTTTTTTTTTATGACGCGAGGTCATCCTTATTCTCCCGGTCATTCTCTCGGTCACGAGCCTTGTCCCGTTTAAATCGAAGAAGTAGAAATATGGACACGAAGTGGCGTTCCCTACAAAGTGCTTTTGCAAGCGGGAAACACGCTTTATATACAGCCGCGTTAATATTTGATGGGAACGTCAGAACGCATCGTGCTATAACGCGGCTATAGCAACACCAACCCTATATTGGCGGGAACCTATACTTTAACGTAACCGCGCTGTAACCGTCCGCAATCCCAATAAGTACGTCGACTAGAAAAAAGAGAATAGAACTCTCGGAAAGATAAAGCAGACAATCTTCAGCAGATTTTTATTTCGCTCGCAGATTTATAGCGCAGAGCTGCCTTCGAATGTGCTTATTTTTCTGAATTTACTGAGATCTAGATTTACTGATAATAATAATAACTTTATTGCAGGCATTTACAAATTGGATTTAAGCAATGTTTAAAATTATAAAAAAAAAAGAAAGAAGAAAAAAACAAAGTACTAGCAAAAAGTGAGGCAACAACGGTCACATTTAATGTAAGAAAATTATATAAAATTGAATAAATTAGATTATGCATCGCATTTTAATCTTGCGCTCGCAGTTTTTTTTTTATTTCTATTTCTTCGTCTAGATTTTGATCTGAGAAGAGTAACGCTTTATCATATTCTTTTATTTGCGCGATGACTCTTCGCAGGCTTGTCTGAATTTAAATAATACGCTTCTTCGACGAGCGGGAAAGGCCGCGTGACTTCGGAAGTATTTCACGCCCTCGAAGAGCCGCGGCGTGCCGGGACGTTCGACGAGTGCATTAAAGTGCACTCTTCTGGACTTGACTTCCAGCCCGCTCGGCACATAAATCCTTCGTTTACCTCTCGAAGAGATTTCCCGGCGACACGGCCACGGCGCGTCGGCTTCTCGCCGTATCTCAGACAGGAAATTTCAAGCGTTCCTTATTTCTCAAAGTGTTATGTGTATTAACAAATCGAATTGTATTTCCATTAACTCAAATTTTTTTATTTATAAAAAAATATACGGAAAAAACAATTTTGCCGAGGTATCTAAAAATTAAAAAAAGATAGACGTAAATGTAGAAATAATTTTGTTGGATCATCAAAATAATTATGTAAGAAACTTAAACATGATGAGCGAAGACTAATACAAATCCGATTTCGAATTTATTTTATTCCTTGAATTTGAGATGAAATATTTCATCGTTTTTCTAGTACTATTTGCGCACGAAGCACTGCGCTGATTCTTATTCTTTATATTCTTTTCTTGAATTTGTAAATATTCGAATCCTATATAATTTCTTAAATATTGTTAGAATAATCAAATTTTGATTAAAATAACATAATTTTTAAATGAGTTGAGAGGTGTGTGTGTGTGTGTGTGTGTGTGTGTGTGTGTGTGTGTGTGTGTGTGTGTTTTAAGACGTAATGACGCAATGAAAAGGTTTCTATTCCGATGCACAATTACGAAATGTAAATGAATGTGCGTGTATCTACGTGTACGTTGATAAATTTTTACTTCAAAATAAATTAAACTGTATTAAATTAAATTAAATGATAGTATCTGCATACATATTCATAGTTACTTGCTAACTAGTTACTAACTTTGCAACTTTGTAAAGCTTTGAAGTCTCGCGTAGTCTCGCAAGAAATTAGTTTGGTATTCGAACAAGGGAAGTAGCATGGAATGTTCGATTTTAAGTTTCTTTTTGTATCTGTACATAAAATATTATATGTACAAATAAATTCGTAAATTTTGTTTATTACATTCTCAATAAGTCTGTATTTATCAAAACCGCCAATAAGAGCTGTTTCACAATTGTCACCTTTTTAATTTCTGATCCCTTTTCTTAATTATATATTTATATATCTGCTGATTCCGAACCACTCCTATGGCAACGTCTCTTATAGATGTTTGTATTTTGCATAATTTGACTACCAGATATCTAATTGACTATTTTAGAAAAGGATCAGAACTTTCTATTTCTCTGCATTGGAGAGGGGACTCGAACTTACAATAAGAGTCGAAACGTCTGCACATTTAAATTGTGTTATCCATCTTTGCGAATGTAATTTGTTAATAATTTGTTAGTATTTCGACATATTAATAACTGCTGTAGCAATCTTAATTAATTTATTTTTGAAACCACACAAGAAAATACATATAGTATTTAATTTAAACTTATCTGTATTTATCATAAAAATTTGTTATTATATAATACCTACAATAACACTCTCTAATACTAATTTCTTTTTAATATTTTTTCTTCCATATATATCACATTACAATCGAGGACTAACTCGAATACGCGGCAACGAGTCCAGATAATTAAAGAGCACGTTACGATTTTTCATTGGGAGAGAGTACGATAAACCTTAGCCTTCCCTTCTCGCTCTCAAGGCTTCGCTCATCGATGTCTGCTTTCGGTTTCGAATTTCGACCTCGTCCACATCGAGGGCCTGTCGATCAGCTCCGTTTACCTTGCGAAAAAATTTTTTCCATCGCGAAGGAGAGTAACGGCGGCAAGTCCTCCCCTCCGCTCCTTTCTCTCGCACTCCGCCATTGGTGAGCAACTTTAATTATACGTTACCGAACGGTAGGACGGATAGGGGGGAAAAGGGCAGCGGGGGCAAGCAAGAGGGGGCCTGGAACGAAGAGAGTGGTTCGATGCTCGGCCAACATATCAAGATAATGGCTTCCATCGGAGCCGATGCTCCGTATATACCAATCCGTGGCAAGGGGTTGCGCTTGATTTCCATTGCATCGCGTTATCCCTCACCGGGGTGGAAAGCGAGCGCGCACACGCACGCACGTACGCACGCATGCATACACGCGTAGAGGGAACACGGCCGACGGTATGTTCGATCGCTATTTTTACGTTGCTACTTCAACGTTGTTACTACCTGTCCCTTCGTTTCCGTCCGCTCGTGAAAGAACGAGAGCCTGTTTCTTCCCCATTTTGTTGCCCCCATGTTAACCTTTCCTCTGATCGAACTTTTTCTTCCGCTTTTAGCACGCAGACGTGCAATTTTATAGATTTGATATCTGTGATACATACCAGTCGTTTCTTTCACGTTTACATGTTCTAGAACATGTTTCCACTTAAAGAAAAGTTTGACATTTGTGATTATAATTGCATTATAATCTGAAATAATTATGATTAGTAGCCCCATTTTTACAGTTATTACACTACAATGTTAGTAATAATTATTATGTTTATTTACGATTCTACGTATATCAATTAAATATATAATTGGCACCGAAAAAGACTGTGATTAAGATTTTTAGTTTTCCATGATGTCAATCTTTTATCAAATTTTTTTCTTAGCTCTAATGGATCAAGGATCCATTAAAATTCAAAGACAAATTATTGAGTGAATAAAGAACATTATGAACAAAGAACGATGAGTTTCATTGTAAAAAGAAAATGAAAAACAGTAAAATTCTTGTTCTTTGCAGTTGTTCTATTAAAAAATTTATTCACAAGGAGATCTTTTTTTTTATAGCCACAGAAACAATCCATTAAAGATTCAGATATTTCCTACAATAGAAAGCAGATATGGCAGGATTAATAAATAAAACGAGGCCCTCGTTGCATCAGGCAGCTCGGTATAATCGTTCGTTCCTGCGTGTGCGTGTGCGTGCCGTATTCACGCACGACGTATAGCAGATATGGTATTGACCTACGACCATAGCCAACGACTTGACGGCCGTTTCGCGTGCTTGTCGGTACGCATCATGTCTAGGTAATCTCTTCCACCGGATCTAACCGATTAGTGCGTAATTTTCTAGTTGATTATATTACGTGTCCCAGGACGCGTGTCGTTAGCGGAAGTGATTTTTGACGGTGTCTCTTTGCCATTAAACTGTACAAAGGACCGATTGAACAACGAATCGCTGAATGTCATAACGAGTATCTGAGTATCTCGCGGAAATATCTCTGTAGATTTAATTGACGCATTAATCACGATTCTTATTACGTAACACGCAACCAGATAGGAAATGTGACGATATCTTGGAAAAATGACCAAATGTCTCATAAATTAGGTTAGGACGAAGGAGGCTGATCATCTCTTGGTTATTTTTACTCCAAAAAAAAATTAGTAACATACGATGCTGTATTTTCTGAAGTAGAAATAATCGATCTTGTAATTTCGTGTACATTATTCGTCCCGTTTGTTTATGCATGGAGAAATCGTTTGGTTTTTTTTCTTTCGCACCACACAGCATATTCTCGAATCTCATAGTAGCATTCGCGAAGTCGATGTAATGTGACACGAGTAGCGGACTTTGTCTTCGCCGTGACAAAGTTGCGCTCGTGACGATGTAACGCCACGGCCAGATCCGGCGGATATAATTCGATTGTAAGTTCTTTCGCGCCGAAAGAAGAAGAAGAGGAAGAGAGAGAGAAAGAGAACGGTCGTCGTCGAGGTCGTAATATCGCAAGTTCAGCGCTCGTCACCCTCTTCTCGCGGGGACGAGACGGACAGGGGAGGGCTGGGCACGAGGAAGGGTGTCGCCTAATAGCGGCAAATTACACTTTTTTGTTTCTGTCGCGGAGACATAACGTGAGAGAGGAAGAAAGACAGTGAAGAAAGAGTGGGAGAAAAGAGAGAAAGAGACAGGAAGAAGGAATGAGAGAGAGGGAGAGGGAGAGTGGGAGAGACAAGAGGAGAAGCGAGTAACTCTCTCGTTTTTATTTCCGTCGTTTCGCGCTTCCTACGGCCACCACCCATTCCCTCCTCCACCGCCCGCCCCTTTTTTTTAAGTATTCCGCCCAAGAAAAACAGCCATTAGCGAGAGTTTTCGCTTTTCGCGCGAAACTTTTACTTCGCCCCGTAAATTCCCTCCCTCCCTTCCAACCCCCCCGTGCGAGCTCGGAAAGAAGGATGACGGAGGAATGAAGGAGAGATGAGGAGAACGAGAGGTGGAAAGAGGAGCAGGGGCGAGGGAGAAAGAGCGGAGGAAGAAAACTCGCGCGGAACTCCAACTTTCGTTCACATTTTTCATCGTCTATAAATTCTTATTTATATGCGACGCCGTGTTTCCTTTCGATTAGAGTGTGCGCGCGCGCTCTCGGCTCCGCCGGCGGAGTTTTTCCGCGAGATATCGCGGGGATTTGTCAAAGTATTTTGCGGCGAACGAACGAGCGAGCGAGCGAGCTGGCGAGCGAGCTTGAAACTCCGCGAAACTTGCTAGCCGCCTCTGGAAATTAATGTCGTACGCTATACGCGTCCTTGTCACGGCCTCTCCTGTTTCCAGTCTCATTTTTGCCGCATCGCGTCGCGGAATATATACTGTAAGTATCATTTACGAGCGCCGTGGTGATTCTCGTGATTCTGAGCGGCCGCCACGCACTGAGGATCGCCGCGCCGCGCCGTTTAGATGAGCGTGATTTTTCAACTCATCGAGAATTCGTATATCGGATCGCATAATCCTACATCTGGATTCTTGAACCCTTTTCATCTTTCGCGATTCCATTTTTGGAACGCCAGGAATACTTAATGGCATTGCCGTTTAGAGCGGAACATAATTATTCCGCGATGCTCCAAGAATTGAACCCGCGAAATTAAATGGAGCTGACATCATATTTTTAACAACATTCCTTTTAATTCCTCAGCTGCTATGTGTAAATTTGGATAGACGAAGTGTCGTGGCGATGGCTCGGTTTTAACCCCCAATATGATTAACCGGTACAATAAGGGATATTACATTTCACGTTAGCAAGTCTCGGAGAAGCTTTTATAACGCACTTAATTAATTTCACTTCGCTTGCTGGGAAAAGCTTTTATTTGATGAACCATGCATCGACTTGTATTTTCGTTAAATTACTACATTCGCTCCCATTCTAACAGCTCCGATTTTATCAGGGAGGGAGAGATGCTGTATCGAGTCTGCATTTCCATTACATTTGTAAGTCGGTACACGATTATTATATATGTATATATATATCTATCCTCCGCATTAGTTTCTTTGTAATGATGTTTGCTTTTGGAGGATTCTCTTCGATCCTATAGTATTAATGTTCGTCTCCCTCTCTCTCTCTCTCTCTCTCTCTCTCTCTCGCGCGTTCTCTCTGTCGCTCGTAACCCCTTTTACCTACTAGCTACTATTCCTGCCTCTCATACCCCTTTCTCGTCGACGTATGTACATAAACGGACGAATAGACGCGCGCGCGCACGTTGAAGCACACGCGTGTACGCGTATACAGGTGTATTTAGGTAGAATTCGATACTACGGCAGCGCGAAGCATCCGCGTAGAAAGGCAGGGGGATCGAATAGGTCATTAATCAAACCACACCCTCGTGGACAGGGCCGTATACCGGGCGTCTTTCGCGAAAAGCACTCCGGACGCGCTTCTTCCGGTCGTCCCGGAGAGTGCTGCTGGTGTATCGAGTTTCGGGAACGATCGGCATCGATCAAAGAATTCTCGATATCTAGTGCGGAAATTGTACCTTTCGCATGATCAGAAATGATCGTTTGCCGATGAGACTCTAATGGATCCCGCAACACGCGTCTTAACCTTGTGAAATGTTAATGCGAGGGTAGGTTATTCTTACTTTCAGTCGACTTATTTTATGACGAAGTAAGAGAGAGGGAGAGGGAGAGAGAGAGAGAGAGAGAGAGAGAGAGAGAGAGAGAGGAGAAGGAGGAGGAACATTTTATTTTTTTTGTTTACAAATTGCCGATTGAGAAATCTAGAAAATTAAAAGGATTATATGTTTCTTTATTTTTGATATTATCTTTATATTTATCTATTAGGTGTATAACTTTGCTTCCGCCGTTTTTTTTCCGAAATTCGAGGCTTTATTGTAAAAAACTGGTTATACATTTATGATTCAAAGTATTGTCCATCGCTGGCCACTACTTTCT
>NW_017259279.1:951762-957581 GCF_001594045.1 Atta colombica | reverse complement strand
CACTTTATCGTGTCTCTCGTTGTATTGCGGCCGTTTGTCTTTCAATGCTTGGCTCAAACGCATCAATTGCATTCGATACCGATCGCCTGTGATTGTTTCAGTCGGTTTTAACAGTTCATAATACACTACGCCGAGCTGGTCTCACCAAATACAGAACATGACCTTGGACGTCAAAATCACCATTCTTGAAGCGTTGAAACCACTCACGACACGTTCTTTCACTAATAGCGGTCTCACCATAAGTATTTGAGAGCATTCGATGAGCCTCAGCCGCAGATTTCTTCATATTGAAGCAAAAAATTAAAACCTCCCGCAAATGACGAGAATTTGGCTCGTAAACTGACATTTTCAATCGAGAATAACTTTATGATGCAGACACAAATCGACTAATGTTTCTATGGGGTTATGTTGACAGATGCCCAAGTTTATTATATGACGTCTATGATCTATTTATTTCGACCACCACTTACCGCTAAAGCCAGCTATAGGAAAACGGCGGAAGCAAAGTTGTACACTTAATTAATTAATGTGTTTTAATTTTGACGAAAAATCTAAACAGTCGATACAAATCTATTTTATACACAGTTATTTAATAATGATATATTCTGTGTATTATATAAGAAAACGTCAAAGAATTCGTAAATTGCATCCACGATTGCGAATTTTCATTCCTCGTTTCAATTCTGTCTTTCCTGGCTCGTTGACAATTCAGTAAAAATAAATGTCCAGTGCATAGGCACGGGGATGCAGCTTAATGCCATGTGCGCGTTTATCTCTCCTCCCTGTCGTACTTTTTAAAGTTCGCCGTTGTTATCGTGGTCGTCCTTTAACCGAGTCCGCTTTAGACAAGTTTTCGCGATGTCCGGAAAGGGCAGTATTTTATATTCTCTCTTCTCACAGACGAAGAGAAGAATCGCACATCTTTAATAGAACTTGGCCCGACGAGAAAGAGCTCGTTGAAATTATCGTTGCGAAAAGACAAGCCTGTGGAAAGACGTTGCTTGCTATGCGATTTGGTTTAATCTGAGTCGCGATGCGAAAGAAGTTGCCGGTATAAGAAAAAAACTAAGAGATGATCGTAAAAATCGATAATAAGAAAAGAAATCGATCTAGTTATCGATGTCATCACGACATCAAGGCATCGATTTCAAACTCCTTCTCCCTTTCAATCAAGGCAAATACTCAGTTTTACATGATAACACGATATATATTTAACAAAATTCCTCGCCGGAAAGCGATTCCTCTCCACTCTCCGTTTCTCCACTTTTCTCTCTGCAAACATCCCGGTAATTTTTCTCGTCGTCGCACGAGGAAATCTTCGCCACGGGAGACGGCGAAGCCGCGCATACGGAGACGCAAGCGAGTAGGAAAATGGCGCTGAAGAGGGGGAGAGGAGAGTTGAGAAAGAAGTCGCGTAACTCTCCTGCTACCCCTGGTGACGGGGAACGGAGGCCAGAGGGGTGGCTTTCGAATTAGCGTATTTGAAACTTGGTATACACCGCTCGATGGCGCAGCACAGTTGCCAAGTGACGTATTATAATATTTCATCCCCCGTCCTGTGCACCCCTGCGCACACACGTACATTCGCAGACAGCCTCTCCAAGCCTCTCCACCCCTTGACGCGTCGCACAACCCTCCGCCACCGCCGCCGCCGCCGCCGCCGCCGCTGCGTTTTACGTCTCTCTGTCTCTAACATATACACGGACAGTAGGCGCGCGCGAGGGCACGCGCGCGCGCGAGTAATATCGTTAATTTGTATGTGTTCGAGTTCCAAGGGGGAACAGAACCACCCTAATATATTCACGCGCGGGAATAGGATGTACAGTCGAGGCAAAACGCGCGTCTGCAACTGGCAGGAATTTGCCGTGTGAGTTTAACTTACTCCGCCCTTGGCGGAGTATCGGATACAATGCCAAATAAGTGGCTCTCGTTTCTTTCATGGACCATCTGGATCATGAATATGTATATATCGTAGTGCGTACTATAAGAAACCACAGTGATAGAATGATCTCATGTAAATTGGCTGTTGATTCGAAACTTAATAATATGTCTATACACCACTGCAGCGCAATCGAATAAAATGTAGAAACATGAATTTAGTGCTTTTTTTTTGTTTCTTAATTTTATTGCTGTCATATTCGTGATTTTATTGCTTTAGTCGATTTTATAAAAATAATTGTATATACATGAGAATATGCAGATTTACTTCATGAATTCTCTTTTTTTTCTGAAGATAATTGTTATTGTATATTCGGTCCAATAATTTCTTGAACAGAGAGAGAGAGAGAGAGAGAGAGAGAGAGAGAGAGAGAGAGAGAGAGAGAGAGAGAGATAAAACTATAAATTTAAGTTTGCGCAGCTATGATTTTTTCAAATCGACTAAAGCAATAAACTCGCGAATAAGGCAACGAATTAGCAATAAAAAAAACGCTAAATTTATATCCACGTTTTATTCGATTGCACTGCAGTAGCTGTACCAACGTAATATATCTTAAATCTGTTATATGTGTCGTGTCACATAGAGATATAATCTTGCATTTTTAAGTTAAATTTTTTAATTTTCAAGAGTGAAATATAAACTTCTTCAAACTCCTCATGTCTTTTTTAATGGATTGTTATACTCTCTGTTTCATAAATTGCGAATTAGAAAAGTTGAAGACAAAATAAGAGTTACGAATTATCATATTTCCTTTCATTAAAATACAATTTTAAATTTATTTCTAAGTTTACGATTTAATACGAGCTATTGCGGCTATGCAGTATCAGCGACGCTTTATCTTTTTACAGATACATACAGGATGTTGCGTAATTGATGGTACAACCGGATGATAAATGATTCCTTATCGCACGGAGTCGGTCAATTAACAAGAACTGCTTTTTCCTAAAAACAATTTTATTCTTAAATTATGTGCAGTTGAAATTTGCTGCTGGTGTAATAGTGAATTTTCAATGCGCCAAATGCAAATGCTATTTGTTTGCTACTTGTTTTATAGACGGTCATAGAATCGTGATCGGCTCCATTTCCGTTGTTTATCGTTGCGAGCACCAAAATCGCATGCACGTTTCATACGTTTGTAAATAACTATGATATTGCATACGATGAGCTTTGATTGTGATAATTTAAAAAATCGAAATCTTTTTCAGAAAGAAATAATCAATTTTCGTTACACTCTGCGTGTATATGTCTGCGAACGTTGTGCGTTATATTTTTCTTAAAAAGATCTTAACGTTATGCATAATATTTTTCTTAAAAAGATTGTAGTTAAATTTATTAAAAAAGTATTTTATTTTATTTTATCTTTAAAAACATCATCTTTCATAACTTGAAAGTATTATTTTAAAAATGTATTTTATTTCGAGTTGTTGCCATGAATGAGTAGATAGATATCACTTTATCAATTAAATTACAAAGTGAACTAATTATAAAAATTTCATTAAAAATCGTCAAAATTATCACTATTCTAAAAGAGTGGTTTAAAAGCATCATCACAATTGAAAAAATCGTCGAAATTATCATAATTCAAAATTGTCTCAAAAAAGGACAGTTAAAAAAAGTCAACATTATTTCAACCCAAAAAGGGTTATTTTTAAAGATACGAAAAAAATATTACGAATATATTCTTTTTGCCGATTATTATTTGATTATTATTTGATCAACAATTTTCTACCAAATTGAAAATGGTTTTTCCTTTTTTTTTTAAGCAACTTAATTTTTTGAGTTATGTCACTTTTGAAGTACTTAAAGAAGTATAGTATCAAAATCGCGCAAAAAATTCAGAAAATTGCAGAATATACACCACTCCATTGGGGTGACTTTGCATGGCATCGCTACCGAATTAAAATATACGGCTGGTTTTGCGATAATCTGTTCGCATTCGCCAATAACCACAATGTTTTTTTTTTTCAACTCATGCGGCCAAAAAAATCGTAAATCATTCTATTATCTTGAAGGGCGAGACGAGACTTATCACGAACCCTGAGGGAAATAGAGAGAAAGAGAAGGTCGTATTGTTTGAAAGCGTGAAAATTCGCACCCCTCGACATGACTGCGGTGCGACAGTAGCACGCACGCGAGGGGTTTCGCTTTTCAGCGCGCGATATTCTCGTGATTCGGTTATTCGTTGCGTTATATTCGTGGGATTTTGAAGCGGCTCGATTCATCACGGAAATTGACATCGACACTCGTATTGACTTTGACAGTTGTCCTTACATTAATTTTTTAACAATTAATAATTATACGTGTTCATATACGGTGTGCTTATTTTAAAGCCTGTAATTTTTCAAAAACAAAAGACTAGTAAGATTACGATAATACGGCATATCGCTATTCAACGAAATCGGAGCACCGTGAGGAAGGTACATTATGGTGATTCCGCGTGTACGGGAAGATTTAGTATCGTCTATACAATAATTGATTGCACATCTTCGAGTTCACTGGTTCCATAGACGCATGAAAAATGGCGATGCTGCTTATTGGAAGAAGCTTAACGCGTCTCTGAAATACAATAGAAACGTCGAATTTAAATATAGGTTTTAAATATAGGTCCCTCGCGCAACGTCGCAATCTTCCCACGCTTGTGCACGTTAAATATTAATGAGCGTTCCGATAAGTCGGTATTCCGCCGTTAGGAGAGAAAGACAATTTCTCGGAAACGATGAAACGGCGCGTCGCGATTTCCAGATTATTTAATCCAGCGATACCAAGCGATAAAAAGCGCCATTAAGTAAGACAATCGCGCGATTCTCTCGCGCGCTCGCGCGAGAGCGTCCTGCTTAGGCGGAAGCCTGTATGCGACGCGGTATCTGATTTTTCCTCTACCTGCGTTATGCAAGGTAATTAACATTTAAGAGTGATAATGAAACTTCAGTAACTCGCGCGCTACGTGCTGTGAGTTAGATGCCGTCGGTTAGATACCGACAGATAACAGAGCGGACGGGAGATTTAAGATACACGCGAGATTAGGCGAGAAGGCTCCGATAATCTCTGGTCTTTTACGCTACTTTGAGATTGCGAAAGATTCTCAATGAAGTACGAACATGCGTTGCCGCCATGCGATATCTCACGTTATTAATTGATAATAGATTAATTTGGTATCAATACCAGTCTTTATTACATGTCTCTTGAGAAAAAGTAGAATTAAATACTTTCGAGTAAATCGCTAAATAGCTTGAAAGATGGAGATAAGATATTTTTAAATATAAAAATATATAGTGAATCGCGTTTTCTTTTTCGGTATCTCCTAACTTCTTTGGAGGATGATACTTCAGACAGATGGTAATTTTGAAGAAACTGCGTCAAAAAGCAAATGCGAGAGTTTGATGGCTAGAGGGAAGCTACAACTCGTTTTAAGGAACTCCAAAGCAATTGGGTTCCGGACGCGGTCCGCGTACGGAGTAGAACGTGCAGGAGGCACGCATGCATACACGCATCCACCGGAAGCATATCGCTACTGAGACGGTAGCGATGGTCGGACGGTCAGACGGACGGACGATGTTTCGCCCTTTCGGCCCGGAGGAAGTCTTCGCTCTTCGGTAACAACGACAACGACGACGACGACGACGACGCCGGCAGATCAATATACCTCGAGGAGACTAAGGCTCCGCCAATGGCTATTATCTCGCGCGTATATATGCATCGCTCCGTGCATTGCTCGGTACACTGAATTCCCCGTACACACGAGCGTGCACACATACGTGTGTATGGCTTACTCTGTACACGCGCGTACACACATCCGCGCACGCTCGCTCGCTCGAGCGCGCGCGGCCGCGCGCGCTCGAGCGAGCGAGCGTGCGCGGATGTGTGTACGCGCGTGTACAGA
>NW_017259279.1:928761-951662 GCF_001594045.1 Atta colombica | reverse complement strand
ACGCCACCCCCTAAACGTCCCCCCCCCCCTCGCACCACCCGTTCTCCTACACCCACCCTCCTCGGTTATTCTCCGCCGCCACCCTCTGCTGCCCACCCCTTCGTCCTCGACGATCCTCGGGAACGTTGCGTCGTCGCGGCCGCGCGAACGTAGATAGACGGCGGGATGCATGTGCCGATGCAACGTTAAGACAAAACCGGCGCTTTTCGCGACCAACTGAGCTTTGGTCTTTGGAAAATCCTGACGGAGTTTCCATCCGTAAAAAGGCTGGCGAGACTTGTCGAAAATAAAGAATCACAGAATTTCGGAAAAGTATCCATCTAGCACGCTTAGTGTAACTTGCCGACGTTTATTGGTTCTCTGTTTTGTAGAAATTGTGAAAATTGTAATAAAACAATATATATATATATATTATATATTTTTTAAAAAAATATTTACTATGTTTCCTCTTATCTTATCTTTAGAAGAGTTTACTTATTATTACATCACGTATATCATTATTTTTTTCTAAGGAAAGAATTTACATCTGATTTAAATGTTGTACATCATTATTAATGATGTAACAAATTTTCGTTTCAACATATTGAAAGACATTGAGGTAGAAGATATAAAGGAAAAGGAACCCTAAATAGAAATAGAAGATATGGAAATAATTTCGAAGCTAATTAAGTTAAATTTAGAAGAAGCGTCATTTCAAAACGCGCCGTTGGAGAAACGTTTCGTCCTTTTTCTATGGCCGTGTGAATTTTTGTTTTGCGATCACTGTAATCGATCGGCCGATTAAGGACGAACGTTAACGTGAACGCTGTAATTACGGCAATGCCTTTCGCGACGCCGCCACAGATAGATGCTCTTTTACGATTTTTGCTAATCCTCCTTGTGCGACGTGTTGCGAGCGAGCGAGCAACGATCGTTCCTGTCGCAATCTATTATTAACGGAAATTATGACGGCCATTAAAACGGGATGCGATTCTGCCCGCTTAAAGATTAAGACGAGCCGCGCAGCAGTTACGCGAAAAGAGTTGAAATATTTAAAACAAGATACGGCCGCCACCATGCTTAAACATTAAAACAGGAAACGAAAGAAAGAATATGTGAAGGACTTGCGCTGCCTTCGCTCGATTATTATTAATTGAGACTATTAAAAACCCCTTCCAAATTAGATATCGCTACTGAAACGTTAATATCCTCATTCTTAAAAGTGGACTTGTTATTTTTCCTTATTCTTTCTAACGTAATATTAATTATTTTTTACACATCTTTTACACATAACTCGTGTTTCTATGTGTGTTTTTCCTACATTTTTTCAGTTTTAATTTTCTTCCTTGCTCAATAACAGCGTCCATCGAGATCCGTAATTAAAATCCTATTCGTTGGCTGCGCGCACGCGAGAGAGTGTGAGAGAGAGAGAGAGAGAGAGAGAGAGAGAGAGAGAGAGAGAAAGAGACGCCATTGCGTTAAATTGTACCGAAATACATATGCCGGACTTCGGCTTGGATTACTACGAAGCCATTAAGACGAGACGTAAATTATTATCCAAGTTTTTCATCCTCGCCGCCTCCGTCGTCGCGGGGATAAAACTCGGGCTTTCGACGTCGTCGTGTACGCGCCTCTTTCCTTTTTTTTCCCCCCTCCCTCCCCAACTAAGCCCGGCGCCCCTCCGTCGCTGCGTGGTTGCGGACGCCGCCGTAAAATGTAGATTAATATAAATATTCATAAACACCGTAAAGTTTACGTCGCGCGCGAGAGCCGCGCGGCACGGAAGAGCGCGGGGCCGGCGAGGGAGTGTGCGTTTCGCTCGTCGTAAAACCACCCCAGCTGCCGCCACCCTCGGCCCTCTGTCCCCTCGGTCATCCCCGCGCGAGAGGCCGAGGGGAAGTCCATGAACTTCGGCCGTTTACCCCTCGAGCGGTGGAGTTTTCGGGGTACGAGAGGATTAAGAGGGGGATTACCGAACGATCTTACCTCGACTCAGGGATAATTCTTAATCGCATGAACGAGATCAGCTGATGAAATAATCGAGGGGCGCGACGCGAACTTGGAATTCATGACCAATCGCGTGGGGTGCGTTTTCCTGCGAATAAATTCAAAAGTATATAAATAATTTGTCAGCGCGGAACTTGGACAGATGGAACTCGGAGCTTACATAGTTGCATTGATAATAAATAGCAGGCGCGGAATAACGGATAATTGATGAGCGCCCGATATAATAAATTGTATCCTGTTCTACTTTACCCCGAGGTGAAATCCTCCGAGGGTTCCTTTTAAATAATGTTTATATATTGTCGCAAATAGCACATACATACACGTACATTTATTGCGCGGCAATCTCTGTATGTAAGTTATGCTCATCATATCTCAAGATAGACAAATAAATTGTCGCCAATATCAATGATCCGCGACGTTGAAAAAATACCGCTAATGAAAACGGCGTTAAAAAAATAGCATGTTTAAGCATGCTGAAATGAATACAGTAGCGCTGTTTCCCCGCGAGTGGATATCGAAATGATAATAAAAAATACAACGCGATTTCCAGATATCTCTCGATTTCTGCTGTTTGCACTTAGACGGATCGACCATTCTCAGAATTACAAGACTCGATATTGCGAACGATTTATTTAATCAGACGATTCACGAATTTTGCTTTTGCAACCTCCTCCTCTTTTCCATGTTGTAGAAATTGCAACAATGCTTTAATAACTTATAATTGTTATAGAAATTCCAAAAGTCGACATTCACTCTCATCAATTTGAAAAAAATAGTGTCTCATCTATTTTTTATAAATCAAATATACAAAGGTAACGAATGTAAGTAGCGTTTCACGATAAATTACTATCGATATCTTCCTTAAAAAAAATTACTGGGGAGATTCGAAACGAAGGGAACGGCAATGGAGTTGCTTATCGCGCGCAACGTCTTTTCCGAAACATTGTTGCATGCCGGCGGCAACGTGCGTGGCTTCGTAATTAACGAATTAACCGGCGATTAACGCGATCCTCGGCGGACGCGTGGCATTTTTAATCTTTACGACCACGCGACCCGGTCGCTGGTGTGTCGCCGCTTTGCTCGGCGCCGCTGCGCCGCTGGCGTGTTGTGATTTTTATCGGGCAATTAACGCGCGGCGACGACGTGGTACACGTGTTGCGCCAACGTTTACGCCTTGTTGAACGGGTGATGACAATTGAAACGAGCCTGAAGAAGGATATCATCGACGCGAGAATCACTCGTCAGTTGGACGAACTGAATTCAGGGAATACAAATCGAATCCTCTACTTTTTTCGAATCTACGTCCGTATCTTGAATATCTATCAAGTTTATGTAATTTCTTCTGTAATATATTTGATTTCTATAGTTTGTGTTATCACACATAATACGGTCCTATAATATATTATATTATTTATGTAATATATCGCTGTATAGAACAATCACATCATTATCCCCGCATTAAGGGAAAATGACAAAACTTAAAAATTATTATTTGTGAGATAATGACAGGAAATCAACTTTACAGACATATATTTTTTATGGGAAAAAACGATGCATTTGTAACTTTCCCAATTTAGCGCTAGAGAACAGAAGTGTTGCTCTGATCAAGTTTGTAATAATTATTTTCGAAAAAAGAGATTTTTTTTAATCTGTAAGACATCGAAATTGCTGAAATTGTTATATATTTGGAATAGTATATCGTTTTTCATATTATACTTCTTATACCATTACTAGTACTTATACTCACTTTTCCTTAAAAAAGTAAGTATATTTTAATTGGTAAGTATATTTCATTTATAAAAATACATCTTATTTCAAATTATGACACTGTTCCGTATATAAGAAATAAAATGTTTGAATTCAACCTATTTTCAAACCTCAAATTTAAAGATATTACACTATTTTTCCAATATTAGTATATAGATTGTTTTTAAAAAATAACATACTCAAAGTGTCAACTCTGATAAGGGATAAAATTTACGTTTTATTATATAGTATTTAAATATAATATTCGAATTTGAAAACTTACTGTTTTAAAAAATACATTGTTGAAAATATAACATAGAAAAAGGTCAAGTTATATATTTATCATTCTAATTAAAATATTGTTACAATTCATAATTTAAGAAATGCTCTTCTAAAAGGTTACTAATTTTGATACGCATCGCTTTTCTATCAAAGCGACGATATGATGCCTATTTGGTGACAAATAACATTATGTGAGTTTTGCGTGAGATAAGATAAAACTCAGCCATCAATGCAGATTTTGCAACTGTCACGAGTATCTAGATTCAAAAATCTGCGATTGTGCCGCGAACGACCCTGATCTGGACATTCTCAGCTTTCAATTCCCGAGTATCGATTGATAGCGTTCTAATTTCTAACGACTTCTCATTGGAGCGGAGGGACCATCGCTCGTGAAAGCCTGCGAAGTTGTAAAACAATCTTTAATTATTCGCAGACACTCTGGCGAAGGCGACTACTCCAGACGCGTTTTTACAACCTCGTGTTATGATATTAAGTGCCAAGTTGTACGGACAAATAAAAAATTATTAAGCAACGCCCTCGCAAAGAGGATAGCATGAAAAGAAACGTGACTTGCAACGAGCAGCGAACAAGGTGTCTTAGAATATTCGTACGTAAAGTAACATTTGAGACTAGCAAATTACAAAGTTATTGCAGAGCTAACGTTATCTCAAACATACACACATTGATCTTTCTTCCTGTATTTATTAACGATGCTATTCGTTTGGCTGTCTTATTTATAGTGTATTTGGTATGGCGTGTAACTGATAAAATCATGTTTACCCAACCTTACATATTCCAAGAAGATTTCTTGGATCACTGTACGATTTCACCGAAGTGAAACGAAACGAAACGAAATGAAACGCTATTGAGTTCCCGGGACTTTAGATGACGTTATTCCGCGCGGCTCGTAAAGATAATGCGCATTGCGTAAATCTCGTATCGTGGCTCGGCCAAGTGTATTAAATCGAGCTATGCCGATTTTCCCTGCTCGGCGATTGGCAAAGTACGAACGAACGGATAAACAAAAATGCGTGCTACGATTAGTCCAAGTCTCATAATTCGCCGTTTGGATTCTTTTTCTATACCGCTCAAACGGCGAATCGACAGGTGCACGGATCGCAATTATTTTTGCGGTAGGGGAGAAATGCTCAGCAAGATGGCCGTGCATGCAGGTATAGGTCTAATTCTTCGAGCCCGTTCATACAATTCTGTAGAAACCCCTTCTGTTCTGTGCATTGATATTATCGAGCCTCTCTGTCATGCTTATAGCATTTACGATATTAAACATACTATTCACGTTTGTTTGATAATACAATGTCGTGTTTTGGAACATCGAGTATAATTACGATTTGTGGTATCACTGTATCCAGTATTTCGAAAAAGAAACCGCGAGTATACCTTGTTTCTCTTATAAAAATCGATTCTATTCTCTTCTGCGATTTCCTTTCAATATGTCAACGTACATTTTTAATAATTAAATTTCAATTAAAGTTTTGTTAAGGCATATCGGACAATATGTTTTCACTCGAGCGCGTTATAAGCAAGTTTAATAAATTTCTGAAGAAGGTTTGCCGATGTCGCGATACAGAGATAAGAAATAATGGGAGAAGTTGTTCGCAACAATAGCGAGAATTATAATAATAATATTGGACGCAGCAGTCTCTGGTTACTAACGCTGGAATTTAATACAATGTAGCATTAGGGCAACGCGATAATAATCACGGCAGGAAATTATGGACACTCGATAGTAATCCGAGATTCATTACAAGCGTCGATTTCGGTTAGCCGACCTCCCAAGCTTCTTTAATCCAATTTGAACGCCGACAAATATTCAAGACGAAATCGCACAGGAAATCTCTTGTCGCTCATTTTATTCGCCAATTATTTTCGCACAGATGAAATGCTCCTCGTAATGAGCGCAGCAATTTACGTCATTCGAGGATTCTTCGATAATAATATGACCGCCTATATCAAACAATCGTCACTTATTCTTAATAATGAAACTCGTAAAACTAATTTCGCTGCGTATTTCAAAATTCCTTCCACGACCATTCCTTGTCATTTATTGTTATATCGTTTTTTAATTATATCAAACATATTTGCATCATTCTATTTTTTTTATTTCCGACTGTCGCCGACCACAAGTTGACAAAAAAAGCGGATATAGTATGCGTTTTATACCGAAGTCGATTAATTGTTCCCAAAGATCTTCACATATCAAGATCTGCCGTATATAATATTTTCTTATCAACTTTTAGCTACATCTATATCTTAATAAATAAAAAGTTTGATTTAAAACTTATAATTACCATTAATTATTCTATAATTAAATAAGAGAATTTTTTCTCAATATAATTTTTTAATTAATAATAGTTCAATTCTTCTTGACCACGTTCTTTTTGCAATTACTATTGTTTAATAAACTCGAAATCGCTGTTATGTCATCCGACCACGATTGTTTTTCGCGGCCGTAAACCGCAATCATCGCCGGCGGTTTTTCGCCGTGTGCGCGTACACAAACCCTCTATTGCGCTCCGGGGGTTGATAGAACGGACGAGCGTGGCGTAGGGAGTGAGCGAAAGCGAGTGAGAGTGAGCGGGATTCTGCACGCGTGCAGAAAGATGCGACACTGAAAGAGGGGGTGCAAAATCGCGCGAACCCGCGCAACATCGGTTTCGGCGGTCGAGCGCGAGGAGGAGGGTGATCGCCGAGGGATGGAGGCCGCGGACCGCCGCCGAACAGGGGTGGATTTGGCACGCGCCGAAATTGGCCGGCGATTGCCCAGAAATTGGAACGCTCTCGCGGTCTATACTCTCTTTTTCCCCATTCTTTCCGACAAACTCTCGGTCCTTCCAGCCGATTCGCGCCGGCTGGATGCACTTTGAAAACGTTTTCGTTTTTTTTCCCTCCCATGCCGTAAATGAACAGATCTATTCTCTCTAACTGACTAATCGCGAGCAATAAATTCTCGTAGGTTGTATCGCGCACGCACGAGTCAGAGAAGTCGTCGATAAAACTTCATATCTCTTAAAAAAGACAAATGATTAACAAATTGATTATTTTAGAGAGATGTGAAAAGCTTGTTTCTCTACTCGATATACTCATATCTTAATTGCAGTTAACAACAATTTTTTAATCAGTAAAATGTTCTTTTTTTTATAAAGGTAGCTATATACATATTAGTTCTTATACGTCTGTCCATGGATATAGATATTTTTATTATTACTTTTATCTTTATATTTATTTATATAGTTACTGCGCCTAATGAAGTTAAGTCGAAACGTTCCGCTATGAATCTCACGTTTGTAATAAATTACTAATTTTTTTGAGCTCGTCATATACCTTTCTTTTTTCCTTTCTACATATTAGAATATTAAAATATTTATAATGAGATACTTTTTCTCAACAAAATTTTCAAAACAGTCTTAAAAAAATAGTCTTTAATAGGAAAAAAGAAAAAAAAACATTTTTCTTTAGAAATTGAATAATATAGAAACAGAGACAAAATGAATTAAAATTCAAACAATAGAATTATGAGCCAAACTAGGTTTTAATGCTAATTGAGTAATAAACATTAAGTTTAACAAAAAGAGTCATATCGAATGGTGGAAGTATTACAAAGAACGATATAAAATATGACAATATTTTATACCGTCACAATCCTGGGTTACAATCCTTCTTTATTATAATAAATATAAACAGTGTATATAATACATATAATATATATAATAAAGATAAAAACACAATGTATACATTTTTTTTTTGGAGAAAATCTTTTTCACATCCTCATAAAGAATATATATTTTCTTCTTCAAAAATGTCATTTATATTTCATCACGGTCCAAGGACACATCTAATCGCTCTCTTGTAATAAACGCTCGTCGTTTATAAACGTTACAAATCCTTACTCCGCGCGAGAGAGTGAGAGATCAGCGCGACAGTCAAATAGCACGCGTGTATACGAGAGCGAAAGAGAGTGCGAGGGCAGTGAGGCCGCATAATCCGGCCGCAAAATCCGGAAGCGTTTAACATAATTAGGTATCGGGTGTCGGGTATCGGGTGTCGGGAGTGTGGGAAGGGAGGTCTGCATGGTGGGTGGGAAAGAGTGAAAACGTGATCGAGAGAAAGAGAGAGACAGATGGAGAGAGAGAGAGAGAGAGAGAGAGAGAGAGAGAGAGAGAGAGAGAAAACGTGGGGGTTGGGACGACAGCAACACGCTCCGTGTCGCGCGGAAATGAGGGGGTTGCGTGGAGCGAGAGAGCGAGAGTCCGATGAGGGATGACAGAGAGTGTGAGAGGGATCGCGTCTCGTGCACCGGCAGCGATGCATGCATTCTATGTTTATATCGGCTAGGCGGCAAAGGTCGCACATGCACACACGCGCTCGCGCACGCACGCACGCACGCATATATTCACGCACGTACGCATGCACGCGCGTGCGGAAAGAGGGAGAGAGAGAGAGAGAGAGAGAGAGAGAGAGAGGGGAGGGGGGGACGTGCAACATGCACGCTGGGTTAATCGTTGGCACGTTGTCGTCGCGGTAAAACAGTTTGGCGTTTTAACCGACACCACCTGTATAATACAGTGCATTTTGCAGTTACGTTGCTGATATCAGGGACACGTAGGGCTGTTCGCAATCAGTTTGACTCGTACCGTCACGCGTCATTTTCCTTCTATTATCTTTTTATGTCCCCCGCGTGGGACTGTGTGATTACTGTGAATCGGGAGACAGTATTCTATTGTAAATACTTGACAAATGTTTATAACCGTGCCGATGATGTAAATAAAAAATAAAGTACAGTGATATATTAGGATCACTCGTAATATTATTCGAATATTTTTGCGGAGAAATTTTTTAAATTGCTGTTACAAATAATTTTTTAAAATGATGTTTAACCATACAATCTCTCTCGCTTTTTTTCTCCTTTATACTATTTTATATATTTTTGCTTTTTTGTCGTATATATTTTCTTTATATATTATTTCCTCATATCTTTTATTAATTATTGCTGCTTTTCTCTTTTTTTTTTTTTTGTATATTCCTAGAGGAGTCGTTCTAGAAATAATAATAAATATCTCTCTTTCTTTCTCTCTGTATTAATTATATTACTACATTATTACTTAAAATTTAAATTTAAATTAATAATTAAAAACTTATCTCTTTTTTAAATTTTATTTTATACATTGTTTTAATGCTGGAAGAGATTTGTTCCAAATCCTGCATTTAATAAATGTCGCTTTCTTTCTCTCTTTCTCTCCCCCATTCGGTTTATCAGTTCTTAAATGTATATAAATGTATATACGTGCAATCATTAATGTGTACCTTTCGAATATAACTTTACACAACATTTTACACAAATACATTCGCACATATACACTTTCTTTTTTTTTATATCTTACCGTATGTAGTACCGTTTTTTCCTTTCTTTAAGATTGTATTTCATTCTTACGTTATAAATTATAACAATATTGTTATATTTTTGTCATGTGTGTACATATTGTAAGGGATGTAGTCTAGCTCTCCCAAAGCGTCTAGTAAATGACGATTTTGCTTTTCTCTCTCTCTCTCTCTCTCTCTCTCTCTCTCTCTCTCTCTTTCTCTCTAGATTTCGGACGCGTCGCGACGCTTAACGGGTGTTTCCCGGTAACAAGAATTGAGCGACAGTAAATTTGGCATAGCGATGTAGCGTCGACATGCCCGTTAATCTCACCTCTATCCCATTCCGCCGGATATAAACCCCATTTGGGCTCAGTATACCGCGGAATAGCCGCGGGATCGGGAGATTTACGGGAAAGACAAGCCGCAATTAATAAGAACGCGATGGCGAAAAAAATCGTGTGCAGGTTAGGTTATTTCCGCATTCGACTAGAACGCTCATCTTAACGATTCGCAATGGATTCGCCAATTCTATCGATATTTATCGATCCGCTCAATTATTCATGCCCGCTTCTTGCGGCGCGCAGCGAAAAAAGATATTCGGCGCGTCGCGCTGTCATCGACTGATGCGTCATATCTCGTAGTTGCGACTAACTTGAGTACGTATTAATAAATGACAAAGCAATGTTCAATCTTTAAAAAAAAAAACAAGCGACTCCATTCACTTAAAACAGTCTCACCTGGCGCACGTGGATTTATTTCTCGCCGTAAGACTGAATATAGCGGCGCGTTGACAATGAGTATCTTTGTTTCGTGATAAGAGCAAGAAGCACCCCGTATATTTTCCTTAGCCGTAGCCTTTTTCCTGCAGGGAAAAGGTGGCCAATTAACGATGGTATGACCGCGCCGATGGAATAAATAAAACTTGAACGAACGGGAGGGGTGAACGAGAAAGAAAAAGAAAAAACAAGTACGGAACGGGAATAACGACGCTCGATTTTCGGGAACAGGTGAGAAAGGGAGGGGGGGAGGGAGATTGAACGGGGGAAGGGGACGAGCGCGAATAAAATAAAAGAGTTTATCGGCCGCTTATAATCCGGCCGTTTTAGCGGGCGCAACGCCCGCGAAACGATGAAATACGGCGCCGAAGAAGGAAAAGAGGCAGGGAGGAGGAAAAAAGAGGATAAAAATATGGAGGGCCGGTCCCGCGTGCGTCGACACGAAATAACAAAGAACGAAATCGACGTAGAAATACGCGATCCGTATCGATACCGATCGGTCCCGTTATCTTTCGAACGTTACATCCCCAAAAGTGCGAGAAAAAATGCTTTTTTTCGCATAGGAGAAAGACAAAACGAATGAGAAAAATTACAATGTTTTTTGAAAATTGCTGCTTTAAGAACAGTAAACTGAACAGGGAGGCTCGATATTATGTCATATTAATGAAACGTTTCTAAGCAATATCTTCTGCTCCCTTATTTCAAAAGTGACACAATACAAAAAACATAATTTTCGAGTTATTACCATGAATAAGTTAAACAGACATTACCTTATCAATCATCAGAAATGAACTATTTAACGTCATAAAAAGTCGTTGAAACGTCACAATTCAAAAAGAATAGTTTTTTTACGAATTCTGAAATAAGAATGAAGCAAGTGTGACATTTGAGCATGTTAAGATATATTCTTTTTGACGACATAATGATGCTTAATCAATAATTGTCTGTCAAGTTGAGAAATACTTTTTCCCCTTTCTAGGAAATTTAACCCTTAGTACACACGGTCATTAGTGTCCTGTGCATTTCTTTTCTTTGAAATACTAGGAGTACCTGACTAATTAATGATCTCTATTCTTTCTTCTTTTTTTAATAACCTTACAATATTTTCTAAAGATGTAAAGTATACGAAAGAATCACTTAATAATTTTTGTATATTATAAAAATGATGGTTAATTTTAATTAATCCGATATTATTTGGTATTATTTTTCGAATATCCGGTGCATCCCTATTTTCTGGAGAACGCTATGACATTTTAAAATTGTCAAAAAAAATTAAAAATTAAAAATTAAAATTAAAATATAGATCTTGTCTTTAAAGTCTTGCCAATAGAGGATTAATAATATATTGATTTGTGTCATCTATAAGACATTGGGATTTGGGATTTATTTATTTATTTGCGGCAGAAAGTTCATTCATTTTTCGTCTCGATTGCAAGAGATGTTATGTATTCGCACATCGTGATTATAATCATCCGCGCGAAAGTTCACAGTTCTTCTATTGTGAAAGTTAGCCCATAATTAGACATAAGATCCCCACTCGCCGGAAAACAATCTCGGCCGGAAACTGATATCCCCTCCTCTTTCGTTCCCACGATTCTTTTTCTATTCCGTTCTTGAGAGGGTTGCTCAGATATTATTATCCGCGGTAGAGAGACAATGACCGCAACGCGACAATGGTGGCCGGTAAAGGCATCGGCAAGCCGAGAGGCAGATCTGTCTCATTAACAACTTATAATGGAACCGATACATCTCTATCGGCGAGACACAGCTGCGCCCTATGCTGTTTCGCAACCTCTTGGTCGCAGAAAGCGGACCAAGGGGTTGAAAATGAGGGTGATGACGGTGAGTCTTCGAGAATAGATAGTGAAACGAACGGGAAAGGGAGACAGAGAAAGAGAGAGGGGGGGGGGGGAAGGGAGAGAGAGAATACGATTCGTTGCGTACGCAAGGCCAGTGTTTCGCAGTGTTGCACGTTGGATGCATCGGGTGCACTCTTCGTCGTTCGTGCACGCGTATTGTGCACACGCTATTGAATGCGACCGGTCGAACAATACGCAGACGTCTGGTTTTGTCTGGCGACTTCTCGCCGCGATTTCGTTGCGGCGGAAAGAACGAGACGACGAGCAACGAGCGACGCGATGTGCATCGCTTCCGATATACGCGATGCATGTTTAACGCTCTACGTCAACAATGCTCTGCTTTCGAACAGAGAAAGAGGAAGAAAGAGATAGTAATGCAATTTGTTGATACAACGATTCTCTGAAAGCATTTGCATTATTTAAGTGTTATAACGCGAATATAAAAAATGTATACGGAACTCTCAGTTTTCAAATTTTATCTTTGACAGCGAAAATTGTACTCTTACAATTTTTTAAGTCTCGACTAAGAGCTTCCGTCTCTCAATTCTCAGACCGCAGATTAGTAGAAAAATTAACATTCGGCGATTTCAGGGCTGTGCGATCTGCGAAAGCTGGCGAAAAGACATTGGGATAGAGTAATGGGAGTGTAATAAAGAAACGTGCCAATCTACACGAGAGAACAACGTAATTCTCCGTTTCTGGCGCGTGGCAGACCCTTCCGAGACTCCGTTGGAAATTTATAGTAGCTTCGAGGGCTGGCGTACGTTAAAAACCGGAGAGCACACACATACACCGAGCGCGCGCACATACACACACACACACACATGCGCGCGCGCGCGCCTGTACGGAATTGCTTTGCATACCATTTCGCGCAATCGCGAGATCTTAATATTGGCTGTAATTTAGAACGCGCCATTTGGCCCTCACGTCCCACCCTTTATATTGCTTCGTGTCCCTCAGCGCATCTCTAAATGTGATCACCCCGTGCTTCAAATTCCATTTCAAAACTTCGTGTGCGATATTTTTATTTTAAAAAAGCAATTAATATTTTTTCCTGATTTATTCGTAAAAATAAATTAATTTTTTTTTAACGATCCATTCACGTACCATTCTACCTTCAAGATATAAATTGACCGTTTTAATACCGAGACGCAAAAATTTCTTTTTTTTTTTTTTTTTTTTTATATATATTATATTATGAAAGAAGCTTAATAAGCTAAACGCTTTTCTAATGAAAAAGATAATTAGTTTTTTTCTAATTTATAACATGTAAAAAGATTGATTCATGTTTCCTGGGCTTAATTATATATTTGAATCGGTAAAAGTACAAAATCACATACATTCTAATTCCAACAGACGGAATCTGTCAACATCGAAGAACACGTTGCGTAACAATAGTTTCGACAAATCGTGCGGCTACTCTTAAAGAATCATCCCTCGGTCGCTCTTGATAGTCTGCGGTGAACAAAGCGAGTCGTTCAGGAACGGTACAATTAGCATCCGGTGGCATCCTCTTTAGCGTGCCTTTTAGCACGACACGGCTCTTGACTACTGGCCCTCTTAACCCGCTTCGGTGTGAAAGGGTCGAGGGAAAGAGCGACGGCGGAACGAAGGACGACAAATCCCCGTCGGGTGACAGGGGAGTCGAGAGGGTGGCCGCTCGAAGCAACGAGCCGAGAGTTGTCTCCCAAGACGGACGTCTGCGCGTTTTTGCACAAAACGTGCAAGTCATCGTCCTTTCTTTCTACCCGCTCTCCCTTCCGCACTGTCTCTCTCGTCTCGTCCGGAGTCGTTTCAGGGGGTTCAGGTGCATTCAGGCATTCGCATCAAGAGTCTGCGCCCCACGATGATGATAATTAGTATATAAGAGCGGCTGGTTGAAAAACCGACCCTAGACCACGCTGCGCTGACTTCTCTAGACCACTCAGGGGTTTGCGCCGGCTCGCATCCTGTCCTGCCACTGCTCCTCCCAGATAAAAATATTATACTATCTATACTATCTATAATATAGATAAAAAAAAATATGTAAGCTGATACATTCCCTGCAATATGAGTTTCTCGAATTCTCATACTGTCGAGTTTTCGAGACAAAAATTTAACGGCAATAATCGGATTTCTGTTGTATCTTTAACGTTTGCAAAAAACATTTCCCTCTTCATTTTAACAGAACTGTTGGATTAGAAATAACGTTTTTAAGATGAGACGACGATGTAGATGTTAGATGTTTACATAGCAGTAAAATTTTATTTGAGTTGAGTTTTTTTTTATAGTTTCTTTTTATTTGAGTTGAGTTTTTTTATTTAATTTTCTTTTTAGTTAATTTTTTATAACATGACAGCCAGATTCTCTAACATGAAATTGAAGTACTTATTAAAAGTTTTCAATCTTTGCTTTTTCTCGACAATAAATTACATCCTATTATTGATTAATTATTTCTAGAGCAATTTTATTATTTATGTTATTGCAGGTAATCATTTATTTGTATGGTCAATCTTTTTAAATAATTAATCTTTTCAATTAACTGATAATTGCAAGTATCAGACAAAAAATTTGACGAGAGAAAAAAATATTGTAATATTAATAACCCTGATATAAAAAAGAAGAAAGTAGTTTTAGTTGAGACGATAGATAGAAAGTTGACGAAAAATCGAAGAAAGATATAGGTTTGATCGCGGTCGTTCCACTCGTCCCGACGTCACCTCCACCTTGATTCGTTCTTTCGCCGCCGAGGAGCTTCTTGCTGCTGCAATCTCAGACTAAATTGCCAATCAACAGGGTATTATTTTCCTGTTAGCCTGGCGTCCTGGGCGGGAGCATGAGGGGAGGAAAGAGGAAAGACGTTGGAAGGAAAAATGATCTACGAGACGTGGCCGGCGATCGTTGTCATTGTAAATTTACGCGATTCTTAGCGATTGTAAACCAACTGTCGAAGGTTTCTCGAACGGACGGAGGCGCAAAGTGTTGCCGGACTTGCCGGAATTGGGACGAGACATTTTTCACACATTTGACGGTAATTCACGTGTCTCTATAAGTCTGAACGAATCCACAGATAATACTTATTAGGACTGCCGTACAAATTTTTTTTAAGTAGTCTAAAGCTAAGTGCTTACATTTTTCTATATATTCTTAAAAGTTGCGTATAAAAAGCAAGCTACTGGCGTACAAGAAACTTAAGCAATAAACAAATCAACATTTTGAATTCGCTACTGCTTTATGTTCTCTACCGCCATAGATTGATCGACTGCTTACTATTTCTTACGTTTTTTGTGTGTCATATAACCTTTAATCTTCTGAATCTTTTCTCTAATTGATGATGCATCTATCAACTAAATTCCGAACGAATTTCGCTTTAGCGATACTTTGAGAATTAGTTTAATCGCGAAGATTTGTGATGTCGGGAAATGCAAATCCCGCCACCGGACATGACCTGCCGTGAAATTTATAGTAATAAAAAATTGGATTGGAAAAACGAAACAAATGGGAAAAAATGAGGCGGCAGCTGTGTGAAACTCTATTACATATTGTGTAACCGATTCTATAGAATCAGTCATCAAAAAGTAAAGGAGTAAAAATCGAACTCGAATTTGCACTGTTGTAATATTTATCCCGCCGTCTAAATTGACATGTTTTTTTCCTTGTCGTCCGTCCAGCACTCTGTGTATAACATGTTACGATTATTTGCATTATACTGTACACGACCGCTAGAATTTATATAAATCGTGCGAAGCGCGGGAGGCATCCACCGGCAAATTCGCGAGCATCGCATCGACGCGTGGCGCGGAGCGGCGCGGGCATAACAAATTAATTTGTTATTCTTTATACACTGTTTAGTGCGCGTGAATTATCGGGCGTTTCGCCGGCGCGACGCGTCGCGTAATAGCGGATTTAGTTGTTTAATGTTCTGAATATTGTTTATACGTCGCACGCGTCGCACCCGCTCTTCTTGCACATCTCTCACGGCTGACATTCGCAAAATTGCGCATTTCTAACGCGTGGGAATTCGGAAGCCTTTGCTTTTCGTTCATTTATCGTGAGCACGTCTTAATGCGCCATGTTGCGTCAATCAAGCTGATAACCGATGGAAAATTATCCTCCATGAATAATTTTACGAGGATAATTTTAACAATAATAGTGGAATCTATCAGCCCTTAACGAATACCGCGTTACGAATACGAGCGTTCATTTGAACCTCTCATGCGTGATTGTCATGTAACTGATATTATGTATCTAAATTCCATATATAATATTGAATAAATATTATTAATTTCATTACGAATGAACTACGGATATAACTTTGATCTTTTCTTTGTTGATTGTGAGAATTAATAATTAGAGAAATTTAATCCTTTGACTGCCACATTTTTTTTATTTATTACAGAGATGTTTATAATTAATCCCTTGGCACTATTACTTTTTATATAAGTAATTTAAGAAAATTTTTTTTACATTAAAATACCTTTTTTTTAAAAAAATATGTTTTTTAATAAATTTTTGGCAAAATATGTAGACTACCTCTCTATAATTCATAATATTCTATATAAGATCAGTGCAAAGTGTTCTTAATTTATATACAAAAGATAGGAAATGTGCTTTTATGTAATACACATTAAAATTGATACAATGCTGATTGATTGGTACGATTCTGAACTCACGTACCCAAGTATATCCAATAATGTATATCCTAGTAGATACACGTAGCAGTCAAAGTATTAAAAATGTATACGTATATAAATATTTGTATTAAACGAAACATTTCATATATACAGAGAAAAGTATATTAGATTGATAATGTTAGTAAAAATAATTACAATCGTATAACTATAGCTATCGCTATAGTAATGATAAAAATAATTCTAATTATTATTATCTTAATTATCTTGTCATTTTTGGGACAATTATATTTCTATCTATAGAACTGTCATATAATAATTATTATTAACGTTATAGCAGGAAGGACCATAATTATAATAACATGTAATTATAGTGACAAATATAAAAAAACTTCCGTCAGTGTTCCGTCAGTGTATTATGCATTGAGTAAGGGCGAATTAAGAAAGAGCCAGAAATGAGGACTCGCCACTCGGTGGTGGCAGCCGTCACAAAGTACGCATGTTGCGCACACGTGCGTGCACACGTTTATTTCGCGACGCAGCAACAACAGCGGCCGAAAATTTCGAGGCTAATTCGCGCGCTTTAATCGCTCGGCTCATTTGACGCGGCGCATGAAAAACGGCTGCCGATAAATTTTGACAGTATTCTGTCCATTGCATTGCAATAATACCGGACCATATATTAGGGTGGTTCGCGGGACGACGCCCGTACGGGGAGAGAGGGTAGACGGCGTGAGGAGGGGTGGTTGGCGCGGTGGGTACGTGTGGGGGCTTTCGTATAGTTTGCCGGTAACATATTACGAATTAATACCAACTGCTCCGGTGAAATATTACTGCAAAATACTGACCGTTATTTGCGCTCGCGTGCTGCCAACTCGCTCGCTCGCTCACTGGCAAAAGCGCGAGTAGGAGCAAACGAACGAACAAACGAACGAATTGCGCCCGGTCTCGAATTTTTGTCACGCTGTCCATATCCTTTCGAAATTTATTTCGTCCCGGCTCGAGACAGTATTGTGTATTCATCATCGACTGCGAGGGGGACGAAGCGAGTTCCCGAAATTAAGGTATTAATCCGCGGGTTCCCGCGTTGCGAGGAGAAACGCGATTGCAGTTTACGTGGCGAACGCCGGATTAGCATAATTTCAGCGTAATTTTACGACTCAGCCAGTCTCGCCGTAAAGCGTTATTATTATAATATTGTAAGCGGTGATTTACTTGTCGCTATCGCAATTAAGGGACTAAATTTATAAAGGTGATTTTCCAATATTTATTGCTCAATACTATCGAATAATGATCGCACTAGCGTGTTTAATATTGCACAATATTATCAAATGATCTTAACGCATCGAGCACATATAGTTATTTAGAATTGTATTTATATGTATTTACAATATATGTATGATTTAATTTTGAAATTCATATCTGATTTAATTTTCATCATTCTCTGGGCTTGTGCTATGAATCACAAATACACTTCATAAGAATCAAGTCAAAGAAAAACGCACGATGACTGATCGTTTTTTATGTGAAAATATCGCTCTGCGATATATTTATTTAAATAAGAAACTCGTTCAATGTTCGCGCATGGACGTTTGGACGCATGTCTGCAAACGCGGCCAGATTTTTAGGGAAATGATAAAGAAAGTCCAACATCTCGAACAAGGTACAAGGTACAAAGTAGTATTCTCCACCCACTATTTACAAGCGAGGCAATTTCGTCGAGTTAAAAAACAAGAGATCAAAAATTAATGTTGAAGTCTCTGATCTTATCCGTGACATTGCTCAACTCCCTCTCATGCATTTCGTGTTAAAGAAAATAGTCCTTAGCATTTTAACCTTCTATATAGAAGCAGCATCATTATAAATCGTCTTTTTATCTAAAAAATAATTTTTTTACGAACTTTATTTAAAAATATCTTGTGAGTGAAAAATCTATCGAGAAATATATATATATATAGCTTTTTGACGGTTAAAAATACTGTACTTTTGTGCTACATACATTTCAATCTTCAGTACTTAAATGTAATTACATAGATCGCGAATTTACTCTAAATTTATTCTGAATTAAATTTTAAAATGAATGTTACAAATTCTGCAACACTCGCTTCTGCATGATTAAAAGATAATTTAGCTTTATTCAGGTGGGTACATTAAACGAACTCCAGTAAAGTATTTACAAGAAACGTCGAACGTTTTACTATAGTATAGCATAATAATGGTTGGTAGAATCGTTCATGCGAATAGCTTCCAATTTTTCTTATATCCAATCAAAGTGCGAGTTTTATACACCCTCGGCGAGAGCGATCACGTCAACTCGCACCGTCAGGGTTACCCTACTACTAATAGCTTTCGATGTGTGGTTTAATTGCCGCGAGAAACGAAAAAAAGCGACCGAGGGAAAATAAGAAATAATTCCCCTCAGACGGAGGATAGGAGTCTCGCGCTTAGGCTTAATCAATCCGCTCGTTATCGTTCGCTGCCTATCCGAATGATTGAATAACTAACGATTTTCGCGAGCAAGCCTCGTTAAATACTCGCTTTTTTCGCGTTCAACCCCTTCGTTCTTGGTCCTTTTTTAAATTATCAAACACCAGACGAATTCTTGTCGTATAAGATATGAAAGGAATTAACTAGGTATATCTACTAATAGTCGCGCTTTATATTTGCAGCTCTGTTAATTCTTGTATTAGAGATGGATTTTAATGATGTACGTGATATATTAGGATCGCTTGAGATAGTTGAGAGAATTCATCAGTTGACTGCGATATTTGTCAATGATGAAATTAATAACCATGTTATAGTCGTTAAAAATTATGACTGTTCATTTTAACGCTCGGTATAAAATCATTGGAAAGTAATGACTATTAATTACGTCATTGGAAAAATATTGCGGTGTCATATTTACTCCATTATCGCAATTACCTCGATTGGCTCGAATAAAAATTCCCCAAAGGTCGCGTTAAATATATTAATAGATACATTAAATCCATTAATTTAAAATATTAATATTGGCCGGGGAATGAAGAGCGACGTGGCCGGTAACACGATTTGGGGATATTAATCCTTTTTATTTCCGTAATCTAACTAGAGACTTTATCTACTATTTGCACCTATTCAGCTAGTAATCTATGTTGCGGCGCGCAGCCGATATCGATAATAATTTATCCGACAGTAAATACTTTACTCCTGAAAAAATGCAGACGATAAAAGCTTCAGTTATGAATTTAAAAAAGACATGTAAAATGACTTTTATTCGATCGCGGATTATATTAGGAGGGTGGCGTGTCAGCCGTAACACAATCACGGTATGACTAACGCGATTTTTTATTCATCCCCGTGTCTGCACATATAACAAATATTGATCCCATACTTATTGTGATATCTTTTTCGACGGGGCGGAGGGAAAAGGGTGGAAAAGGGCTGGGATTAAAATTCGTCCAATCAATACCCTTCTAATGAAATATAAATTTACATAATATACAATTACACAGATGCACGGATATTTTTGGCGGCTTTAATTGATACAATTAAATTAATTTGACGTCGATTTGGAATATTTTCATATGGATTCTCGCATCTTATAAAAATATCGCATGATAATCTTATGAGATAATCTGCTGCACTGTTCATATATATATATATACTTAATGGCTAAACCACGAGTTTCTAAGCAATGCGATGAAAATAAAAGAACGTAATAAATTTTCTGCGAGGCACACTGCATATTCGATATTACAATATACCTTATAGCGTTGATTAAACATTTGGTTTGCGGAACGATAATCTCGTGGTAGTGGGTGCGTTAATTACAGAAAAAAAGGGTGGGAAAGAATTGGCTCGCAACATTTTTACCGCTTTTATTCCGCTTTTCGAGAATGCCGCGGAACACACGCGCGTTGTTTTCGCCGTTTTATGGAGCCGCGGGATTTCTGATTTTCATTAATAAAAGTTAATTTATTTACCGCATTCATATTGCAAATCCTTCGATCGCGTATAAAACTCACGCGGTATTTGAATAATTAAAACGGCCGAATAAAAAAAAAGCCGTCGAACTTAAATCGCGCAAATGAATCGCCGATGCATAAATATAAATTACATATTCGGCGAAATATCGCCGCCGAACGAGCGAGCGAGCGCGAGCACGCACGCGCGCACTTGCGCCCGCGATTTAATTTTCAATTTAATTAAAAATAATGAAGGGAGAGAAAGAGAGAGAGAGAGAGGACTCCCCTCATTGTATTCGTAAAACCTGCGTGAAATGATATACCGCCAGTAAGTATATAATACCCGGCGAGCCATAAATCTCCGAAGAAAATTCGGCGCGGCTTCTTTTCGGCCATGCATGTATTATCGATTTCGCTTAATCGCACGCCGCGCGATTCGCCGATTTCTTTTTTCGCGCTGGATAATTAACGATACGAAGGGACGCGGAAATTGTGGCTGAGCTGAGAAACTCGTTAACTAATTCCGATTAGCTATTCCTTGTGACTTACTAAATCATATTTCAGCACGAGCCTGGATTATAGTCCTAGGTACGCGCAGGATATTTCATCAACGTTGCGGGTACTTTGGATATGTACTTAATTCGATCATGCCGAAAAATCGGATATCCGAATTGGGCCGTATATAGGCGAGACGTTCGTCAAGACTATGATATGACAATAATACAAATATTTCCAATTCTATAAAATTACGGGACTTTTCATGAAGACTTTCCGCAGTAAACACAAGAAGATAGTGCAGAATATACTAAAGTCGCTAGACAAAGTATCGCAATTCAGAAAATTCTGTGCGCAATGGAGAAAATATGAATGGGAATAAATGTAAGGATTTTAACCTTTATTAGAAACTACTGTATTCCTCTATATGCAATTTCCTGTTCCAAGGTAAAATCTTAAAATTTATTCCTATTCTTCGTATATAATTCTATTCCTTATACATATATTCCTATTTCTAATATATAATCTCCAAAAGAAAAGTACCGCAAGTTTATCTTATATACATGTTCATTGTCTCTTTTGTATTTCTCATCTCGTGATAATGCTCTGAAAAAAGAAACATTTGATTTGAAACATAGAACAAATATCTCTTATCAATATGTAACTCGAAATGTCATTCTCACTTGAAAACTTTTACCTCGCATTCGGAGGTACTACGCGGTACAGAATTAAGAGTGTATTCTTACATTGTGATCAAGAGATACGCTGTTTCATAGGGTAAATTTCCTCCTTGAGACGATTAATTCACCGTGAAAATGGCCAGTATCTCTTTGGCGGATCACGGATGCGTGGATCGGTAATTATCGGCAAACAAACTCATTAAACTGGGCCGATCTGCTTGGGCGGAGCGGCGATCGCGCGTGAAACTTTGATCATGCCGCGAATCGAGTGATCAGCGGAATCAGCAGAGATCGCAGGGCGCAGCACGCCGCGCCGCGTCGACGGCCCGACCAGGGAGTCGCGAGGGGGGCCGGGGCATTAAATTACCGCATCGGTAAGCGTGTCATCCGCCAATTAAACGGCCGCTATTTTCCGCGCCGAAATTGATAATCGTGATTAAAAGCGGAAGCGGTGCAGAGCGATGACACGTGTGAACGAGCTCGCGAGCGGCGGCGGCAAGAACGCAATTACACCTTTTTTATTCCCTCCTTTTTCTCCCCGACGTGACAGTTCGACGGGCCAAAAATATCCCCATTTTTTTTCCGACGCCCGGCTAAATTATCCCGGCGTGTGACAGTCCCTATATAGGGTGTCTCGCCGTTATGACGCAATCGCGCTGTCGTAGATTGCTCGACAAATCTGGAGTCGAATTCTTCTCTCTTAACGGAAAATGCCTAGATGTGTGTGATCGTTGTCAGTATTAATGTTAAGAGCACTAATATATTAATGTTAAAGCCATCAAAAAGTAGTCTAACGGCAAAATTTTTATTATTGATCTAATACACAGTAGGTTTACTGCAGCAGTGAAACGAAAAATCTGTAATTAGTACAGAACTCAATCTCGGAAATTATACAATCGTAATCGTTGATTAGCATTTATACAGCTTTTCTTTTAATTTTTTCGCCGCCGGCATCTGCGGACTCATGAAAAAATCCGCAGCCAGCAGGAAACGACCAGCGCGACACCTTGTATATAATTTTGACGGGCAGACTTTTCTTAATAGATATGCCCGACGAATACGCGAGAGAATATCGGGAGTTTTCGAATACATTATCGGCGGATACATCCTGGCTGCTTAAACCACTTTTTGAACGGCGGAGTGA